>NC_056744.1:1206014680-1206614680 GCF_019279795.1 Protopterus annectens | reverse complement strand
AGTACATTTGTATCTACTAGGAAATGTAACTTAGCAAAAACTATTATCGACCTAAAATGTTTTGTCCGTAAATTGAATTTGGACATCATGTTTAATAGTGTTATGCAAGGAGACAATTCAACTCTTAAACTTGCTAGTACATTTAACCCCCCTCTTCACCCTGACTTGCTCCTATTTGAGAGAGTTTGTGAATTAGATCTTAGGCATTTAAGTCAAGGGAAGACCTTTGGTAACCTGACAGGGAAGTTAAATGTCTCTGATGAACAAATGAAAGCCTTGAACTTCTTATGCAACTCCCCTGTGAGAGTGATTAAACCTGATAAAGGTGGAGGTTTAGTCATATTTGATAATTTTGACTACACAGAAAGGATGTTGTCAGTGCTTAGAGGACCAGCTTATGTACAATCATCCCTGAATGAAATGAATACAAGTTCCGGTAGGATTAGAGGGTACTTTAAGGACCTCTTCATTAATGCTAAAATCGACCTGGATACTTATAATTACATTGACATCTCGATGCCCAAGATTCCTATTATCTTCGGCATCCTGAAAATCCATAAGAACCTCACTAACCCCCCTATGAGGGCATTGATAGACAGTACAGCATCAATGACATACCCATGTGCTCAACTAGTTGAGTCAATTTTGGCTAAATATTTGAAATTTCTCCCAGAAATTTGCAAAGACTCATGGTCTTTCCTTCGGAACATCAACAATACACAATTTGATAAGTCAGTTAACTTCTTGACAATAGACGTCATTGACTTATACACTTCAATTCCACATGGTGAAGCTATTGAATGGCTGACCCTAATATTAATAGAACTTAAAGCAAGTGAAAGGGACATCTACATAGTGTCAGAATTACTTGACATCATTTTGACATCTAACTTTTTCACCTTTAACGGTGACTTTTACTTACAAAAACAAGGGATAGCTATGGGGTCACCATGTGGTGCAAGTGTGGCTAACCTTTTTGTCGCATACTGGGAGAGACACTTCTTACTTAACAACTCAGTTTTTAAGCCTTATTTGAAATTTTACACGAGATTCTTGGATAATATTTTTATTTTATTCCTGGGTAACGCAGCTGAAGCAGCTAATTTAGTGGACTACTTAAATGGTACCACTGACTTTCTTAAATTTACTTATAAATTTAATGAAAGAGAAATTGACTATTTGGATGTCAAATTAACTAAAGACTTAAATATGGGTGAGTACAATTCATCCATTTTTAGGAAGCATACATACTGTAACTCCTTCCTGCACTTTGATAGCTCACACCCTTTCAAATAGAAGAGATCTATAATTAAGGGGCAACTCATAAGAGCAGCTAGGATGTGTAGCTGTGAAACTACCTTTAAAGAAGAATGTCAAAATTTAAAGGATATGTTTACTAATAGAAAGTACCCAACTCAACTTATTTTAGAGCTAATTAATGAAGTTGAACTGAAGCGGACTAATGGAATAAATAGACCTATTCTACAATCACGAACTTTTCAGATGTCCATCAATGTTAGTAACACTTTTGGGGACAGTAAAGCTACTACTATAAGCCCAGTCAATATAGATAGCCAAACTAAGGTGAAAGACAAATACAAAACTAGTTTTATTACCTCTTTCAATATTAATTCTATTGACATTTGATTTATACTGTTTAAGAACTGGCAGTTTATTACAAACAATGGGCAACTTTTGGACAAGTTAGGGGACGTCCCTACATTGTTTATAGGAGAGGATGTAATATTAAAATGTTACTAGAAAGAAACCTTGACGTTGATGTGACTTCTAGATACAAAGGTATGCTTCAGTGTTGTGCTTGCAATTGGTGCAAATACGTAAAAACAGCTAAAACGTTTACCATTGGAAACAAAAAAATTTTACATCCAGCATAAACTTAATTGTGAGTCAAAATCAATAATATACTTAGCTAAATGTAACTGCTGTATGACATTTTATATAGGCAAGACTGACCGAAGGTTATGTGACAGACTCTATGAACATCAATATGCTATAAAGAAAAACAAGTCTGACAACGCATTAGCTAAACATATACTTAAATGTCCTGGTCACAGCTTTCATTTTTTAGCCATCGATCAAGTCTTGCCTTCAATTAGAGGTGGTCCTGTTGCATTGTTATTAGAAAGTAGGGAACTGGAATGGTAACTAACTCTTAATTCTTTTAGCCCTCCAGGACTTAATGAAAACTGTAACATAACATGCATTTTGAAATTGAGAATTTATAAGAGGTAGTTCTTATTCAAGTTATCAAGCTAGTGTTTATATCTTACACTAATTTTGGACTTGTTACATGTATTTTGGTATTGATTTGACCCATTTGATGTTTTGTGTTTTTCATACGACTATGATTTTCTAGTATTAGGAGTGGTTCACATAGAGTAAAACTATTTGCTTTCCATTTCCACTTTAAATTTGATAGCCTGAAGAAATGCGCATATGACCATTTTGTGCGTTAATATACATACAACTCTTATACATTAGAGTATAGAATGCTTCAGTAAATATAAAACTTTTTACTTTTGGTTTTACTTACACATACATGTGTTGTTAATATTTTTAAATACTTTTAAATATCTTTGAATTGAATTGTAAGTTATTATGTTGCCTGTAGTAATACGAACCAGGTAGACGCTTTTATTGTCTGAATGTTAACATTGCCTCTTTAAGGCAAGGAATGACGCAAGTAGTGGGCGTTTCTTATTAAGCATTTTAAAAATTGTGGCGCTTTTTTTACTGCATCTCTGAAGAAGCTACTGTTTTGTCAAGTGGCAAAAACGTTGGTTGTGTCTTTTCTGTTTAATAAACCTACGTTAAGACAAGTGGAGTTTGGTTTTGGTTTTGGACCATGGTAGCTTGCTGCTCTTTCACTAATTAACTGTTTTGCTTGTAATCGCTAGTTTGTTCACTTCCATATTTTGCCGTTTCAGGCTTTTGAGTTCAACCAAGATGCATTTGAAAGAATGCATCTTCGGTTTTCTAATAGGGAACCTACAATCATCCAGGATACAGATCAAGAATGGAACAACAGGGATTCCCACTATCTCCATTTCTTTTTAACTTGTACATTGAACATCTCTTTCTACTGATTAATCAGAAAACCTTTCATCATATTCCTATACTATATGATACTAAGGTGGCATTATCAGCTTTCACAGATGATTTAAACCTATACTTTAAACTGCCAGGATCTGACTTACCAAAAATCTTTAAAGCAATAGATACTTATTCAAAAGTTTCGAACTACAAATTAAACCTGGGGAAATCTTCAATTCCTCCGATTAATTTGCCACAGCTTTTCTTCAGAGCGATGTTCCATAATGATCTTAATTTATTCTACACAAGTAATATCACTAAACTTCGGACAGACATACAACATGACTGAAACAAATGGAACAAACTTCATCTTCCTTTCCTCTGTAAGGTGGCTATGGTCAAGATGAATATCCTGCCAAGATTGCTTTACTTTACTTATATAACACTTCCTGGATCTCAGTACATAGCAACTTCTTTAAGAGAGCTCATTCCTTTATTGACACATTCTTATGGACACCTATGCCAAAAAGGAACGCTTACCGGAAACTGATTTGTTCCAAAGATAGAAGTGGCCTAAACCTCCCAGATTTTCAGTTATACTATGATATTATAAATGGTCCTAGAATTGCAGAACTAGCAGAATTTAGCCCAAACAATAGCTCCTGGTCATCGTTATGTATTGAGTTAAGTCATAATTACATTAGATCTCTTAAGTTTAACCTTGAGGCTCTCCCTATCCTTAGTAAGTCAAGCATGAAATAACTTAAAATTAATTGGCAGGATTCACGAAGGCTTGCACGGAGTCTAAGAGTAGTGTAAGACTCCATGCAGCCCTCGCGATCCAGGAACAGCCCGAAATTCCGTGTAAGAGACCAGCTAAAACGCCTCTTACACGGAGTGGGCGTGGATATGCTAATCACCTCACTTGCAGCTGAAAGGCATGCAAATGAGGTAGAATAGCAATCCACGAAGCCCAAACCAGCTTGTGTAAGAGCCGTTTTAGCTGCAGAAATGTACTCAGTTGACAACTGAGTACGTTTCTGCAAAAAACACAATGGAGCCATGTCAGCTCCAAATAAAGGGTGCATATGTGTCAGGCAGCATGCCAATGGTCAAATATGTGGCCATTGGCAAGGTACCCCAATGCAAATATGAGAAATAATTTTTTTTTTGGCGATCGCCGATGTTTAAACGCAGCGCAGCCCTGCGCAAATGGGCTGCGCTATATAAAACATAAAAATGAAGGTTATAAACCCACAAGTGTGGGTTTTATGCAATACATGGATTTACAATGCAGGGGCCAGCAGACCAAAAGCAACATCGCCACTGTTTAGTGGTTGCTAAGGGGGGAAGCTGAGTCTAAGACATGTAACTAAGCATTAGTAGGCAATCTGATGTAAATGAGTGTCACATAGCAAATGAGCACATTCTGAGTAGTGTAGGAGTTACATAAGGGAGAGGAACAGAGTAGGAGATAGGTGACATCACAGGGGGAAATGGCAGAAAGAAATGCAGTTCATTGGAGGTCAGTGTTACATGACAGATGTCAGACACATATCATGGAAAGAGGAGTGCCACAAGATAAGCATGGGAAAGTCAAGAAATGGAAGGTGTACACTGTTGCTTACACCAAAGTTTCTTGCTGGGTGTGCATGCGCATGTGTGCGTGCCATGAGGCACGAGTAGGGCAGTGTGCATGCGTGTAAGGCAGACTGAGCATGTGGGAGCCTGTTGGCAGACTTGTAAGACTGTTTGCACTGGTGTGCGCGTGTTTTAACCCGAATAAGTAAATTCTAAACCGTGTAAGCCTGTGTGCACACGTGTAAGCCACTTTGAGCGTGTTTCTGCTGGTATGCGCGTTGCTCCCCCCTGAGGAAACAGAGAGGAAAAAGGAAGCAACAGAATTAGTAGGAAGCTAGCAGGGAATACTGCTGGAGCTAGCAGGTAAAAACAATTAGAAGCAGGCAATTACACAGGCAGAATAGTAGCCCAGCCAAGCACTTAAAACTCTGCAAACAGCAGTGCAGGATGTTTATCTCAAGAGACACTGCAAGACAGGAGTAAGCTATTAGAAGTGAAAACTGAAAAACCTGAACTCAGAGCAGAAATGCTAGGGGCTGCCATAGCTGTTATAAGGAGACATAGGCTACTTGCTGAGGGTGGTGACAATGCAAATGGAGCCAGACAACCCACAGTGAGGAGACGGAGAATAGTGTACAGGCCCAGGGTCACCTACCATGGGTTACATGAGCTGGAGATAGTGGAGCGCTATAGAGTGGACAGAGACCTCCTGCAGCAAATTGTTGAGCTATGCAGGCCACACCTCACACACCTTCCAGTGGAAACCAAGGTATGTGTTGGCCGAAGAATACTAGCAACAGGTAACTTCCAGAGACCAACTGGTGATATGATGGGGATATCACAGGCATCAGCCTCCAGGGTACTGCACCAGTTCCTGGATGCCATGTCAGCATATGTCGGTGATCATGTATATTTCCCCAATGCCCGTGAGGTATTGGCCAGCAATATGCGTCTCTTCCAGCAAATAGCGGAATATCCTGAGGTAGTGGGTGCAATAGACTGCACGCACATATGCATCAAAGCACCAGCTGGTGAGCGGGGTAGGGTCTACATAAACCGCAAGGGCTTCCCCCCATCAACTGCCAGGTCATGTGTGATGCCCAGGGCATAATAATGAATGTGTGTGCTGGCTGCCCTGGGAGCTACCATGATTCCCATATCTGGCATTTGACGCAGCTGTACCAGACATTTGCCAATGGGGACATCCCACATGGACACCTAGTGGGGGATGCAGGTTATGCACTGGAGCCGTGGCTGATGACACCCATCAGAAACACACACACACCTGGACAGGAATGCCATAATGAGGCACACGCACAAACACATAATGTAATAGAGCGTGTGTTTGGGCTGCTCAAGTCACGGTTCCGATGTCTGGACACATCTGGTGGAGCCTTGCAGTACTCACCAACTACATGTACCCAAATTGTCATGGTATGTGCTATGCTACATAATATGATCTTGCAAAAACAGCTGCAGCAGGACCAGCATAGGGTCGGGCCAAACAGCCCCCTACCATTGCCAAGGCCATCACAGGCAGAGCGTGACTCGGAGGAGGAACAACCTGAGCCTGCCCCAGTAGGCAGAAGGAGGCATGCCCAGTATGCCCTGGCCTTGGCAAAGAGGCAACGCATAGCACATACACTGGCTCAGTAGGAACCCTGGGAATGATACCCCTCTCTGACTCACTCATATAATAACAGGGATACAGGGATAACTAAAATGACATAACCTGCTCTCAAGCATGTACAGGGAGTGTAGTATGTGCATCCGACAGAGGCAGCCCTGCAGCACCACATGAGGCATGAATGCCATGTGTTAAGCAATGTAACACCATGTAGTATATGCAAACTTGATCACCCTGACGAACATCCTACCCTCACCAAACATGATGCCACAATATGACGATGAGATGATCAATTGCAATAATTGGCTGAAGTATTGCTGTTAGTCAAAGGGGATCCAATGTGTGCCAGCCTGGGATGACATGCTGAGCATGACATGATGCTCCACCTGCTAGGGGTGGCATGCACCTATCAGTCCTGGCCATATGGATACTGGCAAAGGCTGTTGTTACCCACAGCGTGCCTTGAATAGGTAAGGCTCAAAACACAAACCCACCTCCATAGGTATCACAAGGGATAACAACCTAGATGTAATGCTACCCAATGCCAGAAGTCTAAACAGCAAAATGCATGCAGTCTAAACTCCCCCAGTATGGAGAATGTTGATATCTGTTCTGTAACAGAAAACTGGGTCAAGGCTCACAACAGCACCCTAACACTACCAGGTTACACCTCATACTGTGCTGTACAGCCTCAAAACATGGAACAAGCTACAAAAGGAGGGTGACTAGCAATAATTGTCAAGGATAACCACACCCCTATGTTGGTACCACAACAAGAAGCAGCATGGACTAGCCATGGTCAAGTAACAGTGGCTAAAACTGCCTCCCAGTTTATAGCCTGCTACAGACTACCATCCTAACACCAGGAACTGCACTTGGCCTATGTTGGAATACATGAATATATCAAGCCCTCCAAACCACATTATATTGGGTGACTGAAAATACCCAAACATAGACTTGGAGCATTATTCTAGCTCCAACACTGTAGGACAAAAGTGCCTAGAATCCATAAACCAAAATGCCCAGGAACAATGTACCACTCCCACAAGAGGGTAAGCATACTGGATGTGATAATCAGCAACATGGGTACTGGATGGCAAGATGAGAAGTGTATCCCTCACTGGTAAGACCAGACCATAGAGTAATAACACTGGATATACACATCCTGACCACAGTCCCTGGCCAGAAAACCACAGTGAAAAACATGTGTAAAGCAAAAGTTGCACTCCTCCAAACTGATGTGGAATCCATTAAAGGCCCTGTGCAGGTACAAAATATGGGCCACACCTCAGAACCTGTTATACAGGCATTCCATGAACACTGCCAGGAATGCATGGATTATGCAATCCCAAATAAAACCAAGACACAATGCCATACACGCAGGCATCTGGCATGGTGGACTCCAGCCATTACCAAAGCATGCAAGAGAATGATGAAGCTACTACATGATAGAGCAAACATAAAAAGGGAAGTAATCACTGATCAGTAGTATGGCAATAAAATATGTCCACTTATACAATCCACTAAGGCCAGCTACAACAAGTTGAATCTGTGAATCTTGAGGCAATGTTACACCTGCCCCATGTACACAGACAACCCTCACCTCCCCCCAAGAAATACAAATATATGTAAGAGATGCAACCATTTATCCAAACCGGAGGCTGAGCTCTCACAACTCAGTACTGTCAAAACTAGTCAGGAGGAGAAGGTAACCACACACACCACAAACCCAGTCTCACATAGACCTATCACAACTGCAAACCAAAGACATAAACACAGAAAAACATTCCCGGAGGCCCTAATTACAAACACACCACATCAACAGAGGGCTCCAAAGCAGACACCCAAGCAATCACTACCTCCAAACATAGTACATGCAACACATAGTACACAAAGCTGGTGTGCCAAACAGTCACAGGCCAGAAGGAGAAACAACATGCCTGATACAGTTGTAATAAGTGGCTCCATAGACAGACACACTGCTGTCCCGCTCACCAGACTGAACAAGGGAAAGGGTACAGTAAGCTGCCTGTAGGCTGCTACAATACGCCACATAACACAAGTATGCAGGTCACCCCAAAGCAAGTAGAAATTTGATGCAGTCATTGTCCATGCTGGTGTGAATGACCTGAGATGTACCTCCCCAGACTACATGAAAAGAGACATAGATGAGCTCTCCGATTATGTAGTCCAGGCCAGTATGACACTGACCGTGTGCAGCATCCTACCCTCACCAAGAATGATGCCACAGTACAAACACAGAATGATCAGCTTTAACAAGTGGCACAATTACTGGTGTCATTCCAAGGGGATCCAATGTCTGTCTGCTTGGGATGTCATGCTTGACAAGCCACACTGCTGTGCCAGGGATGGCTTGCACCTGTTACCCCTGGGCGTCTGGATATTGGATAAGGCTCTTGCCACCTCCATAGAGCCTTTCGTAGGCAAGGCTGAAAAGACTAACCCACCTCCCTAGAAAACATAAGTGGAAAGAAACATAAGGGTAATGCTGCCCAATGCCAGACGTGTAAACCTCAACATGCATGCTCCCGAGGCCCTCCCCAGTATGGAGAACATCGATGTCCATACAGTGACAGAAACCTGCAGCAAGGCTCCTGACAGCACACCAGCTCTACCAGGTTATACCTCATATCATGCGTTATGGCCCTAAAACCTGGACCAAAACATAAAAGGAGCTGGAGTATCCATAGTCAGCACAGACACTCACACGTCCAGGTAACTGACAATGCACAAAGCATTGAAGACCACCCATGTGCAACTAACCATATTCAAAACTGCTGTACAGTCTGTAGCATGCTACAGACTACACTCTCACACACAGGAACCCCACTCAGCCATCCTGAAGACACTGAACAGTATGAATATCTCACCAAATACCAAACAAGGTACTCACAAATTACCACATAGGTGGTAATCCATTACGTATGGAAGGAGTAATTAGGGACCTAGGGACACAAGTGGACAGTAACCTGTCATGTGACACTCACATTGCCAACGTGGCTAGGAAGACTGTCTATATTGGACACCGTATCATGAAAGGATTCACATCTATGTCAACAGAGGTCATTGTGCCCCTATACTGTTCCCTTATCAGACCCATAAACTAGTACAATGCCTCATTTGGGATGTACCTTACCCGACACCTGCAGCAGTTAGAAAGACCTCAAAGGTACCTCACCAAGAGGATAAAGGGTCTCAAATATTTGTCATATGCTGCCTGGCTGTAGACACCCCAGCTGTATGCAGTCACATACTGCCTATGCAGAGGCATTGCATGCCTGTTGTACAAGGCTATGTCCAACACAGGAGTAATGGACATGCTCCACCCCAGAAAACCCAAATCCATCGGAGCTGTGAGAGTGAGAGATGTCAACCTCAACACATAATGAAATAGGATGTGCTAGAGGGACAGATACATAACCCAGAGGCTCCCTACACCCTGGAACGGAATCCCACTACATGTTAGGCAGAGCCCCTCACTGACTCTCATCAACAGGAATCTTGCCAAGTGGATGGATGATCGTAGATGTACACTGGGGGTCTTCACTGTGTCAAATCCAGACAGAGGCACAGTACAGTAAATCATAAATGGCCATAATATTCACATAACAAGGGGTGGTGAAAGCCACACACACTCTGGCTAGGCTTAGAAATGTCCTAGGGCAGATAGCCTAGTATGAACCTATGAACCTATGAAGATACAAATTGTACAGGACACTAAGGATGATCACAAGGCTTTCTTAACTGATGGTAGGAACCTTGTTGGGAATTCACAGATGTGCTCTGAATCACTCAAATATTACAAACAACATACCAAACACACACACATATTGCCAACATCCAACCTGACAGGTGCAGTGCAACCCCCCCCCCAAAAAAATGCAAAATATTTATCCCAGCAGAGTGCTGGTCCCCTGACATTGCAGATACTGAGGTAACAGCCAGCATCTACAAAGCAAAACACACAGCATCAATGGTATGAGATGGTGTCCTGGGCTGAGTCCAACATGGACTCTAAGAAGAATGGAATGCCAAATAACACTACTGCTCAATGTCAGCCTTACCACAGGATATGTACCCAAAGAGCAGTGTACAACAACAGTGGTCCTTCTCCACAAAGGTGTTGCCTGAATGGATACTGCAAACTACCACCCCAGAATGCTGACAAGCTTATTCTGCAAAGCTATGGAAAGAATCAGCATGTACCTCAGACATAAAGATATTGGGGACCTACTGACACTGGACCCTACCAAGTGTGGCTTTCTTAAATGCAGATCCTGCCCCTTAAACGTGTTTGACTCATTTGAAGCAGTCATTAAGGTAATTTATGAGGGGAATGTGGTCCACACAGCCTAGCTGGACCTTGCAAAAGGCTTCCATACAATACCACACGTGTTCATTATAGATAAGCTCACCAGCTTATATATAAACCCCTATGTCAGTAGAGGGGTTGCAAACCAGACCAAGGACAGAACTGACATGGTCAGAAATGCTGCAGCCATGTCAGACTACAAACCAGATACAACTGGCATCCCACAAGGCTCGGTCCTGGGACCTCCCTTGTTTGGTATATATGTCCCTTAGGTACAGGCCAACATGGAAGGACTGTGTCTGAACAAGTTTGCAGAGGACTACAAACTGGCCACCATATCTGACCCTCCAGCTGACACAAGCATCCCACAAAAGGGCCACATAGAAACAGACAACTGGTGCCATAGCCATGTCAGCAAGCTAATTGCAGAAAAGTGTATAGTCAGCCCCTGTGGATATACAGTAAGTGCCCACCAATTACCACATAGGTGTTAACCCATTAAGTACTTAAGATGTAATAAGAGACCTGGGGACACAAGTTGATAGATATCTTGCATTGGACACGCATGTGGCTGTAGTGGTTACATAAACATACCATATATCCACCTAATCATGAATGTAGTGAGATCTAGATCAGGGAAGGTCATTGTGGCTCTGCAGTCATCCTTCATCAGCGTCACAATTGACTACAATGGCACTGTGGGATGTACCTCAGCAGACACCTCCATCAACTGGAAAGACCTCAAAAGTACCTCACCAGGAGTATCAAAGAGCTTGAACAGATGCCATGTGTTGCCTGATTAAACAAACTGCAGCTCCACACACTGCCATACTGCCCGCCCAGAGGCACGCTGTGCCTGATGTATAAAGCCATGTCCAAGCTGGAATCAATGAACATGCTGCACCTTGTACAATCTGAATGGCAGTGAGCTATGCACATGAGAGACCTGAACCCCAGCACTGACATACATAGGACAAGCTGTACTGAATGATCGATAACACAGAAGCCACCCCCATTCTTGAGTAAACTCCCAGTACATGTTAGCCAGAGAGTCACCCATCGACTCTCCTCAAGAGGAATCTTGATGAGTGGATGGGAGATGGTAGGTTTACCCTGGGTATCACTGTTATGTCACAGGTAGACGGAGGCACAGTTTACTAACCATGACATATGTCATGGCAAACTCCAGTTACAATGTGTGTCGAAGGACAAACACACTCTCTGACTAGCATTAGAAATGGCCTGGGGCACATCGCTAGTGTTTGCCAATGTCCACCTATGTTGTGGAATACACTACCAATGTTGGACAAGCCTGGTTTAAGTAGTCCATATCTGAACATAATGCAACATGGTCATATGTGCTCAACTGGCCCCTAAACAGTCTGTTGTGCTCACTATGAAAATTTAAAGCAGTGATAGGACTAAAGCCCAGGATACTGTCCACCACAGTGAAAGTACTGAACCAGTACACTATATGGTACTACAGTGTTAGGTCAGTATGAAAGGATGTTAACAACTATATGCAAAGTATCCCATGCAAACTCTGCAGGCACAGTATAATCCCTGTTGTGTTCAGACACGAAGCAGTTGGCCAGTAAGTACACAACATGACACCCAACACACAACCATAAACGTGAGATATTGTTGAAGTTCATACTCATCCACATATGTGGTGGACTGCGAGTTCAACATATGAAAAGCTCACACTGGGCATGCTCGCACACTTTGATAAATGAGACATATGTCAGACAACATGCCATGGAAAGGCTGAACTGGGCATGCTCACACTTAAGCCATATCTCAGTTTAGCAGTTGGCCACACATATCTGGTATTAGTACGTGTCATTCCAGGAACCAACCACATTACAGCAATCTGCCCAGTGCACACAGTTAAATGACTACAGAGACATAAATGATATAGTGGATCCCCCTCATATTCAAACATCTTCCACAGATACACAAGTTGTTCATAGAAACAGGGAATGCTATGGCAATAAAGACCTGCAAACAGCCTATCAGCAACAAATATTGTGCATCTGACAATTAAATATATGGGTGTAGAGGTCAATACTAGGCTGTTTGCCCTAGGGAATGAAAGCTTAGCCAGAGTGTGTTTGGCGTCTGCATCTCCAGTACAGTAGGCTACTGTGCCACTGTAAAGTAGGTCACATAAGGCACTGTTTGAGGCTAGTGTGCTGTGCCTCCGTCAAGCAGGGACACAGTGGAGATCCCAGGGGTTGAATTTGCTATGCCACATCCATGTTGTTGGTGTGTGCTGGAAGAGGGTTGGTGAGGACCTCTAACAGTAAGTGGGCATCAATAACAGACTGAGGGGAGCCTTATCTGCAGTGTCTGGACAATTTCACTGTCAACACGTTGTTGTGATGATTATGAGGGATTGAAGTGTCATGCCAGTACTGTTCAGAGATGTCCTCCATCTGTGGGCTACTGCTCTGCAATGTATTAGCTCACTCCATCTGTTGGACAGCTCATATATGGCTAGTGTACACCTGACATGGGTGTCCTGTTGTGGAGGAGTCATGGGTATATTTGGAATAACATGATCAATGCAAACCTTCCACATGCTCATAGAATGCAATTGTCAAGGATTATGCAGAGTGGCCTGTATACTCCCCCAGCATGGGTCCTTTGAAGTCTTACACCCCAGTCTTCACAAGTGCAAAGTCTGCTTTTGATAAATACGCTTTGTTTGCAGTGACAACCTTGCCTGGGGGTGGGGATGGGATATGGATGTCCAGGGAAAGGTGGGTATGGTCAGATATCAACAATGGTGGTCTACCTCTGGTGTGGAACAGTGAGTACCCATGTTGCAGATGGTCAGTTGCAATATATATTCCCCCTTCTGGCTGTGGTGGGTGGCCCTGCCATAGCACATGGACTCACAAATTGTAGTGGCTGTAGGGTAATGTTGTAGAGGCCTGAGTAGTTCCCACACACAATATACCTGTACCTGATGTTAACAAATGGAATGGTGTATGTGAACATCTTCATATCTTGGCACTGTTCCCAGGGAAGCAAAGTGTGTGTCCCAGATGTGGGAGGGGTGGTCTGAACTGGTTGTTTTGTGTGTTACAGGTTCTGTGGTCATGAAGCATGGTATAAAACATAACCTGCCAGTGCTGATGTGCATATCTGACCCTGAAGTAGGTGGCTGCAAATGCATATATATGCTATCCCCCACCTGACAGGTAGTAATAGATGTACATACCTCTGTATAAGTAATGATGTCAGCACCCTATAAATACTGCAGGTGCAAAACAGATGCCCAGTAATTTGGATAGTGCGTTCTGCTAATGCGTCTCCCTCAAATGTCATAATATAGTTAGGTAGGGGGTTGAATTCTGCAAATGCTCAGTGTGTGTGGTTGAGCGGGGTTGGTGTGTGTGCAATTCTGTGTGAGAGAAATGTCCCTTTTGGCAACTAGGACAACACACTACAGGATACACATTCCCCTTTCTAAACACTGATGATGTCAGCACCCTATAAGTACAGCAGGAGAAGCAAAACCTCCCAGTAATGTGAATAGTGCGCTCTGCTAATGTGTCTGTCTTGAGTGTCATAACATAGCTAGGTAGGGGGTTGAATCTTACAAATGACAAGCTTGGGTGAGGGGGGTTAGTATGTGTGAGGGAAATGTCCCTTTTGGCAACTAGGAGAACACACTACAGGATACACATTCCCCTTTCTAAACACTGATGATGTCAGCACCCTATAAGTACAGCAGGAGAAGCGAAACCTCCCAGTAATGTGAATAGTGCGCTCTGCTAATGTGTATGTCTTGAGTGTCATAACATAGCTAGGTAGGGGGTTGAATCTTACAAATGACAAGCTTGGGTGAGGGGGGTTAGTATGTGTGAGGGAAATGTCCCTTTTGGCAACTAGGAGAACGCACTACAGGATACACATTCCCCTTTCTAAATACTGATGATGTCAGCACCCTATAAGTACAGCAGGAGAAAGGAAACCTCCCAGTAATGCAAACAGCATGGTCTGCTACTGCGTCTCTCACTACTGTCATAGCACAGTTAGTTATGGCTTTGAATTCCACACATGCCACATGTGTTTTTGTCACACAGAATGCCCATGTGTGTGGGTTGTTGTTCACAGTAATGCATGACATCGATTAAACCAATAATGGCAATGGACACAGATGATGTATGTGTGTGCCAAATACACATATGTACCTGTGACCTTCAATAGTTACCATGTCTGATGCCTGCCACATGTGAATACATGGTATTTGCACTGGATAACATTATGACTGTGGTCTTCTGTGTGGGTGCTGCATGTGGTATGTGTATATACAGTGTGAGTTGTATATGGTATCATCCTAGCAGCGAGGGATACACATCTGGTCTGGGGCATATAGTCTACATGTTGTTGATGAACAGGTGCTGCATGTTTTCACCTGTTGTGGGAATGGTAACAAGTTGTTCCATAGCAATGCCATGACTACATGCTAGGAACCTTTCAGCTAGGGTATTGTAGCTACACTAATTCATCAACATTCAGTAATACATCAGCATTCTTAGTGAGGGTATGATGCCAACCAAGGTCAGGGTCATACCAGCCTGTGCCACATGCTCAGAGAGCCCTTCTATGTTCCCTATCATGTAGTCCAGGGAGGTACATCACAGGTCAGCCACAGTGGCATGGACAATGACTGAGTCATATGTGTCCATGCCTCTGACTGACCTGTATGCTTGTGTTATGTGGTGGACCATAGTGCCCCACGGGCATATCACTGTGACCTTCACCTCGTCCAGCCTGGTGAGCGGAACCTCTCTGTACCGGACAATAAAGGTACCTAACACAACTGTAGCAGGTGTGTTGTCTAGCCGTACAGGCTGTGACTGTTTGGCACACAGGATTTGTGTGCTATGTGTTGCACGCGCTGTGTTCCAGCTTAACGTATGCCTGTGTGCCAGCTGCAGAGGTGTCTGCTGCTCAGGCAGGATGCTATTCTGAGGCTGCACGAATGCCCCAGTGTGTTCATGTGTTTGGATCGCTGTCAGTGTAGGTCTACTTCAGACTGGTATTGTAGCCACTGTAGTATTTCATGCCACCTGACAGGTTATGCCAGTACTGGGTTCAGAGTGCTTAGTCCCCAGTTTGGCTATGTGGTTGCATCTCATACATGTGTTGTACGTCCATGTGTAGGGGAGACGATTGACTGTGTACATGTGGCAGCTGTGACATTGCCACATGACTCACATATTCCACAACTGTGCCATAGAGGTGACTGACAAGTGACCTTTGCACATGCTACCATAGTATTGTGATTGCCATGGTGATTAACAGCACATAGGGCCAATGGGGAACGAGGTACAGAAGGTGAGTATGTGAGGATGTAGTGC
Source organism: Protopterus annectens (assembly GCF_019279795.1). Classification (NCBI taxonomy): domain Eukaryota; kingdom Metazoa; phylum Chordata; order Ceratodontiformes; family Protopteridae; genus Protopterus; species Protopterus annectens. Next base: position 1,206,598,707 of record NC_056744.1, on the reverse strand, counting down.
CTGTGATTAGTTAGCACTGGCATATATGTCTGCTCACGTGGTCAAATGCCAGGAAAGTCATATGCAATGTGTCACAGGCAACGTACATGCAAACAGGACAAACAGTGACATTTTGTCAAGTGAGACATGGACATACATATAGTAAGCTATGCAGATGTCACTAGGAGTCCACAGAAGCTCTGTAAATCTGCACTGCAGGTGGGATCAGTGTTCCAGGGTAACTGCAAGCAAACATGCATGCAAACAAAGCTACAGTAAGCAGGGCTGCATGTTGTCCATTGTACAACAAACAAGCTGTACCACTTCCAGTAGGTCACCGTGCAAATATGCAGGCACTATACACATGTACATGGAAATACACAGGTCAGTTGGCCAGGGCCCAGTCTGAGCGCACACAAGTGTACAGACCATGTACCGTCAGGATGTACAATAACCGGATGGAAACCCAGGTGCTCATACCTGCAGTAATACACGTCATATAACAGACACTGAGCCTTCACTCAGTGGTTCCATACTTAGTAGGATGTATGCTAACGGTCCTGCCACCACAGTATCCCTGGCATTTATGAAGACTCTCCCTCCTGTGAAAGTTAGTTTTGTGTTTTGGGGCTGTCTAGCATGGTATGAGATATGAGCTTGCAGTGCTAGGGTGCTCCTGTGTGTCCTGTACCAGCCGTGTAGTACTGCACACATGTCAACATCCTCAAACATCTGCATTGCAGAGTCCAGTGAGGGCAACATGCCACTTGCAGTTTACATGTCCATCATTGCGTATCAATACTTTCATTACCTTATCCACTGTGCTACCTATGTATGTTGCCTTCTGTTGACATCCTTACCACAAGTATGCAAACATGTGCAGATGATACACTATGGTACTTACCATGGGTGTAGAAAACAGTACGCGACAATCATACCCTTACTGCATCAGGCATGCTGGGATATACCCACAATTATATCAGCACACAGTACTGTTAACAACATGATACTATTACTGCATGTCTATGTAGTCACCCTGTGCATCAGCAACATGTTAACCTGTACCTGCACTGATGTTACAGATTGCAGGAGGTGGCACAGTTTAATCATATGCACAGGGTGTGAACTTGGTATACCTGAGTCTGCCACTGACACCACCAATTGACATGTATGTGTATGTGTGTTGGTGAGGGACAGCAGTACAAGGTGGGGCAATGTTGATGCAGTGTGTGCGTGTATGCGGTAGCCCTAGGTGTTGTCAATATGCATGTGTGTATGGATGCACACAGTTCCACCTCATGGCTGCCATATACCAGTGTTTGTGGACAGCCACAGACTGTACCTGCCAGGTCATACAGATCAGTGTCTCTGGCCACGGACACGGTACCTGTGCCTTGCAGGGGTGCTACGGACCATATCCAGTACCAATCCAGACTGGGTACTGTCATCAGAAGCAGGTGTTCATTGACCGGACACAGATCCCTGTTGGGCCTGTCCAGAGCCACGTGCATGAGGTCTCCTGGGGCGGTCTGATGACAGCACAGACCCAGCGTTGCTGGGGCTGCTGCTGGCACTATGGGGGCGGCCGCAGCCCTGTTGTCTTCCACGACAACTGCCAGCTGCTGCTGTTGCTGGCATACGCCCACGTCGATGCCTCAACCGTCCACCTTTGCCCTGGCTCATGGACATGTAGTTGTGGAACTGATCTAATATGTCCCCACAACGTCTGTCTATGACATCGGTGAAATTACGGATGGCAGCCGCAATGTCACGCATACTGTCAGTCATGGCTGTGCGACATGCTGTCAGCTCCCTCAGACCCTGTCTGGTGTACCGTTCCATACGTGACTGTGCCTGCATGACAGCCCGAAACATAGCTGAGGTTGTAAGACCTCTGTGGGCATGTCTGACAGGGGCAGTACGCCCACGGATGCTCCCACGAGAACCCCTGGACATCTGTCTGTGTGGTACCATCTCAGGGCCATGCCCATGGCTGCTGGTTGGGGAAGCATGTGCCACAGATACCACATTACCCTGGTCAATTCCCACTGTATCCTGTCCATCACCTAGGGACATTGGTGACAAAGGATGTATTGGCAGGATGACTGTGCGCATTGATGGGGTTGACAGATGTGTACTGTCAATTGGCTGACTGATGACAGACCCTGGCACACCTTCCTGTGCCATTACACAGATGTCATCATTATTAGTACCCGTGGCACCTGATTCAGGTTCCCTGCTGCATGACACCAGAGCAGCACCAGAACCTGTGGGAGGGAAACAGGAAACACAGTTTACAATGTCTACACAATGTTACCAGTGATGCACACATGCACACATGCAAATGTGCACACATGCACAGGTGCACAGGTGCACACATGCACACATGCACAGCTGCACACATGCACACATGCACAGGTGCACACATGCACTCATGCAAACATGCACACATGCACACATGCACAGGTGCACACATGCACACGTGCACACGTGCACACATGCACACAGTTGCACACTTGCACACAGTTGCACACTTGCACGCTACTCAGTATGCGAGATATCAACACACAGACACAGACACACCTGCATGCATACACAGAGCACTACTAAGTGAGCCTAATATTACTATTACTATCAAGACTATTAAAGGTATTGTTAATACACACTCACCAGCATGGATAGGCTGCATTGCTGTTACACCGGAGGGACCTGCAGAAGTGAGGAAATGAATTTCAGTGGGCACAACTGTGCCATTGTTACTGAGTATGATACAGGTCAGTAGTACAACAGTTGCCTTTCACAGGTCAGCTGCTGATATTGAGAATATCACACTTGCACATTAAATACTATGATGACAGCTACAAACCAAGGACACACCTCACACATGCATTAACTACTCGTGTACACAAAAGTCAACTATACATATGGCATATTACCTGCACGCTCGTAGTCTTGGTGCTGTGTGGCTCCAGCCTTCATCATAATGCAGGTCTGCTGCTGTTATTGTTGTTGGTGGGAAGGAGCCACAACACTTATGAGTAGTCCCTTCAGTCTGGTGAGTGGGGGATGTGTAGCCACCCCACCACCTGTGGCAACCTGTTGCCTGTGGATATCCGATGCACGCTGGCATACATTTCTGATTAAATCACTGCAGTGATGTCGTACCTGCTCATATGTCCTATTATGCTTGCCTATGTCATTTATCCGAGGGACCAGGTCTTGCCACAGTGCAGCCCTCTCCTGCTGATTCTGGCTGGTGCAGAAAAAGAGTATTGCATAATCCCGTACCAGGCTCTGGTGTATTTCCTCATTCTCAGCTGCAGAGTACGCTGGATTGCGCTGGTGAGCCATGGTCCTGAAAAAGGAAATAACATGATATCAGCAAAATATGTCAGCAGAATTTGGCACACATACTACACATGCTACTCAACTGTTGTGATACAACATATCTCACATATATAGCATCTGTCTGTCTATTGGTTGATACACATGTAAATGGCCAGGTATCAGTGCTCAGCCAACAACTGTGCAACAGTACCTGGCACATTCCATACAACATACTACCAAACCCCAGCAGTCAGAACACTGATTCAGGTCCAAAGCACATCCTCACTCTGGGGGTTTGTATCGAGGTACTGTATGGGGTACATCATCAACTACTGTGATCTGACCACAAACTAATTGCCCTGGATATACATATCCCACCTCTACCACCAGCACAAACGACTACAGTGAATAACATTTCAAATACAAACTTTACACTTCGTAACACTGAGATGGTATCCTTTAAGACCACTGGGCCAGTGGAAGACACAACCCACAATGCTGACTCCTTCACAAATGATTTCTATGGACATCTCCGAGAATGCATGGATCATGCAATCCCATATAAGACCAAGACACTCTCCACAAAGGGAAAGCATCCTGTCTGGTGGACCCCAGCCATAGACAGATTGTATAACAAAAGATGGAAGCTACTGCAAGACAGAGCATAATTCCATAAAGGGAAGGCATGTCTGATCAGCACTAGTAAAGAGCTATTTTCTCTCATACAAACATCCATGGGCAACTTTGAGAGGGAAATCACTGGGGACACTACAGATAACCACAAAGCCTTTTTCAGTTATGTTAGAAACCTGGTCAGAAACCCTCCAATATGCTCATAGTTAGTACACAACAACAAATAATTCACTGAACCCACAGATATTGGCAATATTGTGACAGACAGGTTCAGTGCAAGTTTCCCCCCTCCCTCTCCCACAAACTAAGACATACTTATCCCAGCTGAATGTAACCTCCCTGTCATCACAGATGTCCAGGTGAGAGCCGCCCTCAGAAAAGCAGAAAACACAGCATCAATGGGACCTGATGGTATCCCTGGTTGCATGCTACATGAACTCCAAGAGGAGCTAAACACACATATAGAAGTGCTATGTAACACTAGCCTGACTACAGGATATGTACCTGTACACTGGCGTACAGCAGCAGTGGTTCCATTCCACGAAGGAGGCAGCTCTACATACCAATACAATACAACACAATACAATACATTACAATACAATACAATACAATATGCTATTGCCCCTGGGACTACAGCAGCATACTGTTCTGCTACCCTGACCATTTTGACACATGTGATGTGATGGTACCTGCTCCTGTCAAACAGTTACACAGAGTGACTCATATGGCATATTACCTATCTGACTAACATTCAGCAGGGGTATGTGTGACATGTACTCATGGGTAGTCTTGCTTCTTAACGCTGTGTGGTTTATTGCAGGGTATGTCTTCTCTGTGGGTAGGAACCTGTACCTCCGCCATGTGTTCTCTACTGCGGTGTCAAGGACGACACACAGCAGTCATTTAGGTTATGGATGGTGTGAGGTGTTACTATGACTGTTGGACATCTGTCATGGGTGTGACTTAAGTATGTAAATCCAGGAGTGGTAACCTCTATGTGGGTAGTATGTGTGTACTCTGTGGTGTTGTCAGTCACTGTGCATTGGTAATGTGTTTGAGTGCATTGTCACAGTGTTGTACATGTCACTGTGTCCTTCTCCATATCTGTAGCTGTCATGTGAGGTACATACCGTGGCAGCCATTGTGTGGTGTGGAGGGGTACACTGACCTACATGTCCATAGCTGACACACCATGTCTGCTGACACATACCATGTGCAGGTATTCCAGGAATAGTGTGCCACTGTGACTATTATTGGGGGGACTATTGTACACATTTATGACCCTGTTCACCCTTGACACATGCAGTGGTGGGCAGCCAATCACATATCTGGTGGTTACTGGAGTAGGTGATTTGAAATGGGGTATGGTACTCCAGTTTCGACACTGGTGTTCACTCCATGCCTTTGTCACCAGGCACCTGTTGCAATACATCTATACACATGTGCCTCACTCAGAATATATATACATCTCTCTCTCTCTCTATATATATATATATATGTATATATATATATATATATATATATATATATATATATATATGTATATATATATATATATATATATATATATATATATATATATATATATATATATATATATATATATATATATATATGTCTGTATACATATACACATATATATATCGATGTACATATATTGCTATAGATATGGAGGGGGGTGTGTGACAGAGAGGGTGTGAGAGTGACAGAGGGGGTGGGACAGGGGGAGTGTGAGATCGTCATATACAGTCATATCTGTAGATAGTCAGATCTGTCTGTCTATGTATATGTATCTGCATATATCTATATCTGTATGTGTGTATTACATATATCTGTTTCTACATATTCTATATATCTACATCTGTCTATGTATTCATCTCTCTCTATCTATGTATACATATATGCATATTATATATATATATATATATATATATATATACATACATACATATATTGACATACATACGTATCCATATGATAGATAGGTATATCAACATGTTTGTTTACAAAACTGTATACACACACTAACATACTGCTAAACATATATAACTGTGAAACCTACTTTGTACATTGCACTACAACCTACATTCAACCTACATTGATATGTGCACATAGATGCCCTCACATACATATGTATGTACAGCCTTCACTGATAGTTGCTGTATGTCCCCTGCCCTATGCACATCTTCATATACATATGGATACAGACCAATGACACATATGGAGGGTTCACAGTATGTAGACTTTTAAAGTATTACTTTACATTACTTTATATTACTTTACATTACCTGTGTTTGTCACAGCTGCTTGCGTTGCCATTTGGTTTGGTGTCCTGCTGCTGCTCCAGTTGGCAGATGTCAGCTTTCGAGTGGGTTTTGATGAGTGCTTTTGTTTGTGTATGTTTCTCTCTCTCTCTCTCTCTCTCTCTCTACCTCCAGAGGGTGCATTGAAAGTATTGCATGTGTGGACTGGGAGTACAGCATGCTTTTGTAGGTATCTGCATATGTCCATGTGATGGCCTCTGCACCAATTGTTAGCCAGCATTTACTAATTGCATGCAGCCAGTTGTGTACTGATTGCAGTTCTCACTGTGATTCCAGGACAGTGCTATAAAAAGGTATGTGTGATAGGCATAGCCCTTTCAGTGTTTAAGGGCAGGGACCATGCTGGTATGCTGTGGACACTGTTCTGTGAGTGTAAAGGTTAGTATCTCTCTCATATTTCTGGCTGTGTTGTAGATTGACATTTCTCCATTCATTTCTCCAGTTTCCTGTACTAAGTGTGTATGTGCACTGACACCTAAGACTACTACTACTGTTAATGTGGGTGTGTGTGCTTTCCTGTGGGACATGTGGTGTAACTGGTATATAGCAGTGGCTCTTGCATTTTGTTGCTATGGCTTCAATATTTGCCCTTTACATTCACTACTTGTATGCCTGCTGGGTGTCTTGACTGTAGTGTGTTGCTGTGGCTTTCCTATTTTCCATGTACATTCACACCTTGGAATGCTTGCTATATCTGCTGGGGTGTTACTGCATGCAGTGTGGTCTGGCCATGGTGTGGGCCTTGACATCCATTAGGGTATTTGAGTATGCTGCTGAGCAGGCCCCAGAGACTCTCAGGTGCATCTTTTATGTGCCTCATGGAATGGTATATATCAGTGGGGTACACCCATTAAATTGCCTGGTATTCTGCAGTTGTGACTGTGGGTTAGCATGAGCATATGTATTACTACACTATTTCCGACGTGCAAGTGGTGCATACTTTCAGTACTTCATAGTTACCATTGCATGTGTTGTAACACCTTTCTGCCTACTCATTGTACATTTCACAGGGAGTCTGTGGGTCATCCCAGTAACTCAGTCACTGTTGCTATGTCTAGGCTCTTAACTATTCAAATATGGCAGTGTCAGATCTCTCAAGTTTACAGATATTTGCAGGATGTCCACATTTTTGCCTCATATTTTGGTCCATATCTCATAAACAGCTTTTTCTGGCAAATCACTCTGGGCTCAAGTCAGACTATAGTGACAAACATTTCAGTTTCAGACTTCATACCCTTCCAAACATCCAACATAATGCAAAACCTGTTACTCTCTCAACTGTCTAAGTTTGTTGGAGCAATATTTGGAATGTGTCCCTGTTTTTGGGCCTTTGCTCCACATTTTTTATTACTTAGTCCGGATGTGTTGCTGTAAGAGGTTGTGGGGTATGGGCAGTGATTATCCTGCTGTGAGTATGTGTGTGGCTTGCAAGGTGCTACAGTGACATTATTACCAACTAGCTACCAACTAGCATGGCTGTTTCTGTTCACACACTACTATTATAGAAATCCACTACATTTGACAGTAAATATACATGACATGCTCTGTGTACTACACATCCTGTATTCCTTTTACATTCATTCCTACTATTACATGATATATTTATTGTAGCACAATGTTCTTGTATAACAGTCACAGCTTAGTGGTAAGTCATGCAGACTACTGTTTCCAAGGTCCTGGGTTCGGGACTGAGAGTGGGATTTTATTTTGCTTTTGAGCAGACTACAGGCCTTGTCATTCAGAGTGACTAAGGCACTTTGAAGCAGTTGTAACCAGGTTAGTGCTGGTTTGCGTGGAGCTCACGCATGCGCACTGGCGCTTAGCTCAGCGCACACCTGCTTACAACTGCTTAAAAGTGCTTAGTCTTGCGCACACCCGGGCTAATTTCTTTGAAAGAAATAAAACTGGGGAGACAGGAAAGTGGAGAAAATGGGGTCACAAAGAGGGCAAGACAGTAGCGAAACAAGCTCGGGTTTTGCAGGAGGGATGTAGGTAAGGCCCATAGCTGCCCATTTCTTCATCAGCAACAGCTGTGCCTATGTTTGTAATTTGGTGTGACATTTGAAACCTTCCACCCCTGAGAGAGGTGTAAGGACAACAATAATACTTGTTGTACAGCCAATTGTAATTGACAGTTTCGATGTCCAGCAGACATGTGAGCGAAATGGGCAGCTATGTATGGGGCGTAATTTTTTCGTGGGTACAGAGTGCCCTTTTTTTTTTTTTTTTTTTTCCAGGTGAGAGTGGTATGTCAGGTACAGGAAGTCAGTATAGCTGGGGAGGTAGGTTGGGTAGGTTAACAGACAAGACAAACAAGACGTATACAGGGGTGGTGTATGACACATGTGGGGGGGTTACAAAATTGACGGGGATGGATGTTTGGATATCTAGAGCCCATGAGCCCACAGATGGCAACAGTGGTACTGATATCCCCACCCATGGGCAGTTGCCATTGTGCCTTCACTGCCCAGGATGGGGCTGTGCTGGGGGCTGTGTAGGCTGGGCATCAGGCATGCCCATTAGTTGTGCCCCCCGTGCCTCAAGCTAGCGTAGGGGCCCAATAACAGCTTCCCAGATCTCCTTACGCACCACAGTCCGGACATTACGGAGGGTGAGTGGATGTTCTCCTCCGGCCACACTTGCAGAGGGGGGACGGGCCCCATCCCCTGCAGCGCTTCCACCCGCAGGTGGCACAGGGCCACCGGAGGAGGGTCCGGCCTGGGCACTACTGCCAGGTGCACTCGCCAGCTGAGGAGGGAGAGGTGGGTCTGCTGGAACCCGCCTTCCCTGTCGTCCTATGTTTTGCATTATGTCATGACAGTTTGGGTTAGTAACGTACAATACCATTCACAATTAGTTGTAACAGCATGCATTAGTATTCCCATTAACCAAACACCCAGATATTCAAACCACTGAACAGCAAGCATAACATATGCATATTTTGAACAGCAATACACAGTCCACCAACATGCAGGGTTGATTGATGGCAGCAGGCCATCAGGTTTGGATGTATGAACAGGGCAGATGCATCAACGTACATGCAAATATGTATGAACCAACAGGACAAATGTCCAGGGGTGTTAATTGTGATTGCACATACCAATTTCACGTGGAATGGATTATATGTGGTTATAGGGTAGGGTGAAGAAAATTTAATTAACATCTTCAAATACCAATACATATGCTGTACATTTCTAATAGCTGCAGATATATACACACTACAGTTCTGCCTACAGTTTTCTATGTGATAACTACTTTATATAGCTATAGACAACTGTGGATGTTTGGTATTTCAGCAACCATACTATCTGCATATTGCAGACTGAGAGCAACATATCCAGATTTTGGGATACACATTCCAGCTGTGGTACCATTTTCAGCACATGTTAGTGTTTGGTTCTGCCTGTCACATTCATTTCATTCTGTACTGACTGCAGTATACTTTATTCAGGAGTTAGTACTACTTTATTGGTGGATTCATAACTCTTTCTCACACTCTCTCACTTGTTTTATTTTTACAATTCTGGATGGTACTTAATTCTAGGCTTTATTGACATGTTTTACCTGTAGTTCTAACAATCTTTTCCAACAGTCTCACTTCTGTCATGTTTCTGTATTTCAACAGGGATATATTTCACACATGTGTTTTACTCAGCTTCTGCAGCTGTACTTTTCAGCCTGCTGCAGGTTATGTACTATTATATTACAGGTGGGACATCTTTATTTCAGACTTGTTTAATTTTTATGTTTGGATTACAGGCTGCATCACACTTTTGTAATCAAGCAATACTTGCAAACCCTCTTACACTGTTACTTGCACATTTTATTAATTAGTGACTACACTACACTCTTTTGCTAACTGTCATACTTATATATTTATTTACAGTTACAGGGAGAGAATTACTGACCTGCTTGGTGGTGCAACCGTGCCAGCCTATCGCCATAGGCTCTACGGTTCGCAGAACAGACACCTGCAGCTGTAATATAAATAAAGTAATATTGGAATACACATCTCCATAATATCAGCTAGGTTAATTTCTTACATAAATAATTATATGTAACTTACTCAGTAGTGGGGCATTGGGCATTTGCCGGGCCTCCTGTATCCAATGGCTCGGTTGGTCCTGCTTCCGTCTCTTCAGGTCCGCATGGTGGTGATGGACCTGCTCACCAGTCCTTGGTATCCCTGTGGCACTGGTGAGATCATGAGCCAACCGGTCCCATGCCTCAGCCCTATATACTCCCCACAGGACCTGATCCTGCATGAGTTGGGCCTCATGATTGTGGACAAGGAGCCAAACCATATATTTGGACTCCTCAATGCCCCACCTCTGTGCTCAAAAGCAACTACCCTCACCTACACCTGACATTCTGGCTGCAAGTCGGTTCTACAATCGGTTATGCTGTGTATTCCCGCTTATGGGGCTTATATATGCCATTTTTCCCGCACTTATCTGTGATTGGCCAATTTGGAATTGTATCAGCTTCACAAAACCTGCTTTGTCATGCTCCTCTTTCTATTCATTCATATATATATGCTATTACTGCATTTCTAAGTGCAACTGTCATGGCTTAGTGGTTCAGTACCTTGACTATGGTGCATGGTATCCTGGGTTCGAACCTGGCCATTGCTTTTTATATTTTATGACTGTCTACACAGACTAGGAGGTGTGTCTGTGTAAAGGCAGTTTTGTTACAGCTTGCTCAACGTTGCCCATCGGTTAGCTTCTTGGCGCGCCGCGCAGCTCCGCGCAAACGGGGTACGCAGGTTTACGCATCATTTGGCTGTCAGCACGCATATTATGCTCAGCTCAGCTATGGGCACACAGTTTCAGCGTGTTAAACCACTGCTCACCTACGGGCACTTATTTTACACCTGTTAAACCACTGCTCACCTACGGGCAGATGTACTCAACTTGTTAGACTGTAGCTCAGCTATAGGCACATCTGACATTTTTTTTTTTATTATCTCACATTTCATTATATTTTACATTAAATATAATTTTATATGTGTACATATATGTCAGGGACTTGTTTCGTGCTTATTTCACAAAAAATAAAAATTGATGTTGGGGGGGCTCGAACCATGACTGCCTGCTCTTCAGCCAACGTCTCTACTGCTACGCTATTGCTTTTTGGCTTACTTTGCATATTTAGTTCTTATATGCTTTTCCACTGACTGCTAACTGTAGCTAAGCTACGGGCACGCCCGACGCAAACGAGCGCACTCACGGGCAAACATCTTTACAATTTAAAAAAAAATTATAAGATTTTCATTTGTACATTTTATGTTCATAGTCTGTGGGGGCATGTGTTGTGTTGTGTTTATTCACATTTACACGGGCTCTGTCGTGGGGGTTTACTTTCGGGACTTTTACTCTTCTGGGGGCGTGTCCGTTTGCAGGGCTCAGCCTACGGACACACCCCCTACTGTCTTCCATGGACCGTGTTAGCCTTAGGTGTGATTCAGCATGCCCTCATGCATATGCATGACATGCTGACATCACACCGTTTAACTGCAGCCTCCGTGTAAGCCTTGTAACTCTTACATGGAGGCTTCGTGAATCCTGCCCAATGTTTTTTTTAAAAAAACAGCATAATTTTGATTCAAAATCTCTTTGTGCCAATGAATCCAACCAATGCTTTTTATTCCCTTCAACCACTCCACCTTAACCTTAACCTTAAGCTAAATAACTCTATGCCTGACTTGAGCAAATTCCCACTATTAAAAGAGAAATGCATTATCAACCTTCTTCCTTTTATTAAAAGTTCCATTACAGACTTAAGAATAGCTTTAAACCTCCCCATGAGTTACACCATTATTTTAAGGCAAGCCAGAGAACTATGTTCTATTGTTTTTCCATCACTCAGTATAGATGTTAATGATATAAATACCTCCAAAACCCTATGGTCACTATTGTTAAGAAGGAAAAAAAAAGATCTCAAGTACTTACAAACTACTTGCTTCAATCAGATACCAAAATTATGTTATTTTTTCAAAATACTGGATGGAAATGAATCTTGAATTATCTATGAAGCAATAACTCAGTATTTCTCAGTGACATCTATCTTATCCCTTTTTAAGAAACTTAGTTATACACAACTTATGATCACCAGTAATGCATATTGCACTCCCTACATTATCAATACATTTAATACCTCTAATTCCCCCTTCTGCCCCTATTGTGATCAGCAAAAAGTAAACCTTTTGCACATTTTTTTGAGTTGTATGTCTGTAAATTTGGTTCTCCTTAAGGAAAAGATTACAAAATATGGACTTTCTTGGGAATTTTCATTACTACATATCCCTCCTCCTGGATTAACAAAGTTACAAACCCAAATCCTAATAATTCTTTTTTTTATCAGACTTTATATTACCTTGAATTGAAAGGATAGAGCTCTACTTACTATGGAACAGGTTCAAGAAAATGGCAACTAAATACCTAACAGCCCATAAATTTCTCAAAGGCAATCAAAAGGCATACTAATTTTATGGAGTTCTGGTCCATACTGTTTAATCATATTTTGATATAGGTCTATAACCCCTGGGGTTTTGGTTTATCTTATATTTTGTCTTGATTGAGGTATTTGATTCTGTCCTAATAATTATTGACTCACATCTATTAAAAATGCTGTTTGACAATAGAAGCCTATAACAAGTTATTTTTCACTCAACATAGTTTATTTTAAAGTTTAGAAATGTAATCATTTATATAATTTTGGCAAATTACACTTATATTTATTTAATACTCATACTTGGTTTTGTATGATGATTTCAAATTGATTGTTTGTTGAATTCTTCTGTTAATGTGTATGTTATTTATTTTAGTGGTGTTCATTAAATACAAAATGTATTTAATAAAGATTTTTGAAAAAAAAAAAAAAAAAAGACTTGTACCTTGGGTCCCAAGCCACTTTCAAACCGCACTCTGCCCCCCCCCCCCCCCACACACACACATATTTAGAACCATGCATAAATGCATGTATTCTTTGGATTACCTTCCTGATTGTTATAAATTATATTTCTTGTTCAATACAGTGACGTTTGTTAGACTTTGCTTTAAATGTGTAGTTTTTAATATTTTTTTTTTAGTAAGCAGAGAAACTGTGTAAAAAACAATAATGACAATCATACTTATTTTAGAATATTTCAAACTTAAAAGGCCATTCAATTAGCTATCATTATAACCTGCCCATATCTGTACTCAGTTATGGCCACTTTACCAGCCATGTACACATTACATGTCTGCGTGTAATAAAAATGGCCACTGTTAAACATTCCAATTTGCTTTACCAAAAGGCACAGTAATCTTGCAAAGAAAGGCTAAAGACTTTAACTTTTGTCAGCACAGCAAGGCCAATTTTTTATCCACAAGCATCCCCCAAACCCAGCAGATATAGTTGTGTTGTTGACTGCAATCGTCTTAGATGTCTCTGTCAAAAAAATGATAATAACCAGTCGCATAATTCAGATTTAATGCAAACAAACACACAATAGCGAATGTATTCCACTTGAGTTCACACACACTTCCTAGTCCTCCAAAATCAGATTAAAGAAAGTTCAAAATGAGCAGATAATAAAAGCATAAGGTACTTTCTTCTATGGAGAACCACCCCCACCAGCAGTCATAGTCACTTTGACTGAGTGCACTTGTTATTTTTACAGATTTGCTGTATCCAGGACTCTTTGTAAGCTTCTGAGCCCCCAAAGCCTTTCTGTGTTGGAAGGAAGCCTTCTAGCTTATCACTGGGAGTGGTAAGTACTAGGTAGCCTATCTACCACAAGAGGAGTGTTTTTTGGCCCAGAAATTGTAGTTTATTGACCATTTAGGCAGTTTTTCCATATCTTTCAACTTTCTGGTTTAAAAGACAGCATTTGCGCTTGTTTCCCGCCTTTCCTGTAACTAGTCAAGTCCCGATACAGATTTGCTGTATCCAGGACTGTTGGTAAGCTTCTGAGCCCCCAAGCCTTTCTGTGTTGGAGGGAAGCCTTCTAGCTTGTCAATAGGAGTGGTAAGTAATAGGTAGCCTATCTATCACAAGAGGATTGGTTCTTGGCCCAGATTATTGTCCGTTTGCGCAGTTTTTTCCATCTCTTTCAACTTTCTGGTTTAAAAGCCTGCATTTGTGCTTTTTTCTCACCTTTCCTGTAACTAGTCTAGTCCAGTTACAGAGTTGCTGTATCTAGGACTGTTTGTAAGCATCTGAGCAGTGCCAAAGTCTGTTCTTCACTTTTTCCCTTAGATTTGCTGGTTTTCTCCTCTCCTGCACTTTTACTAGCTTGTTAGTTTAGCACTTTACCATACTTCTTGTAGCAATTATTGTAGTATACAAAAGTGCTACCAGAACTGAACGATCTGCAAGGAAGCAGCTCCAGTACTTATTAATGCCCACCCCTCCAGGCATGTCTAAAAGTCAGTTCCCTGTGCTTTTTCCTATTAACCTGGTAAACTTGGGCATACTGAGGCAACGTAGCAACTGCCTCATGTACACTGACAACCCTCTCCTCTTACCCCCAACACTCAGACTTATTAGAGATGCACTTATATATCCAAATTGGAAGCCATGCACTCTCCAGCCAAGACTGGAATAGCTGGTCAAGAGGAGAAGGTCAACACTTGCACCACACCACATGGAATACATAGCCCTCCAGAACACACACCAGTATTGCCTTCACATAAAAACACAAACTGCACATCCACCTTCGTGGAGCTCTCAATAAAAATCTAACCAAACAGCAGAGACCTCCAAGGAAGAAACGCACTCGCCCACCACAACACAAAACTAATCACGAGACACATAACTCTGCTAAACAGTGTGCCACTCAATCAAAGCCCCTGAGGTAAAACAGCATTCACAACACACTAGTCATAGGTGACTCGATAGTGAGGCACGCTGATGTCCCACTTATTAGGTTGAGTAAGGAGAAAGTAACAGTCAGCTGGCTGTCAGGCACCAGGGTCCGCCACATAATGCATGCACTCAGGTCCCTCAACAAAAGGTACAAATATGACTCTGTCATTGTACATGTGGGTGTGAATGACCTGAGATGTACCTCCCTGGACTACATGAAGAGAGACATGGAGGAGCTTTCGGATTATGTAGCCCAGGTGGCTATGACCCTAGCCCTGAGCAGCATCCTACCATCACCCAGAATGATACCACAGTGCAAGCAGAAAATGATTGATTTCAACAATTGGAAAAGTTTCTGGTGTCATTCTAAGGGGATCCATTATCTGTCTGCCTGGGATGACATGATTGACAGACCTCGATGCTTTGCCAGAGATGGCCTGCATCTGTCACCCCTGGAGTTCCAGATACTGACCAAGGCTCTTGCCATCCCTATAGTGCCTTTTTTAGGCAGTGTTCCAAAGATGAAATTACCACCATAACAGCTACAAATAAATACAATTTGAGGGTCATGCTGCTCAATACTAGAAGTCTAAATCTCAAAATGCACTCACTCGAAGTGCTCCTTAAAATGGAGAACATTGACATTTGTGCTGTAACAGAGACCTGGTTCAAGGCAGCAGAAAGCACCCCTGCACTGCCAGGCTACAACTCATTCCACACCTTTCAGCCCCAGAACTTGGACCGAAGCTCCAAAGGTGGTGGTGTTTCCATACTCATAAAGGATGCACACACACCTCCAGACTGGTAGCCCAACATAACGCATCTGTGATACTTCAAGTGCAGCTAACATTGGGTAAGACAGCGATTCAGGTCGTAGCCTGCTATAGGTCCCCAACCATGTCCCAAGATTCACACTCCACATTCCTGAGGACTCTGGAGAATATTAAGGTCCAACCTAACACTCTCATACTGGGTGACTTCAGTTACCCCTCCATTAATTGAGAAAACTACTCATGTACCAATACACTTGCCCAACGCTTTCTGGAATTCATTAATTTCAATGCCCTGGACCAACTTGTTCTTACCCCCACTAGAGGTAGCAACATCCTTCACCTGGTCATTACTAACATGGGTGACCATTGCTCTACGCCAATAGTCAACTCCTCTGTGGTCAGATCCAATCACAAACTAATCACCTTGAAAATCCCCCCACCCCACCCCCAGCAAAGGTAACCACCATGAAAAACTTCACCAAAGCTAACTTTGGGCTCCTAAAAACAGAGGTGGCTAACTTCACAGCACCCATGCAAATGGAGAATAGTTGCATGACCACCATATCATACACCAATGCACTGTATGAATACATACACAAATGCATGGATCTCGCCATACCCAATAGAACTAAGACACTCTTTTCAAAAAAAAAGGAAGCCAATCTGGTGGTCCCCTGCCATAAACAAACTCTGCAACAGAAGGAGAAAATTGATGCGGAATAAGGTCAAGTCCCAAGAGTGGAAAAACTCCCTTATCAGCCTCAGCCAAAGATTGAGATCCCTCATCAAATCCTCTAAAGCTAGCTATGAAAACAGAATTGCAGCATATAGTAAAGTCAACCACAAGGCCTTCTATAGTTATGTAAAGAATCTCCATGGCAGCATCTAGATTTGCTCTGAGCTACTGCACAATTGTATCTCCTATACTGAACCAAAAGATATTGCAAATATACTGGCGAACAGATTCAGTGCTAACTTTACCCCCCCACTCAAAGGACCAATCACAATACCAGAAGATTGCCAGGCACCAGGTATTACTGCTGCACAGGTTAAAACAGCACTGTCCAAGGCCAAGAATACAGCTTCTATGGGACCTGACAGTATCCCTGGCTGTGTTCTACATGAACTACAAAGTGAACTGGCACCTCACCTGTGTGCCGTGTTCAATCACAGCCTCACCTCAGGCTTTGTCCCTACCAAATGGCACACTGCTACATCCCTCTCCATAAAGGAGGAGTGACTACAGCCCCGGGAACTATCGCCCCATTAGCCTGACGAGTCTGATATGCAAAGCTATGGAACGCATCATCATGGACCTAATAAACAAGGATATAGGGAATATCCAAACTCTGGATCCTACACAGTTTGGTTTTGTGAAGGGTAAATCATGCTTGCTCAACTTAGTTGACTTCTTTGAGTCAGTCACCAGAGCTGTGAATGAAGGTAAGGTGGTTCATACAGCCTACCTTCATCTGGCCAAGGCCTTTGATACCATTCCCCACTCAGGAATCATAGAAAAACTTACTAAGCTAGGCATCAACCCCTATATCACTAGGTGGGTTGCAAACTGGCTCACAGATAGAACCCACAGTGTGAAAGTAGCTGACTCCAAGTAAGACTGCTGACCATTCACGAGTGGAGTCCCACAGGGTTTGGTCCTGGGTCCTCTTCTGTTTGGTATCTACTTCTCTGAAGTTCAGGCCAACATGATGGGAGTCTGGGTGACAAAGTTCGCATATGGTTGCAAGTTGGGAGCCATTATTAACTTCCCACGTGATGCTGACATCCTACAGAAAGTCCTCAATGAGACCAATGACTGGTGTCAGAACCATGGCCTTAAGCTCAATGCCAAAAAATGTGTCTTCATCCCCTTAGGGAAAAACCCAGTTCCCTTAAATTACCACATTGATGGTAGTCCAATGACCACAGAAGGTGTTATAAGAGATCTGGGAGCACAGGTCGACAGCAGCCTCTCTTTTGACCACCACGTTGCCACTGTGGTCAGAAAGTCCTTCTTTTTGGCAGATCTCATTACTAAGAATTTTGCATCCAGGAAGAAAGAGGTCATTGTTTCTCTCTACTCTTCCCTCATTAGGCCAGTCATTGAGTACAACGCACCATTTGACATGTACCTCACTAGACGCCTGCAACAACTGGACAGGCTGCAAAAATACCTCACAAAGAGGATCCTAGGCCTTAAACACTTGTCCTATATGGGCAGACTCAAAAAACTCCAACTATTCTCTGTCTCATATCGCCTACTTAGAGGCGATCTCTGCTTGACTTACAAAGCCATGTCTGACACAGCTCTGTTAGAAATGCTACCTCTAAAGAAATCCCAATCCCTCTGCATCACACGCTCCAGAGAACACAACCTCATTACCACAATCAAGAGAATATGCTGGAGGGACAAGTTCATAACCCAGAGACTGCCCATGCTATGGAATAGACTTCCCATACATGTCAAGCAGAGCACCTCGCTGGCCCTCTTCAAGAGAAATCTTGATGAGTGGATGGGAAATAGAAAATTCACCCCAGGGATCACTCCAGTGGTTCTACTCAACAGAAGCACAAGGAACTAAGGTTGAGTGGCATGATGCCAGGGTAATCCTATGGGCTAGGCTTGTAAAGGCTCCAGGGCCATTAGCCTAGTACACAGCTATGAACCTATGAACCTATTATGAAAAAGTTACATATACTTTCTTAGTAACTTTGAATGATCTACGTGAAATTATTTTATAAAGATCATAAACATCATACCATAAGATCCAGCCAGGTGTAACACAGTTTAAATACAGTAGTGTTTATGACTGCATAAGAAATATTAACCACTTGATAACATATGCTAAGTCAATATGCAGAATCTTTGTAGAAATTAAAGTCATCTGAATAATTCCACATTCAAGTGAATTAGGATCATAGGAGGTTACTAGATTAATGTCTCGAAAGCCCTTATAAGCCTAGGCAAGTTCAACCCTTGTTCCCTCGAGAGTCTATGTTTCAGACAGATTAGCTCAATCCCTACTGCTCCTGTCCAAGAGGGACACAGGTGAATCACCTGGGGGTGAATTTATGGTTTCCCATAAAGTTGTCCAAATTACTCTTAAATAAGGTCAATAAGGGGCTCTGCTTGACTTGAATAGGAAGCTTGTTCCAGAGAAGAGCTAACCTTTGTGAAACATATATGTCTCTCCAGCAAGTCCTGTTGATGTCACATACTAGGTTAAGTTCCCTAGGGTGCATGCATTGTGTACCATTTGACTTACAAATATGCAGCATTTCCATTAAGGCAGGATCTGAGATTGCTTTATATGTGAGGCACAGGTTGCCTCTGAGTAGTCTATATGACAGAGTATAGTGACAATGATTTCAGTCTGCCAACATATGACGTGCTAAAGATTCTGAATTTTCTTTGTAAGAAACCTTTGAGGTCTCTCCAGTTGCTGCAGGTGCCAGGTAAGGCACATGGCAAAGGGAGCATTGTACTCTGTTATTGGCTTGATGAGGGATAAATACAAGGGGGTAATAATGTATTTTGTTCTGGAACCAATGCCCTAATGTATTAGGTGCGCAATATGGTGGAGACACGGTGGTCAAAGGATAGGTTGCTGTCAACCTGTGTTCCCAAATCTGTCACAATTGTTTGAGTGCTTAGGGTGTTCATAGGTTCATAGGTAGGTACTAGGTTACTAATATAGAAATCTGCTGAAACATCTCCCTTGATGAAAGGGATGGTAATGCATTTTTTAACATTGAGTTTTAGTCCATGAATTTGGCACCAGTCGTTGGTCTGTGTAAGTCCTTCTTGTAGGGTGTTGACATCACTTGGAGACTCAGTGACTGCTCCCAGTTTGCAATCATCAACAAACTTTGTCAGGCACAGACCTTTTGTTTTTGCCTATACCTCCAGCAAGTAGTTTCCAAACAATAGGAGCCCAGCACTGAACCTTGTGGAACACCACTGGTTACAGGTCTGTTGGGGGAGGTTGAGTCACCTAATCTGACTGTATGTGATTATCGGTGAGCCAGTTTCTAACCCACTTGACAATATATGGATTAATCACCAGCTGGAAGAGTTTATAAATGATGCCTGAATGAGGAATAGTGTCAAATGCATTGGATAGGTCTAGTTAGGCCATATGCATATATCTGCCCTTGTCCAGGGCTTTGTTTACTTTCTCAAACAAGTCTACCAAGTTTAACAGGCACAACCTCCAATTAATGAACCCAAACTGGGTGGAGTCAAGCATTTGGAGGTTTGCTATATATTTGCTGATAAGGTCCATGATGATTCTCTCCATGGCCTTACAGATCAGTCTGGTCAGGCTTATGGGTCTATAGCTCTCCAGGTTGGTGGGTGCACCGCCTTTATGCAAAGGGATGATGGTAGCTGTTTTCCATTCAGCAGGGACAAAAGCTGGTGCTTAGACTGTGGTTCAAAAGGGTACCTAGCAGCGTTGCTAATTCCAGTTTTAATCCATTAAGAATGCAGCCTGAGATGTTATCATGTCCCATAGAGGCTGACTGTTTGGCACTGGAGAGAGATTTTAAGACTTGCTCTTTAGAGATACTAAGTGGAGAACAGGTAGGATGGGTTCTTTGGGATATATGTGACAGGAAAAGGGGGAGAAGTTTTCACTGAACCTGTCTGTTAGCAGCTTGGCTATTTCCATGGGTTCTGTATATGTGGTGCTATTAACAACAAGTTCTGCACAAATCTGGGTTTTTCCTTTAAGGTTATAGATGTAGCTAAAGAAAGCCTTGTGGTTATCCTTAGCCAGGGTAGCTAATTTGGATTCATAACAAACAAAACGGAGTACAAGGCAGACATCCAAAACTCATAAATAGAAAAACACCTTCCTGCCAGTCAATGGTGCAAATAACAAACAAACTTGTAGTTGTCCAAAATCAGATCAATCCAGCAATAATCAGAGTAGTCAAGCGCTTTCGTCCAGCACACGCTGGACTTCTTCAGAACTAATAAAACAATTAAGAAAACAGCCATTTAAATACATTTCAACAACTAATAAAAGAAAAGCATTTAAATACAAATAATTAGTTATTTAAACAACCCTATAAATAACTATGTATAAAAAACGGCATTTATATTTAAAAAAAAACACATATAAATAACTTACAAAGAAAGTGCTCTATGCTTTAAAAATGGCATAATTGAAACATGTTCATTAATCCCAGGGGAACGGGATGCATTTAATCTTAGTTGCCAATTCATCTCTTTTCTCTCGATTGTGTTTCCCCCCCCCCCCCCCCCCGGAAAAGAGATAATTTGGATTCATAATTAGCTTTGGAACCCTTTACAAGGTGTCTTATTTGCTTGTTTAAGCTGAGGAGGGAGTGTTTCCAAGTTGGAGACCGTTTCTTCCTGTTCTTAAGACAGCAATTTTTTTCTCTTATTGTATAACCTGTTTATGGAGGATGTCAATCAGACAGGTTTGTACTGTTTTGAGGATCTTATTTTGGTCCTATAAGGTACTGCTGAGTCAATACAATTGTACAGATGTTTATAGTAAACACTTGTGTATATCTCAGTATAGGTGTCCTTGCCCTCAGTGGGGGTAGGGCCTATGAAGCCATTAATGGTGTCCCATAATAGGCTGTAATTGGCCTTGGAGAAGTTCTTTAGCCTAGTTGCTGCTAAGGGGGGGGGGGGGTCATATGTTATTGTTACTTCTAACAAAATTGATTTATGGTCAGTCTTCTACAGGGAGGGCCACATACTTGGAATGGTGCAGCAATCTTCCATGTTAGTGAGCACCAGATCCAGGATGTTTGGACTCTTTCTAGGGATGTCAACCAACTGATCCATGGCATTGGAGTTAACAAAGTTCAAGAACCTTTGGGCAAGTGTGTTAGAACATGTATAATTTACCAAATATATGAATGGGTAATTAAAGCTACCCATAACCAAGGTGTTTGGTTGTATCTCCAGCAACTAAAGAAGATCCAAGTAAGCAGTGTGGGTATCCTGGTTTATAGAGGGGGGTCCTATAGCTGGCTATAACTTGGAGTGGGAGCTTATCTACAGTCAATTACACCTGGAATAATTCAAGGAATCTTTGTTTTAACCAATGTAGAGGTGTATTTATCTTTGATGAATATAGGTACTTCACCTCCTTCAGTCCTCCTACTTTCAGTTATTAGTCCGAACATGTGGAAGGCATTAAAACATGGTACGGTCAGGGTGTTTTCCATGGCCGTAAACCAGGTCCTGTGACTGCACAGATGTCAGCATCTTCCAAAACTGAGAACTGCTTTCAGTGTGTTCAGTTTCGGGTTCAGGCTCCTAGCATTTAGCAGCATAACCTTGAGGTTGTTTTTCAGGATATTTTTATGTTAGGAATTTTGTTCTTGTGATATTGCCTAAAATGGCACTATGGAGGAGGCAAGTGCCTTAATCAGTAAACAAAACCCTAGAGGATGAAGACCATCTCTGGCAAAGCATTGAAGTCTATCGACCATGTCATCCCAGGCTGACAGGCACTGGATCCGCTTAGAAAGACACCAATAACTAAGTTAATTGCTGAAGTCAGTCATTTTTTTGTTTTTAGAGTGGCATCATCCTAGGCAAAGGTAGAATGCTGCTTAAGGCTAGGGACTTACCTGTCTGTGACACATAATCAGAGATCTCAGTCATGTCCCTCTTCATATCATCCAATGAGGTACATCTCAAGTCATTCACACCAACATGGACTATGATGGAGTCATAACAGTGCCTGTTGTTTAGAAACTTGAATGCATGTGTGATGTTGCTGATCCTGGCACCTGACAGACATCTATACATGACCTTTTCCTTATCCAACCTGGTGAGTGGGACATCTGTGTGTCTCACAATGGAGTCGTCTATGAATAAAATATCAGATTTTGTGTTTTGCCTTAGGGGCTTGTTTGGTGAGACACAGGTGTGTGAGCTCATGTGTGTACTGTACTCAACTGGGAATGTAGCATGTGAGGAGTATTTGTGTTTGGGAGGAGTCAGATCTTTAGCTAGGATTTTGGTGAGGACCTCCACATATGTAGGTTTAGGTGTTGTTGGTGTGGTTAGTGCAGGAGGTGAGGTGTGTAAGCTGACAACCTGCTTTGTGTCAGATATACTGACAAGTGAGTGAGAGAGGCTGGATTATAGGTTCTTAATATAGATGCATCTCTCACATATTAAATTTGTGTGGATTAGAAGAAGTGGGTTGTTAGTGTACATGGGGCAATTGCTACATTGCCTCAGGATGCCTAACTTAATAGGTTGGCTGAAGAAATGATGGGAAATTGTCCATCCATAGTGCCAGGTATAATGGTGGGGAAGGACTGGAATGACCAGGTAGAAGTGATGCAAGTGTCTAAACTGTGAAGGCTCAGTAAGTAGGACATATGGTGGTACCTCTGAGGCACAGCTGAACGTATCACCTGACAGTGAAGTAAAACCAGAATAAACATCCGCTAGAGCACAAACAGTTGATTAAGGGAAAATTATCAATCTAGAAGTTTTGTGTCCATAACCATCAGTGGTAAACTCCACTGCACGGTGGTGAGTGGTGTTAGCCAATTTAAACCACACTAGCCAATGGCAACACACAGGACTAGGCCCTGGGCAAACAATCACCACTCAGATGAGACTTTAGCTGCACTCTTCTCTCACAAGGGAGCAGGGAGAGGCCCTGTTTAGTGGGGGAGAGTTGGTTTTGTGCTCAGTAACTGCAAAAACCAGACTGGATCCAGCAAATCTGGACCAAAACTATGCTATGATAAAAGTGCAGAAAACAGGTAAAATACACAGATAATACAATTAGATAATCACAGCTCAGAACAGTAAAACAGTTCAGAAGTGCAAAACAGATGAAAATGGTACTTATTTTTCAGTAGGTAGCACTGGATGCCTTGGATATCACAGGAGATTAATAGCAACTAGCTAAACTCTCTGCAGCTCTGCTAAAATGAGTGCAAACCCACGCAAACATGGGCAAAAAAATCACAACAAGATTTAGCTGACTTGAACCACACTAGCCAATGGCAACACACTAGACTGGGACATGGGCCAACAATCACAACTCAGATGGGACTTCACCTGCACTCTTCTCTAACAAAGGAGGAGGGAAGAGGCTCTCTTTAGTTAGTTGGGGAAAGCTTATGTTGTGCTCAGTAACTACAAACAACAGACTGGATCCAGAAAATCTGGACCAAGCCTATGCTATACTAAAAGTACAGGAAACAGCAAAAATACACAGAAATACAATTAAATAATCACAGCTGTCTATAAGAAAACAGTTCACAACTGCATAACAGATGAATATGGTATTATTTTTTCAGTAGGAACCACTGGATGCCTCTGATATCACAGGGGACTGATAGCAATTAGCTACCCTCTCTGTAGCTCCATTAAAATGAGTGCAAACCCACACAAATACAGTGAATAAATAGCAGTGAGATTTAGTTGATTTAAACCACATTACCAATGGCAACTCACGAAACTGGGCCCTGGGGCACCAATCACCACTCAGATGGAACTTCACCTGCACTATTCTCTAGCAAGGGAGCAGGGAGATGCACTCTTTAGTCGGGGAAAGCTGTTTTTTGTGCTCAGCAAGTGCAAAAAACAGACTGGGTTCAGTAAATCTGCACCAAGTCTATACTATGCTAAACGAGCAGTAGACAGCAAAAATACACTGAAATACAGTTAGATAATCACAGCTCTCTACAATAAAACAGTTCACAAGTGCAAAACAGATGAACATGGTATTTTTTTTTTTTTTTTAGAAGGAAGCACTGGATGCCATGTATATCACAGGAGATCAATAGGTAGTAGCTAAACTCTGATACTCTGCTAAAACGAGCACAAACCCATGCACATGGGCAATAAATAGAAACAAGATTTAGCTGATTTAAACCACACACTAGGCAATAGCAACACATGAGGTTGGGCCCTGGACCACAAATCACCACTCAGATGGGACTTTATCTGCACTTTTTTCCCACAAGGGAGCAGGGAGAGGCCCTCTTTATTAGAGGAAAGCTTGTTTTGTGCTCATTGACTTGAAGAAAAAACAGACTGGATGCAGCAAATCTGGATCAAGTCTGTGATATGCTAAAAGTGTAGGAAAGAGGAAAAATACAGTTAGATAATCACAGCTATCAGTAATAAAACAGTTAACAAGTGCAACATAAACAAAAATGGTTCTTATTTTTCAGTAGGAAGCACTGGATGCTTAAGGTATTACAGGAGATAAATAGCAAGTAGCTAACCTCTCTGCAGTTATGCTAAAAAGAGTGTAAACCCACACAAACATGGGCAATAAACAGCAATGACATTTAGCTGATTTAAACCACATTAGCAAATGGCGATGCACGAGATTGTGCCCTGGGCCACCAATTACTATGCAGATGGAAATTTACCTGCACTCTTCTCTCAAAAGGGAGCAGGTTGATGCCCTCTTTAGTGGATGAAAGCTTGTTTTGTGCTCAGTAACTGCAAAAAACAGTCTAGATCAAGTCTATGGTATGCTAAATGTGCAAGAAACAGCAAAAAATACACAGAAATACAGTTAGATAACCACAGCTCTCTATAATAAAATATTTCACAAGTGCAAATTAGATGAAAATGGTGCTTAATTTTCAGTAAGAAGCACTGGATGCCTGAAAAATCTCAGGAGATCGATAGTAAGTAGCTAACCTCTCTGCAGCTCTGCTAAAGTGATAAAGTTGCAGAAAGTATTATTACTAATGCAAAGTTTGTCATCTGGAAATGCCAAGCTGTTTGCTAATTTGCCAGTTTTCATTTATTCCAAAGCACTGTCTGGTTAGGTAAGTTGCAGTCATTCCTATTGGCTAAATCTTTTTTTCTTCATTCCTGTGTTGGCTTAGTTCTTGGCATACTTTCTGCAACTTTATGAATATAATATTCTGCATGGTGGTTATTATTCTTTTTAAGGATCTGCATCCAAATTCCCACTCTCTCATTATTTCTTGATATCCTTGCATTTCATCATCATGCCTTTCCACATTGAATTATAACTTTTTGTTTGTGCTACATGTAAAAGCCTTAACCGTGTAGCTCTAAAATATTCCTTCAAATCAGATAACCCTAAACCATCTTGTTCTAATGGCAAGATCAACTCATCCCACTTCACGTTTGCCCTAATTCCATACTAGATAAATTCTTTCAATTCTTTCAATTCTTTATTAATTATTGTCTACAACTTCTCCTCTGGTTGAAAAAATATTCCTGACTTGTATCTTCTTCCAGCTTTTCCCGATTAGGGGTCACCACAGTGGATCACTTGTCCACTCATGATTGGCACTGAAGTTTTACAGTGTCGAGTTGCCAGCCTGGTACCCAACCTTCCACAGAAGGCTCACGCACACTCATGGCTAGTTCCAATTTAGAGTATCCAATCCACCTACAGCATGTCTTTGGGAGGAAACCGGAGCACCTGGAAGAAACCCACACCACTACAGGGAGGACATGCAGACTGTGTACAGAAGGCACCCCAGCTGAGAATTGAACCAGTGACCCTCTTCATGTGAGGTGACAATGCTAACCGCTGCACCACCATGGCCGCCCAAATGTTGGACTGAAAGACAATTGTTATCAATAGAGAATACATGTAATGTATAATATGTGTATCTGTAACACAATATTATTATGGTTTGTTTTCTTTTCTGTTAATCATACCTCTCAACTGTGCAGATTTTTGCAGAATGCCCAGATTTTTGCCTTATATTTTTGTTCGATTTTTAATAAAATTGTGGCTTTCTGGCAAATTAGTGGCAAATCATTAAAGATTGAAGTTAGAAAATAATGACAGACATTTGAGTTTGAGACATCATACCCATCAGAAAATTCATGCTAATGCAAAACCTGTTATTCTATCACCTTTCTAAGTTTGTAAGAGCAATATTTCAAAATTGTCCCTATTTGTACCACTTGTTTATGGCTTTGTCCAGATTTCTTACTCTAAGAGTTTGAGAGGTATGCTATTAATGTATGTGTGCCTATGTCTTTAGTAGTAATTTAATAAAGATGTTTAAAAAAAATCTACAAATCATACAAAAATCATAAATATTATAGCATACAACATACTGTTATTGTTGGGGGGCTTACATGTTTATAGGACACTTTTATCTCATTTTTAATCTCCCTGTGTCATCAGGAATAGCTATCCCATTTGGCATTACTCTGTCTAGATCTCACCTACCTGAAAGGCTAATAATGTTATATTGTTTCAGCATACAGCTCCAGAGTAATGAGCCAGAATATGGACAAATGGGGCCTTATGCATAGCAATGAATCAGGCCCCTACCAGCCATATTGATATCCCATTACTAGATCTGCCCCAGTTACCATAAACTCTGTTTAAACCAGTCAGTGTACATACTGTTTTCTTCTTCTTTACTTTTACAATTAGTACAGACATTTGGGTTTCATTTAAAAAGTTATTTCAAATTTTACAGAAAACAAAACACACATCTTCTAACCAAATAAAATACCGTCACATTGAAAACAAACTTAAAATGTAAAACATTAAACTTCTCTTCCTTTCAGACTGACATTTAGTGAAAATGCATCTGGCAACTGTTTAAACTACAAGACACCTGCTGGGATTCATACTCAAATTTATAATGGAGGGCTAATTAGAGCTTATATAAAGGGTACAGGAACTCAAAAAGACAAATTTGTAACACATTTGTTAACAGCCTGCAACAGCCCACTGGACACAAGTATCCATTTTCAGAAGTAGCCCATGAGCACTCTCTGGCAAAGTAATTAGGCATAGGCATACAGAAGACAAATGAAGGCTGAGGGAATCAAACCATGAACTACTGGAAGAAGCTTTTTAACACTCATTGCCTTGCTCTCTTGTACTAAGAGTTAGAAAAACTGTTGTAGCCCAAACAGTGCATTTTCCACCTTAGTGTCTACAAAAAAATTAAATTAAAAATGTATTCATATTTAAAATATTAATATTAAACCTGTACATATACAATAAGAGACACATGGGCAACATTCAACAAAACAAAGATACCAAGGATCACATCCAAAAAGCATGTCTCACATGATGGTGCCGCTATTTAGTACAATTCTTTTCCTTCCCTTACACCATAACAACTGTGTCTCATAGGTAGTAACTAGGCTTGCAGTCTAGGGGACCATTTGGAAGCCTAGCCCAAATGTCCACTTGCCCCCAAGTACTATCTGGTTAAATGACTTGATCAAGGACAGGCTATAAATATGAGGCAAGATCAGATATGTTCTGCAAAACAGGAGATAGATAAGCGCAGAGCATTCTAAATCACTTAACTTAACAGAAAAACAGGTTTTGCATGTATTATGTCAACCACATAAAACTGAAACTCTAACTGACATTGTTGACAGTAATCTTCAGTGATTTATAAATGAAAGCAAAAGAGTTAATGGAGTACCTGGCAGTTCATCTGGAGAATTAAGCTCTTGTCTCTAGTATCTAAGGTACACAGTTTGACTCTTTGCAAGTTACTTAACTAAACAGTCCCCTCTAACTGCTGCATCTCTCACACACACACACACACACACACACACACACACACACACACACACACACACACACACACACACACACACACACACACACACACACACACACACACACACACATCATTCACTTGTGTTTCTCTCTTTCGTTAATGCTGTACTGCAAAAGCAATTTCTCAATTAATGCTGTAAATCAAAACAACCATCAGCAACATGGCTCCATCCTGCTCCCTAACTTAAAACAATTTTGCATATTTCTGGGAGTCTGTCACTGGCTCTGTGTCCTTAATTGGATGTAGAGCCAATGAAAGAGACTAGTTTGCAGGCTAAGCTTAAAGTCCAGCATGAATATTCAGCAGCTGGGCAGGAAATTGCTTTTGTTGTTTGTTTCAAAGCCCAGGCAGAAATTTGGTTTTCAGCTTTTTTTATTTTTAAATAATGTTATATGGCAAGACCCCCCTGACCAGCACCAGGCCCTAGGCAACTCTCATGGTTGCCTTGTGCTGCAGTCATTCTTGGAACGAACAATGAAGTTAGTTTATAAAGTTGTATGGTGTGTAGTGTGTTTGGGGGGTATTGAAACAGTTGTTCAAAATTACAAATATTCTCATTTATGAGCATTTACAGTTCCATACAATGTGGTTTCAATAGGGGGGCTTCTGCAGTGGAACTGTGACATAAAGTAGGACTCAGCAATGCTTTGCTACAGAGGTCAAAATTTAAAACTGTTGTTGTTTTTTGGCTTTTCCCGTTTGGGGGTTGCCACAGCGGAACTCCGGTCTGCTAAAGATTGGCAGTAGATTTTTCACGAACACCAAGGTGCCAGCTCTACGTTCAACCTTCAACGAAGGCACACCCATTTACGCATGTCTTTCAAACACCCACCCAACCACGGGGTGGACATGCAGACACCACACAGAAGGCACTCCCTGCACTCCAGCTGAGAATCGAACGGGAGAACCTCTTGCTGTGACGCAACAACGCTACAGCAAATTTAAAACTGTACTGTTTGAAAAGAATAAAAATACAAGTCAGACTGTAAGCAACATAATAACATTAGAGTAGATCCATGACATAAAGCATGATACAGGAATAATATGTCTGCAGAGACAGCGTTTGCAACTGCACAGGTGAAATAAACAAATACACAATAAATAAATGGCAACTGTACATTTTTTTCCAGCACAGCAGTACTAGAGTAGAGCTGTGACACTGTAATTTAATTTAATTTGTCAGTCTAAACTTTAGGGAGGGCATAATTTCAGTGACATAAAAATCCATATTTTAGAAAGCTATCTAGGATTTTTCTTCTGATGTAATAGCAACTCAGTGAATGCGATTACTGTATTCATCACATAGAGCAGAAGTCCAGCACTGCACCCTCTAAAGAAATATGACATGACAGACTTTGGAAATGAATACCTCTGAACCAGTGAATATATACATGAGGATGTATGTTAGACCCCTAAGACAGTACCCAAAAGAAAAAAGGCATAGGGAATTCTAATACAAGACAATGTTCATAAAACTATTTGTTATGTATAACAAAACTATTTTTAGCAGTGTCACTGTATGAAACATTAAGGCAAATTTTTCGCAGAGTAATATGCCATGACATTACCTACAAAATGCACCTAACTGCTTAATCTACACATACACATCTGTATTTTACTTGATATGAATCTAACCTGGGGACATAATTCCACTGAAAAAAAGCTTCTGTGTTTGGCAAAATGCATAGGATTTTTATGTCCAATGCAATGGCAACCCAGTAAAGAAGCATTCTAGGTCATTATTATGATCTGCACATGGAGCAAAATGTCCACACTCGTGAGATGAATGAACAAAATGACAAATAAATGCACACCAGAATGGCTATATAAGACATGTGGTGGTATATAATAAGAAAGAACCCTATCACTGTAACTATATTAACTATTGTAGCAAATATCTCAAATAATATATCTTGAGCTAAACTACAAAAAGCACTTAATTGCTGATTCCAGATAGAAAAAAAAAACAGCAGAATTCCAAGCTGTTTACAAGATTGTTGGTTTATTGTTGTCTGTAAGTTAGCATGCAGTGTGACTTACCACTTATTGGCCACAGTCATAATTGTGTGTGCATATGCATATACACACACACCTACACCCACGCACATGCACAGAGACACACACACACGTGTGCACGTGCACAGACACATGCACCCACGCACACACACACACACACACACACACACACACACACACACACACACACACACACACACACACACACACACACACACACACACACACACCATACACCCCCCCACCACACCCACCCACAGCTCACTTCAAGTGTATTCTGCATGTATGAAGTTGCAGGTAGCCCAGAATTACTATAGTGCTGTAATACATAAGAAATAAAAGGACTCATTCAGAACTATCAAAAAGATTACAGTTATGAATGGTTCACACAAAAAAAACACATGCACTACCCACTGAAACATACAAACTCATCTAACACAGAGGAATGCACAATACTTCAGTGTCAGTGAACCATTCACAAGACTAGCAATCTGTAAAATTAAAAAAGACAAAAATCTTTGACAGCTTGCTGTTGTTTATCACCTCAACCAACAACATATCCTTTACTCAGAATAACAACTTCAGTAGGGGGGATATCCTGTACCATCTTGTCACTAGTCCAACTGCAAACTGTAGAAATTATTGCCCAGGCACTCTATGTAATTAAAAAAGAATCTATTTTTTTTACCCATTAATAAATACTATCCATTACTAAGTGATACCCATTCCCCATTCACCCATTCACCCAATCCCTTACCCTCCCCAAACAACTTTACTATTATCATACAAACACTTCTGTTTCTATTTTCCAGCTTCCATTTATCATCATCATTCCCAGCAACCTTTCTCTCTCCCATACTGCTTTGCACTATATCCATTCATACTCTGAACCATCCCCATCAGTACCTGTCTATTATTCTACATTCCAACTTCTATTTTCCTCAAATAACCCATTACTACTTCCTGCCTTACCTACATCCTCACACTCTACCCTTTCAAATGCCTTTATTTCTTACATTTCAGAAGCATAACAGAAGATGTAAAAAATAAATATGTTCCAACCAACATGGCTGTAACAAATGTCTTCAATTTGAATAAATACATAAAATACACATATGAGATGCAATAAAATGCAATAACAAAATGTGTTTTCCAAGTAAAACATTGCTTCCTCAGAACATGAATAAACATCACAAAAAAACAATGGATTATATTCACAAAATCAAAAACTACCAACCAATGAATAACCAAAGGAATTACAAAAGCATTCATTCATTGGATAAATGCATGTGTCAAGTAATTAGCTTTACATTCTAACTAACCAATAAACAGTCCAAATCGGACTCACATACAGTCAATGAATAGTTAAGGAAATTACAATAACATTCATTCATTAGATAAAAACATGTATTCAGTGACTGGTATCTCACATTCTAACTAATCAATAAGCAATACAAATCAGACACACACACACACACACACACACACACACACACACACACACACACACACACACACACACACACACACACCAAAGTCAAATGAATAATTCATTGCAGAATCTCAAAAAATGATTTATAGTTCATGCAGGTTTTTAAACAATCAGCACTAAATAAAAACAGTCATTCTTTGGATACCGATCTAAGTACAATACCTCAGTTCCACTTCTTATAGTGATTGGTACATCACAAGAGTTTGAAGGTTGCATATATTCTGGTTGATAAGGTACATAACGATTCTTTCCATGGCCTTGCAGATAAAGCTGGTGAACATGATGGGTCTTTAGTTCCCAAGGTCAGTTGATGGACCTCCTTTGTGCATGGGGATTACTGTTGCTGTTATCCACTCCTCTGGCACAAAACCAGTGCTTAGGTTGTGGTGAAAGAGACAGCTAAGTGGTTCCACTAGGTCTTGTTTTAGATTGTTTAGTATGCAACCTAGGATGTTATCTGGTCTCATAGTGGCCGTATTTTTGATCTTGGAGTATGCTTGAATGACGTCAGGAATGCTATGGTATGGCTGGTGGGGACAAGGGTTTGAAATTGTTGCCAAACGTGCCAGCCAGCAGGTTGGCAATTTCGCCAGGTTCCATGTGAGCGGTGCCATCCACTATAACTTCAGCACACAGCTGGGTATTATCTTTGAGGATTCAGGTGTAACTAAAGAATGCCTTATGATTGTCTTTAGCTAGTTATGCCATACTAGTCTCATAACTTGCTTTAGAGGACTTTACAAGGTTTTTGATTTGCTTCTTTGGACTATGTAGGGTAGTCTTCCTTTGCTGAGTATGTTCCTTCTTATTCTTAGATATCAGTTTCTTTCTTTTGTTATATAACTTATTTATACTTGCAATCTACCAGGGTGGTGTGCTTTTGCGAGAGGACCCGGTTCTAGTCCTATGAGGTACTTCCAACTCAGTACATTTGCTTAAGTGGCTATATAGGGCATTTGGGTACTTCTCCACATAGGAGTCATTGTTGCCTGTGTTAGCAGGGGATTTGAAACCATTTATCCCATCATTTAGGAGGCAATACTTTGCTTTACAGAATTTCTTTTGTTTATGCTCCCCTGTGGGTGTCAGTTCTGATCCTTACTTCAAATGAGAGAGAGAGAGATTTATGGTCCGAATTAAATAGAGAGGGCAGTGGGGGTAGTGTAGTAGCCTCCCATGTTGGTAAGTACTAGGCCTAGGACATTTGACCCCCTTGCTGGAGTCCAGACTAACTGCTTCAGTGCATTTGAGTTAGCAAAAGCCAGGAACCTCTGTGTGATCATGGTTGTGCTCATGTAAGCCGCCCAGTCGATGAATGGGTAGTTGAAATCTCCCTTGACTAAGGTGTTTGGCTGTAGACTGAGTGATTCAAGCAAATCCAGGTAGCTGGTGTGTTTCTCCTTGTTTATGGTGGGGGACCTGTAGCTAGCTATGATGTGGTAGGGTGTTTTGCCTATAGTTATTTGGACCTAGAGTAGCTCAAGTGAGTTGTACTGTTTCACCAATCGTGAGGTGTATTTGGATTTAAAATGAAAATGGATACACCTCCACCTTTGGTTCTTTCATGCTCGTTTTAGGATCTGAATGTATGGAAGGCACCCTAGCCCTGCATAACTGGGGTACTCTCTACAGCCTTGAACCAGGTCTCAGTGACTACAGACATTCAGCATCTTCCAAAGTGAGTAGTGTTCCACGGAGTGCAGCTTACTGTTTAGGCTGATCACATTAAGCAATGTAACCTTGAGTTCATCTCTAAAATATTTTTCTATGCCGGATGTTGTGTTTTTTGCCATAGCCTAAAAAAGGCTCTACAGGGGAGGCAGAGATCTTTGCCAATATCCTAAAGTCTTGAGGAGAGAGGTGAAGGCCATCTTTGGTGTAGCAGTAAGGTCTGTCATATCGACCATGTCTCCACTCAAAATCCTTCCACTAGCACAGACAAAACACCTATGGAAATAGATAATATGTTCAATGCCCATTTCATTGACAGGATAGCTAAGTTAGTACTAGCTTTCAACTATAGTTCCACAACCCTGATAAATCCTCCCCAATACCCCCCACCATCTTTACAACCTGTTCCCACTATATTAATTCGTAAACTTCTACTCAAGCTACTCATCTTCCTCTGACAATCTCCCATCAGAATACTTACTGCAGATGCTATCACATACCCAGTCAGCATTCTTATTAAAAGATCTATTATGGAATCTCATGTCTCTACCCTCTGGAAAAAAAATCTATTATAACTCCTCCAAATAAAGGAAGTAAATCAAACGAGCTTACCAACTATAAACCCATCTCTATCCTTTCTCCTCTATCTAAAGTGCTCGAAAAGTGTATACACATTCAATTACTAAACCATCTTACCCATAATGACCTTCTCACATCCACCCAGCATGGTTTTTTGCCATCACATTGCACAACAACAGCCCCTGTCTCTTTCACTGACATAGTAAACAAAGCTAAGGACTCCAAGTTACTCACTTCTGTATTATTACTAGATCTGTAAAAAGCCTTTGACATGGTCTCACATAACAAACTACTTCAGCAATTATCTGAAATAGGCTGCTCACCAACCT
This sequence comes from Protopterus annectens, assembly GCF_019279795.1. Lineage (NCBI taxonomy): Eukaryota > Metazoa > Chordata > Ceratodontiformes > Protopteridae > Protopterus > Protopterus annectens. The sequence continues at coordinate 1,206,564,161 of NC_056744.1, read as the reverse complement.
CCACACAATGGTTTTACAGCTACCTATCCAACAGGCAATAATGCTTAAAATGGCAAGATTGCCTCTCTCAATACCATACCAACAAAACCAGAGTCCCACAGGGTTCTATCCTATGAGCCTCCTCTTTAATATATTCATTAATAATCTACACACTTCTTGCCACCGTAGCACACTTATCCAATACAATGATGATTCTACTGTCATCTCCTCCTCCAGTAATATCCGCGATGTGCTGCTAAAACACAGAGTACATTTACCTCTATAGAATCATGGCTTAACAATGCACAATTACTGCTTAATCCCAACAAAACCAAACTTTTACTTTTCTCTCCCAAAATAAGCACATCTAAATTCAAAGTCTACTCCCATAACAAAACAGAGATTGAAATTGTAACAAGTGCAAAATTATTAGACATCATCATAGATAACAAACTCAAATTTGACCAACATACCCTAAATAGCATTAAGAAAACATTTCAAATTAGGAACACTGTATAGACATAAAAACGTTATGAACCCAAATACTAAAAAACACTAGCAAATACCTTCTCAGCCTCCTCTCTATTATATGGTGCTCCCATTTTTACTAATCCACATGTCTCTCAAAACAAAACCTGAGTCTTGTTTCTATAAAATTGCTAAATTTGCCATTGGCTCATCCTACTGCACCCACCACTGCAATGCCCTTAGGGAATTTGCCACTGGCTCATCCTACCACACCCACCACTTCAATGCCCTTAGGGAATTAAACTAGCTAGAATTCCCCCACTATATTGATTACATACAACTAATATTTGCACAAATCTAATACTCAAACCTGACAACAGTCCAGACCTGAAATCCATCCTCCGCACCCACATTCTCCACCAGAAACCTTCGTTCAAACAATGAACAACAGATAGACATACACAAACCCAATAAAAGAGCAGATGAGTGTCTCTATTCATACTCTATAGCTAAACTATGGAACAACCTACCAAATACTATTACTAGCATATACAGCCCCAAGAAGTTTAAACTTACACTAAAAAACTACCTCTACAATTCCTGGACCTGCCTTTGCTCAAGATGTTATTTTTTTCACATTCCTATGTCCTCTTCCCAGTCCCACTTAACCCCACCCCTTTAAAATCCTTATAAGTCTTTTTCTTGCTTATCCCTTTAATCCTTCAGCATATAGTATACAAACTACTAAGAACCCCCCCCCCTTTTTTTTAAACTATTCAACTTAACTCTCACCCCTCCTTCCTGTTATTCTTTTTCTATACTTCTACTTATTGCCCACTAACCTTTAAAGTCTTAATATTACTACCTCTATAAAACCTCTTCTAACTTTATTTTAAAATGTAAAATTATCATGTACATTCATTGCTACACAAATCTATATCATGAAGTGTTGACTTTGATGATGTAATTATTTGATGATATATTTTAATGTTTTATTGTAAAATTACTAGTATATTAACTTTTGGGATATAATGTACTACAATTATTTACACTGTTTGGAGCTTTTTTCCCTGGGCCTCTGCTGAAAATGATTTCCTAACCCAGTTGGACTTTTCCGGTCACCATATATCAATAAATACATAAATAAATATCTTCCCAGGCTGACAGATACTGGATCTCCTTGGATTGATACCAGAAGCTAAGCCATTTGTTAAAATCAATCATTTTATATCTGTACCGTGGCATCATCCTAGGTGAAGGTAGACTGTTGCTTAAGGCAAGAGACATGCTTCCCTGGCACACGTAATTTGAGAGCTCTGTCATGTCTCTCTTCGTATAGTTCAGAGAGGTACATCTCAAGTCATTCACTCCAACATACTACACCAGAGTCATGACGGTAATTACTGCTGAATGACTTGAGTACATGTGTGACTTGACAGATCCTAGCACTTGACAGGCAGCTGACAGTGACCTTCTCCTTGTCCAGCCTGGTGAGAGGGACTTTTGTGTGTCTCATTATTGATTGCCTATGACTAGGAAATTTGGTTTTGAAGTGTTTTGTCTTAGGGCATTCATTGCTGAGACACCATTATATGTGTTGTTGTGTGTACTGGTGGATTATGTTCTTGTACCAGTATGTGAGGGTTGTCTGCATTTGGGAGGTCTCTAGGCTTTTGGTAAGCTCTTGATGAGTAAGTCCATGTATGTGGGTTTATTTGTCTTGATTTTATCTTGTATAAGAGGTGAGGTGTGTGAGCTGACAACCTTTTTGATATCTTGTTTATTCTTATATGAGAGGACTGATTCAAGTTTCATGATATAGTGACATTTCTCACGTACTATATTTGTCTGTTTTAGGAGCAGGTGGGTTGTCAGCATACATGAGATAATTGCTACAATGCCTCAAGATGCCCATGTCAATCAGACTGGTTGGAGAAATTTTAGGAAACTGACTGTCCAAACAAAGCAGCAGGTAATTCCTGGTCTGTGTGAGGGCAAAAGATCCACTATTGCTCTGGGATTACCATGGGAACTTAAAACTATATAGGATTATCAAAGAAAGTGGGGCAACACTTGACTGTGCTTAGCTCAGCTGCCTGCAATGCAGCAGTGTGCAAATGAGGTGCCTGAAGAGCAGCAGGGAAACCTGAGAGGGTTTTACTGAGTAGTGTTCAGGGAAAAAATGCGATTCTAGGCGTTTGCAGCTATACAAGGTACTGCTAACCCCTGTTGCATGGTGCACAGTTGTGCAAAAGTGGGACTTAAATCCAAGCAAATTTAAACAGTTCTAACACAATCTATCAATAGGAAAGCCCTTCAGCCTTTATTCAAGCAATCTCCAACTCAGATGGGAGCTACACACTTCTGCCACAAGGGTGCAGGGAGGCCCTCTAATATAAAATGACTGGTTTTAGTGCTCAAGTGATGCCAAAATGTCTAGATTCAGCAAGCCTGAATCTAGCCTATGCTATTTAAGGGAGATGAAGCAAAATACACAAGTACATAATGAATCACTCACAGCAGCAAAAACAGTATAAAATGAAGCGATAGTTCAGTCAAATACAGTACACAAGTACAAAATTAGGTTAAATTCTATTTATTTGTTGAAGATTTCAGACCATCTCCTGCAGGAAAAACTCCTATCCCCCAACATAACATGTCTTTTATAACGCCCATAGTACTAACACCACACTTCTAACCATTAGCGATACTGTTAACAAAGCTAGAGATAATGGCAAATTAGTCTCCTCCTCATTTCTAGACTTGCCTAAAGGCTTTGACAAAGTTTGTCACTGCAAACTTCTATTTCAAATATCCTCACCACACCTGTCTCAGCCCACCCATCTATGGTTTAAAAGCTCCTTGTCCAATAGGTATCAGTCAGTAAAATCACACTTTACCCTCTCTCCATACCTACCAGTCACCACTGGTGTACCACAAGGTTCTATCCTTGGTCCTCTCCTATTAAACATTCTCACCAAAACCCTCTACACATCCACACAACAGGCCTACCTAATATAATACACAGAAGACTGCAAACAGATATGAAAATCAGACAAAGTGACACAGCTCCAAACTTTTCTTATGAAGCTTTAACAGCCACTAAAAATAGCTCTGTAACTCACAACTTATGCCCCCCCCCCAAAAAAAAAACTACTTTTATTATTCCCAAAATCCACTGTCATGGAAAAAAAATTAAATATTATGTCTTAATAATACAACCATTGAAGCCATTTCTCATAGCAAATTATTAGGGGTGATAGTGGATGATGATCTTAAATTCGACCTGTACATACAGAATTGTACAAAAAATCAACAAAAACTAGGGATGCTTTATAGAGCCAAAATATCCTCACTAACTCAGCTAAAACTAAACTGGAGACTACTTACCTCCTCCCCTCATAAATCTATAGCACTTCCACCATTACTAACCTCCAGGTATCACTAAAAGCAAAACTTGAACAATGCTATAATGAAGTAGCTACATTTGCAGAATTGTAGCACTAAAATGTCTAAATTAATAAGAGTTACCCAATAAACTAACATATACACATCTTCTTGCCACATATAAAACGATCCACCATCCATTTGCTTGTCCAACACTAAATACCATTCTACACATCTATGTTCCCACTCAGCCATTACATTCCAGTGACCTAAAATGTCTCAGTCCACAAACTTATCAAATCTGCTGGGCATGGTCATCAGGTCAATTAAGTCAATATCCTCCCTCAAGTCCTTTATAATCATTCCAAAAGATTTCCTAATCAAAATATGTATCTTTTCTTGGCTTAACCCCAGAATAAACTGTTTCCATAAATATGAACATTTACCTGTTCATACCTTACATTTCCTTAATCTCCCTTCTTTACTGACTTCCTAACATCAGTTAGCCCCCCTCCCCAACTCTCTATCCATGTCATAACCCTGTATTTTCTCTCACTTCATATACATTCTATTGTTAGTATACATTCTATTGATTGCAGTTATAGCTATTGCTTGAAAGGTAGTTTGCGGATTTAAGGTGAATTGAAAAGGAAGTATATTGACCTGCCATTGTGAATGTTACTCTCCAGCTGGGAAAAGTGGTAGTGCAAAGGACACACTTGTGCTGGAGTTAATCATAGCAGGAATTACAGCATGCTTATTTGAAGGGTTAGGACCAAAAGAGGAAACTTTCCTGATTCCTTGAATAATGACAACCCTCACTCTTACCTTTATGCCTGGTGTCCTTTGATGTCTCAAAGTAAAAGGATCAAATAGATCACTTGGATATTGAAGTTCAGTTGTAATGTGGCAGTAACAGAGTCAAAGAGAATATATATACAAAACTTCAATATTACTACGGCTGATATACTTAGGAGCTTCAGGTTTTACTCTTGATCAGCGCAGCACAGTATTTGTTCTGATAACAAATACCTCTATTTAATCCTACAGAACTAAGTTTTGGAAATGTTTTGTGTGTGTGTGTGTGTGTGTGTGTGTGTGTGTGTGTGTGTGTGTGTGTGTGTGTGTGTGTGTGCATGTTGTGTGTGTGTTCCTTGTTTGTATTATTATAAATGGCTAAAACATGTCTAAATATGAAATCATTGTCATATAAGTTGTATCTCTTTTTCATCAATGTTGTAACATTATGTCTAATTTGGTACAATTATTTAAACTGTAGATGTTTTTGTATTACTTTTAAAGATTGTAAAATTATTGTTCTTAAAATGTTTTTGTAATACTTTGGAGGTTTACTCTTCAGGATTTTGATAAACATGGGAATCTACCCAGCTGGACTTTCTTGGTAATCACATGTGAATAATGAATAAATAAATAACAAGAAAGGATTAGTCCATTGTCATCTTCCAGTCACCTGCCAACCATCCAAAAATAATATAAAACACTCAAATCCTTATCATAAATGTAGCTTTACTTATAACTCCCTAAGAAATGGATATGTTTCCTGGCACTTACCTGGAACTTACTACCAGCTGATATAACGCTGCTCCCCTCTCTAACTGAATTTAAAACCAAACTTAAACAGCATCTGGCATTAAAATGGCTTTGCCACTGTAACAAGCCTGCCTAACTTAATCTTTACTCTGTTATTTTGTTTTATGAATGATTGTATTAAGCCACCTTCTCTATGTAACTTAACCAACCATTGAATTGATCCTCTATCTTTGTATAATTCAATATGTACATGTCTGATTGTCCCTTTTATTAATACTGTTAAACTTGTTGTTTGTCTTGGAGCTTTTCTCCCCGGGCCACCTCTGAAAATGGACATTACTCCAGTCGGACTATCCCGGTCAACAAAAGTAAAATAAAATAAATAAATAAATAAAAAATAAAAATGTTTCTTCTGAGACAGACAGCCTCGAGAAGGGCAAACAAATTAAATTGAAACCTTTTGGAACTAATGAAATATTTGCTCAATATTACCCTAAGATGCAAGGTAGTAGCTCTAAAATGGTGAGCTGCAAAGAAGAGCAGTACTCATGTACTAGTTTATAATTGCTAGAAATAAATTAGATATCAGAAATTAGGTCATGTTAGTTTACACAGCTTGAGCAACATAATGGATGTTTATACTGGAACTAATAAACAATTACCAAGCAGATAATTTTCAGTCAACAATGAAGATGTTATAAAAGAAGTCAGGTGACATGTCAGCACCATACCCTGGGCAATATAATAGGGTTGCAGCAACAAACTTCAGGTTTAGGTAATCCTTTTTTTAGATATCAATAGTGCTTTTCATAGGATGGCACACTGAGTAGCATTTCCTCCTAACAGCATGAACTTTTCCAGTTAGCTTCTCAGTTGGGGTACCCACTGTATGGAGTCTGTACACCATCCCTGTGTTCATGTGGGTTTTATTTGGATACTCCAGTCTCCTCCCAAATATATGTTAGGCATATTAGTGAATCTAAATTGCCCTTAGGTGCGTGCATGTGTGTGTGTGTTTGTGTGTGTGCACGTGTGCGTGTGTGTGTGTGTGTGTGTGTGTGTGTGTGTGTGTGTGTGTGTGTGTGTGTGTGTGTGTGTGTGCGTGCGTGTATGTGTGTGTGTGTGTGTGTGTGTGTGTGTGTGTGTGTGTGTGTGTGTGTGTTATGGAAGAAAACCCTGCTAATCTACTTCTGATCCCTCCATAACTAGTAATCTCTGTAGATAGCAGAAGCTGTTCATATGGTCACTATAGGAGTTGGATCCGACTTTTAAACCTTGATGGAATGAGTGCTCTTCATAAGTTATGTAATAACTATTAACAGAAAAATTAAAGATCGTAAGTATATCTATCAGTGTAATAAGAGCAGAGAAATTATGCTTATTCTTTAGTAGTCATTTGAGTGAGTGGACTGATCCTGCATGCACACTTTTCATTCATGACTTGGCTAAAATACATGACAATAGTTATATACGGGTCTATATCACAATGTCAAACTTACAAAAGTTCAATCATTGTAATATCAAACCGTTATGTTCGAAACCCAACAAAACCAAAAGCAGAGAACAGTGATTTTTTTCCCCAAGGAAAAAAATTGTTATTCTGTGACAAAAAAAAAGCTTAACCTTAAACCTAAACTGAATGGGGGGCTTCACCTCCCACACCCCCCAACTAGGGTGGCTGTGCCCTCCACACCCCCCTACTTAAATATACCAACTCAGAGATCGCACCACAGTGGAAGAAATAGCAAAGCCCTGAAAATGGCTCACCGATTTTTTTCCCTGGGAAAAAATTGGATGTGCTGTGGCTTCGCTATTTTCCACTTTCGGACTTTACGGTTCGATATTCCAACATTCAAACTTGTTTTAGTTCGATGTTGTAATATAGACCTGTTATATACAATATATACAGCAGTAAATCTCACACACAAAAGCACACTGACATACATACAGGTGTCCAATATGTCATGCTGACTTTCCCTAGAAATCCACAAAAAAGTAACTGCATTAAAACCATCTGAATGTGTATAGGGAACAACCACTCCCAGCTCTATTTGTGCGTGTGTGTGTGTAGGGGGGTTATACATTCCCCATTCATATTTAAATATTATAACTCTGACATTGCACAAACCTGGGATAAAGGAAATACCTTTCTCTGTTGATTGGCTTCTTGTGCTTTAAAGTGTTCTACCTTAGACCTGACAGCCTTAAACCAAACTTTTGGCCACCTATGTGCAATAAGGATGTGTCTTTGTCTTTCTTCTCTATATTTTTGATAAATCTTGGAATCAGAGAGAGAACAGTGAAAAGACACAGATGAATCTCCTTGCTATGGAAGACAGTCTCCACTACATGCCTCTTGCCTTTCTGAACTAAATAAAACAAGGAGAAGACTGTGTTTTCTACTATGATGAAGTTGCTGGCTGACCCACCCACTCACTCACATGAGAATCTAGCACAGAGGTCTTCCAAATCTTGACATCCAGAAAAGAACTAGAGCTAAAACTCAGAGAATCACAATCCCTGCCCAGGATGTCAATATCTGTTAACTTGATGCCTGTGTCTAAAGTGTTACAGTCACACATATGACCTCCTTGCACAAGAAGTAGACGCACGTATCATCTTATTTATTTATTTAATTATTTATTTAGTCATTTAACATTTGTGTACTGGAAAAGTCTGACTTGGAACAAAGCCAATTTTCAGTAGAGGCCCGGGGAGAAATGCTCCAGACGCATGTCTTTGAAACCACACTGTGGTCTCATTTTCTAAAAGAAGTAGGAAGGTCACTAGTCCTAGCTTATGTATTGGAGCCTTTAGAGTAGGAAAGCTGCCATAGCTGCAGCTGATTTATGTGGTACCCATTTACTGAGGTTTCACTTTCCCTGATCGACAGAAGAGATGACATGAACTTTCACCTATACAAGTAAAGCATTTGTCGTCAGTACCTGTAACAAGATTTGTTGCAGTAAAGAAATCCCAGCACTGAGATTTTTAGGACTTGTCCTCTAGTCTAGAGAGTGATAAATGTTTAATATCAAAAGAAGGCTCATGAAGTTATGATGGCTTTACAGCCACTGAGAAATTACAGTCTTTTGTAACACTTGAGTTCTCAGGTGTTAAAGGAGCCTATGAATATTATGGCTGACATAAGACTCAACAGATACAGGAAATTCAGAGCTGTGTATATCTGCTGTGACCTTGTTCAGGTTTCAAGGCTATGGTTTCCTGGGATATTTCTTTAAGCAGTAATGACTGATGGAGAAGTTCATTTAACTCTGTCCAGACTAAGAACATTCAAAATGAGAAATCATTGATGAGGGAGAGTTCTTCCTTTTTTTGCAAAGAACTCCCTACCAGGGTCTGCTGTCCTGGTAGTATACATGAAAAGAATGATAGAAAGGAGTTCCTTGAATAGACCACTGGAAGCCAGTCATCCAGAAATACAGGACATATCATCCTCTGCATGATCTCCATCAGCGTGGCTATGAACATACTGTTGTAACAACCAAGATATAAAGTAGAAAAACATTATACTGATACAATATTCACCCAGAGGTAGACCCAATGAAAGTTTATGGGTTAAACCAAGATAGTGATGAACCGAAAGGTGTCTATCGTTCCAAGCAGTACCATTCAAGTGTACTGTGGCAGTAACAGCTTGACAGCCTTGGTGAGTGACCATGGAGGACTTCAAATGCAGGAAGAGATACACTTCTACTTTCCTCTGTAGAACAAGCAAAAGTAAAAGTTAAATCCTTTTTCTTCTTAAATGAGTTACAATCTTTTCTGCCCTGTGGGAACAGAGTTTGCACCTTTCTCAGACATAGCTTGGCTTCTGATTGGAATTATTTCTTAAGAAAATTTAATAGGGCTAAGACATGGCCATCTGTGCTTCATACAACTTACGGGAACAACCAGTTTAAAGCCCTAATCTGCAGCTCTGAGCCATAAACCCTTGTAAGGGTAGTGAGGTAAAAACGATGATGTAGTATTTGAGACCTGTGGTGGTCTGAAGAGATCATATGGGAGTCTGTTCTTCAGTGCTTAAACAGAATATTGCTTTATCTTGCTGGAGGTTTATAAAGGGCGTCATACTTCTGAGACGTCAAGGGAGCAGAAGACTGACATGCTTTTTGTACAGACTTTTTAGGTGGGAAAACCCGGAGATCATCATCCTTTTTACTCAGTGACTGAGACATTTTGGGGGAAATCATAGGATAAGAAAGCAATCTATAAAATACTTTATCAACCTATCAACATAAGAAGGTTCTCATAATTGAGTATTAACTTGTTTTAGAGTCATTTGTTGACTCAAACAATGATGAAATATCTGGGGAAAGTAGAGGAGCAGTGATGCAATCCATAAAGGAGACATAAAACCTTCACAAATGAGTGTCATGTGATGGAGAGTTATAGAGAAGGAAAGATTCATGATCCTTATTTGCATCATAGAAAATGGTCTCTTGTTCCTCTGAATCCCCTACCTTGGATACAGAAGAAGAAGAAAACCCTTTTATGGTTTAAAATGGGACAACCAGTACTTATTTGACATGTAATTTATTAAGTGTATGAGTGAATTCTGCAAAAGATAATAAGACCTCAGTATCCAGAAGCACTCATTGGAGGCAATGCTTCATCTGGTAAGGCTAATTAATAGTAGGTATGACATTGGTATAAGGCAGAGTTCCTTGAGGGTGCATTTCTGCAGCTAAGAAGAAAAGCCTTTACAAAGGTCAATGGACTGGTAAACAGCCAAAATGTGGGCCTGTACCATAGCCATTGGAATCTCCCCTACCCAGGTCATTTGGCCTGGCCAGACATAAGGGGAAGGCCTGTCTCTTGCAGCTATAAATATGGAACTGGGGAACCTGAGGAAGAGTTTCACAGCAGTAGGTCAGGTATAAAGAAATGCTCCTTTCAACCATAGCAGCATTGTTGTAAGGCGGGTGGATGGAATTCCCTTCCATAGGTGAATGCAGAAGGTAAAACATTCCTGAATCTTTCTTTCTGTCTTTTACCATTATTTGCTACAACCTCAATATCCACCTCTCATTATTTGAAGGGGACATGCAGCCAATGAGACTATCTTAGTATCCAGTTTCACTGGAACAGGATATGGCATATTAGATTCCTTCACTTTCTCACATTGTTTTAGCATTGGCCTCAGATCTAGAGATCCCACAAGTGGCTTCCCTGCTGGTCACCATGCTGGGCATCTTCTACATTTGCCATCATCAGAGAACTAAAGTAGATTGCAAGTTCTTCCCTTTCTTCATTTGCTGGTGACTGGATTGAAATAGTAATACTTGTGGCACAACTTTATGCTATCCTGTTTGCATAAGCGGGAAGGACAAAGTTGGCGTAGGACCTGGTTTTTGGTCTTCCAGCAGTGGAACACTTGAATATGTCATCTTTTTTCACATCAACTTAAGGATTTTACGTGTCATAATTTGGCAAAATTGGCACATGGTTAAGGTCTTTGCCTCCAATTCACAAAGAACAAGGTTCAGTCCTGACCTCTGGTCAATGCCTGTGTAGAATCTGCATGCTCTTCCTATGTCTCTATGGGGTTCCATCCACCTCCCAAAACCTGAGTGGAGATGAGGACAGCATGACAGCCTCTAGTTAATTCCTACTGGGGTGAAGAGTTGTATAGACCAGTTGCTTTAGGGTATCAAATGCTGTGCACAGTATCCTCTAGATGAGAGATCATAGATTACAGACTGTGTGCTCTTTCAGGGACTGAACCTCAATGGTGAAAAAATTGGCTGTAGGAGATTTATTCTTATTGACTGATGTCATCAAAAATGGGCATGGGTGATCGCCATTAATACGTGGGTTGTGGACCTGGCCTACTCTGACCTACACCAGGGACCCATGCTAATGGAGGGAGGGGTCGTTATGTTCCTATTTGCCTGTGTGTGCCTTCCATAAAGCCTAGGAACCCTGTATCAATAAGATACCGGATAGTGTCCAGTTGTCAAGCATGGGTTACCAGGAATAGCTCTGTTGAGGGAAAGCTGGATGCAAAACCAGTCAACCTGCCAACCATGAACTAAGGATTGCTACACTCAATATAAGTTCACTGACAGGATGTAGCTTGAGAGTGGATGAACTGATGATAAGGAGGAGGCTAGGTACCCTGTGTATCCAGGAGATAAGATGGAAAGGTAGTGCAGGAAAGCTACTTTTTTGAGGTCCAAAGTGAACAGACAATAAATGGTGAGGGAACTGTGGTGAGGGAGAGTCATCAGAAAACAGTGAGGGATGTCATCAGAATTAGTGATAGACTCATGGTAGTCCGATTCTAGGGTAAAAGTAGGGTATTATTCATAATTTCAGTCTGTACTTCATAGCAGGGTTGTGATAGCGAGGAAAAGAGTAAATTCAGGCAGCAGTTTCAGAACCTACAAGATATGACAGAGTTGGTATTGATAATGGAGGAAACAAAAAGCAGTCCAGCACTATGGTAAACCATTGGATTGCAGGAGAAATTCCACAAACAATGAGCAAAGCAAATCCACACTGAAGAAGGGACTTTTCCCAAAAGCTTTGTGGAGTAATAAACTGGTTTCTCACTGACTTTCCATGTCCGTTGTTTGGATTTGCTTTGCTCATTGTTTGTTGATAATGGGGGACCTGATTAATTATACTGGGAAAGGTAGAACAGGAAATGAAGACTTCCTGGGTCCACATTTTTGAGTTAAAAGAAATAAAGAAGGCGAGGCAAATCTAGAGTTCTGTCTGATAAATAGCTTGATGGCGACCAACACCTGGTTTAGCAAGAGAGAAAGTCACATGATCACATACAAGAGCAGCTAACATGCAACTCGGGTAGACTTCCTCCCAGTAAGGAAAGGGCACTGGGGTAGAATAACATATTGCAAATCTATCCCCAGTGAAACAGTAAGCCTACAGCATAAACCACTGGTGACTATGATCAGTTACACACATTGAACAGAAACGGCACTGACGTCAACAGAGACAAGGCTGAATACCTGGAAGCTGCCTGAAGTGAAAGCACAAGATTTTAAGGAAATACTCAGAGCTCTAGCACTTCAGGAAGATGAGTGGAATTGAAGAAGAATAGTAGCATCTCATAACAGTATGTGTGTGGCCGAGACAGGAACAGAGAAAAGGAACATAAGGAGAGCTGGTGGCAGAATGTAGAATTCCAAGAGGTTATCAAATGAAAGAAGGGGTGCATGAAAAAGTGGGTGACAGAAAAACCTGACCAGGCTAAGAAGGTATTCTGGCTGGCTATCAAAGAGGATAAGAGAGCATTCATTACAGTAAACAATAAGGCAGAAAGGCACTCTTCCAGCTTCTGGAAAGTTATTCAGTAGATGGCACAAAGAAACTCTATCAGGTTGAAAGGCAAAGATAGAAAAATAAAGAAAATAGTCATCAGAAACTCTTTATAAATGATGCCAGTAACAACCTACGTACTAGTCTGCAGGACATCAGAAGGCAGATGGAAGAAGTACTTCCAGCAGCTTCTGAATAAAGAAAAGCAACAGAAGCTGTACTGCCTCAGACACAGCCTTTGATGAAAAAGGAAGAAGAGTCCAGTCTACAGGAAGTAAGAACAGTACCAAGGAAAATGAAGTCACGGAAAGCAGCAAACTCAGATGATGTCACAGCAGACATTATCACGATGCTGGCTGAGTTAGGGGAAAAAGGTTCCAGAGGGTGCTCATAGCAGTATGGAAAGAGAGACTCGTCCCAGATGACTGGAGAAAAAGTATTCTACTGCCAGTGTACAAGAACAAATGGGACATTCACAACTGTGGGCAGTTTGGGCTGCCAAACTCCTGTCACGTTTTATAAAGGTGCTGGAGAGAGTAACTTTTAAATGAACAGGAAGAGTAGTAGAAAGTATGATGGAGGATGAGTGGTCTGGATTTAGATCTGGATGAATTACAAATGGCCCAAAGATTTGAGAGAGAAAGATAGATGAGAAGTAGTTGAAGCTGAATAAAGAGACCATCTGGGTATTCCTAGACTTGGAGAATGCATATGACAAGATCTCAAGGAAGTTAATTATGGCAGTCCTGAGCTGGTTTGAAGTCCTGGAAACATTGGTAGAATTATTCCAGTGGATGTACAAGGACCCAGTGATAGAGGTACGATCAGTATTTGTACTCACAGATGGGGCTGCGAGTGAGGGTGGGCATGCATAATGACTCAGCTTTGAGCCCACTGCTATGCATTCTAGTGAAGGACAACTTTAGTAAACTGGTCTGCAGGGACAGATCAACAGAGTTGCATTATGCAAATGATATGGCATTACAAGCAGACTCTGAACAAAAATTTCAGCAAATGATATTGAGTGAAACTTTAGTACAGACATGACAGTTGTAATGTCAACAAATGGGAGAAATAAAAATAAGTTGAAATTTGAGATAGAAGGGAAAATAGTGTGGCAGGTTTACAGCTTCAAGTATCGGGCAAGGTTGGTTGAGGAGAAAGGAAGTCTGAATGAGGAGATCAAAACTAGATTAAAAGGGGTTGCATCTAAGTGGCAGTGTGTCAGGGGTAGTGTGTGATACAAGAATGTGAAAAAAGTTGAAAAGTGAGGTGTACAAAACAGTAGTGCAACCAGTGCTACAGAATGATACAGAAACCTGGGCAATAAAGGCAGAGTAGTTGAGGAAGCTAGAGGTGAAGGAGATAAAATGCCTGAGATGGGTAGTATGGTGCACACTGTGGGACAGATGAAGAAATGAGGACATCAGAGCAGAAGCAAAACATTTTCCACTGCAGAGATCAAAGAGAGCACATTGCAGTGGTTTAGTCACATGTGCAGGAAGGCAGAGGAAAGTTTGATGAAGAAGAGAGACAAAAAAAAGGCAAGAGAAAATGAGGGCATCCAGTAAAGAGATGGATGGACTGTGTGAAAGAATGCCTGTGACAGTCAGGCATGATCACCAAGTTTGGAGTGTGGCTTTCAATCAAGAGAGGCTGTGGCCGTTAACACAACACCACAATGCAGAAAATGAGAAAATAAGTGGTTGATGATTATAATGATATTTATGATGATGAATGTGGTATTTCCTAATGATTTTGTTTCTTTGCACAAAGCAAAATATGTCAACCCAGCCACTGGGGATGCACAAGCCAGTGCATTTCTTTGTGCTGGTCCCAAGCCCTGATAAATGGGGAGGGTTGCGTCAAGAAGGGCATCCAGCGTAAAATTTTGCCAAATCATACATGCAGAAAAGAGTACAGAAATACATACCGGATCGGTCGAGGCCCAGGTTAACAACGACCGCCATCAGTGCTGTTGGCCAACAGGGTGCTGGCAGAAATTGGGCTACTGTTGGCCGAAAGAGGAGAAGAGGGGAAAGGCATGCCCGAAGGCAGTTAAAGGCTAGGACTGTGATAGTGAGGGTCGGAACTTTGAATGTTGGCAGTATGACTGGTATAGGGAGAGAGCTTGCTGATATGATGGACCAAAGGAAGGTTGGTATATTGTGTGTGCAAAAGACCAGATGGAAGGGGAGCAAGGCTAGGTGTATCGGAGGTGGTTTCAAATTGTTTTATCATGGTGTGGATGGTAGGAGAAATGGTGTAGGCATTATCCTAAAGGAACAGTATACTAAGAGTGTTTTGAAGGTAAAAAGTGTCGGATAGAGTGATGTTTATGAAGCTGGAAATTGATGGTGTAATGATGAATGTTGTTAGTGCATATGCTCCACAAGTTGGGTGTGCGATGGATGAGAAAGAAAAATTTTGGAGTGAGCTGGATGAAGTGGTAATGACTGTACCCAAGGGTGAGAGACTGGTGATTGGAGCAGATTTCAATGGGCATGTTGGTGAAGGGAGCAGAGGGGATGAGGAAGTGATGGGTAGGTATGGTGTTAAGCAAAGGAATGCAGAAGGTCAGATGGTAGTGGATTTTATGAAAAGGATGGACATGGCTGTGATGAATACATATTTTAACAAGAGGGAGGTGCATAGGGTGACATACAAGAGTGGAGGAAGATGCACACAGGTGGATTATATCTTATGTAGAAGGGCCAGTCTGAAGGAGATTAGAAACTGTAAAATGGTGGCAGGAGAAAGTGTAGTTAGGCAGCATAGGATGGTGGTTTGTAGGATGACATTGGTGATCAAGAAGAGGAGGATGAGTGTGAGGGCAGCACCAAGGATCAAATGGTGGAAATTGAAAAAGGGTAATTGTGAGGTGATGTTCAGGGAAGAGTTAAGACAGGCACTGGGTGGCAGTGAAGAGTTACCGAATAGCTGGGTAACTACAACAGAGCTAGTAAGAGAGATGGCTAGAAAGGTGCTCGGTGTGACATCTGGAAAAAGGAAGGAGGGCAAGGAGACCTGGTGGTGGAATGAAGAAGTACAGGAGAGTATACAGAGAAAGAGGTTGGCAAAGAAGAAGTGGGATTGTCAAAGAGATGAAAAAAGTAGACAAGAGTATAAGGAGATGAGGTGCATGGCAAAGAGAGAGGTGGCGAAGGCTAAGATAACATCATGCAGTGTTGTTTGTATAATGTTGGTACATTGAGAGAATGGTACCCCTGGCTGGAATGGAACAGTAAGCTATGCAAGCCCACTGACTAATGCATGAATCACATGTGCCATAGTGAAAGTCGATAGGTTCATAGGTAGGTACTAGGCTATCAGCCCAAGGGCCTAAGTAAGCCTAGCCAACAAGGTTCCCTGGCTTACGCCACCCAAGAAAGTTAATTTCCTGTGCCCCTGTCGAGCAGAGCCACAGAAGTGATCCCCGGGGTGTATTTCCTATTTCCCATCCACTCATCAAGATTTTTCTTGAAGAGTGCTAATGAGGAACTTTGCTTGACACAGATGGGTAGCTTATTCCAGAATATAGGAAGTCTCTGGGACAGGAATCTATCCCTCCAGCATGTCCTGTTTATTGTGGTGAAAAGGTTTAGGTCCCTAGAGCATGTAGCTTGGAGGGATTGGAATTTCTTTAGGTGTAGCATGTCCAACAGCTCTGGGTTTAACATAGCTTTATATGTTAGGCAGCAATCTTTTTAGAGTAGGCGATATACTACAGATTAAAGTTGAAGTTTTTTTGAGATGGTCAGTATAGGGCATCTGTTTGAGGCCAGTAATCCTTTTTGTGAGGTACTTCTGTGGCTAATCCAGCTGCTGCAGATGTATTGTGAGGTACATTCCAAAAGGGGTGTTGTACTCTATAATGGGTCTAATGAGTGCCGAGTAGAAGGGAACAATGACCTGTTTTTTCCTGGATGAGAACCCTTTTGTGATGAGGTGTGCCACATAGAAGGATTTCCTGACTACTGTGGTTATGTAATTATCAAAGGAGAGACTACTGTCCACTTGGGTCCCAAGGTCTCTTATCATACATTATGCATTAAGTAGACTGCCGTTTATATGGTAGTTCATGGGTGCAGAGTTTTTACCAAAGGGGATGACAATGCACTTTTTGGCATTGAGCTTGAGGCCATGCCTCTGACACCAGGCATCTGTCTCAGTGAGGCCCTTCTGTAGGATGTCCACATCATTTGCGGACTCGACTATGGATCCTAGTTTGCAGTCAAAGACCTTCTGTGTTAGCCTGTACTTCAGAGAAGTAGATACCAAACAGGAGAGGTCCAAGGACTGAACCCTGTGGTACTCCACTTGTCACTGGTTTGAAGTCAGATTTGGAGTCTGCAACTTTTAGATTGTGGGTTCTGTCAGTGAGCCAGTTGGCAACCCATCTTGTAATGTTGGGATTTATACCTAGTTTAGTGAGTTTAGCTATAATTCCAGAATGGGGGATGGTGTTGAAAGCCTTGGCAAGGTCAAGATAGGCTGTGTGAACCACCTTACCCTCATCTATGGCTCTGGTGACTGCCTCAAAGTAGTCAATCAGGTTCAGAAGGCATGATTTGTCTTTCACAAACCCAAAATGGGTGGGGAAACAGAGTTTGGAGGCTACCAATGTCTTTGTTTATGAGTTCCATGATGATACATTCCATGGCCTTGCAGACCAGGCTTGTCAGGCTAATAGGGCGAGAGTTCCCAGGATCAGTGGTGGCTCTCCCTTTGTGGAGTGGGATAACTGCTGCTCTGCACCATTCAGTGGACACAAAGTCTGACATGAGACTATGATTGAACATGGTGCTTAAGTGGGGAGCCAGTTTGTTCTGAGTTCGTGTAAAACACAGCCTGGGATGTTGTCCAGTCCCATGGATGCTGTTTTTGGATGTAGAGAGTGCAGCTTTTACCTGCATAGATGTAATTACAGGGACTCTGCATTCTTCCTGTATAGTTATGGGACCTTTAGGGGGTGAAGTGGGGTAAAGTTAGCACTGAACGTATCTGCCAGTATGTTGGCAATATCAGTTGTTTCTGTAATTTTCATGCCATTGTGTTGTAACTCAGAGCAGATCTGGGTGTTGTTATTGAGATTCTTGTCATTGCTATAGAATGCTTTGTGGTTGCCCTTAGAATCAGTGGTGATTTTTGTTTTTGTCGCTAGCTTTGGAGCATCTTATAAGGGATCTCAGCTTCTTACTGAGGCTGACCAGGGAGCTCCTCCACTCATGGGATTTTACTCTCTTTTGCAACAGTTTCTTCCTTCTGTTGTAGTTTGTTTATGGCAGGGGACCACCAGATTGGCTTTCTTTTTTTTTAGAAGATAGCATCTTGGCTCTGTTTAGGATAGCATGATCCATGCACTTGTGTAAGTGCTTATAGAGTGCATTTGTGTAGGATTCAGCAGTCGTAACTGTATTGTCCATCTGCATGGGTGCCATGAAGTTCACCACTTCTGTCTTAAGAAGCATGAAGTTGACTTTGGAGAACTATTTTACTGTGGTTTCCTTAATGGATGACAAGCAGAAGAAATGTGAGTTTTGCTGCAAAATCTGCACTTGTGTTAGTGTTCCTCACCTAGGGATATGGGCTGAGTGTTTCTCAGTGGAAGTTCCATGTGCTTTGAATGATCTGCCCTTGTGTGAGTGCTCCTTAGGTACAGGTGGGTTGTTCCTTGGGGAGCTCTGAGGGGCAGACACGCCTGTGTGCCCCCAAGTGCTACCACTGCCTACAACCTGAGTTCGGTACTGCCAAAATTAACTAATTGCAACTTTTACTAGCAGCATAAACATCAACATAAATTGCTAAATAATTTAACAGATGGTATTTTACACTCCACAGCTAGTGTATTGTTTCATCCAGAAATTATCATTAAGGAAGGCAGCTGCAAAGCATAAAAAGTTAAAAGTACAATTAGAGTTTACACATTTTGAAGAGAGCAGGCATATACAGTTTCTATTGTAATTGATCTACATTACAATCCCACAACCATAATATACTGTTAGTTGAGATAAGGACTCATGTAGTTGGCATTATTAGTTATAAATGTTTCTGTTGGCAACCACACTCCCAAGAAGTAGACAGGATATTAGCAACAGCAAAAGGTGACATATGGAATTATAATCGGAAACATTTTTTTTTATTAAGTAGGAGTCCAAACCAAAATTTTCAGTACTTTCAGCTATTTTGTTCAGAACTCAAGAACAATACTGAAAATAATCAAGGAATACTTTTTTTTTTAGTATTCAAAAACTTAGACTTGATAGAACGATATAACAATGGCAGTCACTTTGACTGGAGAAATCCTTGATTCTGGCTATCCAAGCTTGGATGTGTGCCAGTAGTTGCCCTTCAATAATAACAAGAAAGTGGAGCAGGATATGCCAAAAATGAAGCTTCAGCTGCAGAGTGGAGAACAATCATGATCAGATATTCCTTGTTAAAAAGTATTGTATACTGCTAATGTTCTCTATACAAGCAAAATACAAGATAAACACTTTCATCATAAAATAGAGTTTCTTAGATTATATCTTTGCAACAGGACATTCAAATGCTGCAGCTTGGGTGGATGGTTCCTGATTGGACAAGAAGTTTGGAGATGTATCTGAGTTGGAGTACAGGTTTGGTGGGGATAGAATCACCCTATTTGCATGAAAGAATCAGAATAAACTGCTTTCCCTCATTCCACTTGTTTTACATGCTTCCACATTTGTTATACACCAACTTTCTTCATAGTTTAAAACACCCGCAATACTTGAATAGGCTTTGAAACTGTTTGAAATTGTTTGCATACTCAGAATATTAGAAAAGAAATTCTTATGGTTTGGCTGTCCAAAGCCAAAATGTATTAGGAGTTATAAATATTTTTTAGAAAAACTTGCTAGGTCTTTTCTAGAGTTGACATAATATAATTTTGAAACTAAATTCATTGGTATTTAACCAGAACCTGAAATAGTTCTCCCCATTGTAGCCATTTCATTAAACTGTAGTTAACCCTTGATATCTGAATTGAATTTGGAAAAAGGAATTTCTTAGATGCTCGCTTTTACAATACTGTTGATCATGCACTTTGCTTTCTTCTAAGGCTGTATCATATGTCATAGCTCACCAGGATATTTCCTGGTTGCAGCCTTTTCATGGTTAATGAGCATTGCTAGATATTGCAGTACTGAAACCCAGGGTGCCACAAAAGTGGAGGAAACTGCTTAGCTACAATCAGGGCTTGTGCCCTATGCTGGAAAACCAGATAATAGGGCACCCATTTTTACTGGATCTTGGTGTTGAATAGCATGCCTTGGGTTACCAAGTCTGGGCAGAGAGATCTTTTAGATCATGTCAGCTTATACATGCCACTGCTTTGGTAATTTTTGCTAAGAGAATGGGGCAGCCCTTCTGGGTACTAATAGGGACCCATGAAGACTTTTAAAAGAGAGTTTGCTGAGTTTTAAAAAAGTGAGCTCTTGAGATTTAAAGACCTTGTTAGTAAGGCATACATGAAAAGCCAACAATTTTAAATAGCAATAAATGGATAAAGTAAAAAAAAAAGCTACAAATAGAGAGCTAACTTTATGTGGTGATATCAGAGTCACCCCTGTGTGCAGTCCAGTGATCAGGAGTTAACAACCTATTTGAGAAGCTCTTTTGTTTACCATATGTGAGCTTCCTCAGATCTTTTTTAATTTAGACCACATTTTTAAATGATCACAGTGATTGATGGTATCACTGTTTTAAAAGATATTTTGTAAAATTTTGTAAAACCATCAAAGATTCTCTATATCATTTAAGTAATCAGTAAGTAAAACAAAACACGGAAGAACTAAAGATTGGCTATTTCAGGGTGTAAAATCCAGCATACCTGCCTTAGCCTTTATCTCCACCTACTCAACTGCCTGGTATTACCATTGGCTATCCCACTCTGATCCCCTCCCACAAACCTATCTGGCCCTTTCAGTGGTAGCTAATAGCCCTGGGTAAGGACTGTGCCATTTTTAAATACAGAGAACCGCATCATAGGCAGCATCCCTAGTGCGCCCAAGGCCACCTACGTTATTATTTGTATATTACCGTTAAAAGTTCTGCATACTTAGAAATGTTTGCTCATCATGATTTATTAAGGTTTATTGTTTAGTTAGTGCTTGGTGCTCCCAGATAAGTAGCTTCTGCTCTAATTTATGAAACTGCACTGATATAATCCAATGGCTCATTGCCCGCTTCATTGAAAGTATGTGCCACTGTTTTTTTTATTTGATCCTAGATATCACATCCCAAAGATAATTGTCTCAATCTGCAGCCACAGAAAACTCCCAGTACAGAAGGCAATATGTCAAACAAGGGCAATACACCAGCAGCTGTAGAATACAGGAACTTTATTAAAAGGTGAACACTTTCGCAGAGAGACCCACTGCTTCTTCAGACAACCAAACAGAACATATGTGTTGGATGAGGGCTTGTTTTAATTGGACAATATATTAATTGTTTAACTATTTAAATGTGTAATGTTGTTCTGTTTGGTTGTCTGAAGAAGCAGTAAATGTACTTTGTAGTCTAATTGTTTCACAATAGTGTTTACTGTCTCTATAACATTGCTCCTGAAGGCAACAGTAGAATTGTAGTTAGTTAAGCATACTCAACTGCTCTCCTAGTTCATAGACCTAATTATACGTTTTAGTCTGCTTTGTGTTGAATAATTTATTATGCTGATTTTTGCCTGATTCTTGTACCAATCGGTCTCACAGCTCGCTCATAAGCAATAGTGTGTCTAGACTGTATAAGTGTTTTAGCTTCTCCGATACATGTTTTGTTTTGCCAACGCCACTTTTTTGTCATTTGTATTATCTTCTGCTGCCTCTTTACCTGCTTCTTCCATCCCTAATCTCTACTGTTTTCCTCTCTTTTTTACAGTTACCCCATTTATAGAAAAAATAAAGTATTTCCAACTCAAGGGACTTGGGAACAGCATTGAACCTGACCTACAAGCAGCCACCTTTATATTGTCGACTGAATTGCAAGTGTAGGTTCCCAGTTGCAGTTGCGTTGTAGTTTGATTTTTTTTGTTAACTAGTGGCATGCAAACTTCCTGAGTCGCATCCTAGTTCTACTCCCTCCCTCAATTGGCCTCCTGACTCCCATAGCATTTGCATCTCCATCCCTTTTCTATTGCAATTTCTGGACTAACTTAAGTGCCAATCGCCTCTATATATTACCTCTTACAAGCAAGCATAGTGAAGAAAGGCCACTCTTTCAGAACTAGTCCATTATATCAGAATATTATGCTGTGTGGCTAGAACTTATCTAAGTTACGTAACATAACATCTTTAACTAGCTACTCAGAACAAATCCTTTTAGGGCATTCTGGTATCAGCCACTTAAACTATTGTTTTACTAACCTGAGACAAGGCAAATCCTGCTATTTTTTCACCATAATAGACTGGCTATTTCAGGATGTAAAATCCAGTACTTGGCCTAACCCACTATTCTCAGGCTAACTCTGCTCCCCTGCCCTACCCACATTCCCACCCACCACCACGTTCCCCTTATTTATACTTACCCAAACCATACCTCTTCCCCCACCCCTCCCCACCCACTTTTCCAATCATCTAACACATCCCTCGACCACATCCCTCTCCACTATACACACAAAGACACCATCTGTAGCCTCTTTAGATCCAACTTTTCTCTGCTCTTCTACCCCATAACACCCAGCATGCGTTTCTTCAACTGCTTAATAACCAATACTCACTTAATCCTTCTTCTCTTCTTCTCCATAAATTTCCACCTCACTCCACATACACCAGGTCAAACACATCCATTCTGCAACACTTCCAATATCTACCTCTAACCATCCACCCCACACCTTCTCTGACATCTGTTCACAACTATATAATAACTCCACCTGCCTTTTTGCTTCCTTCAAACACTTACTAATCTACTATTCAATATCCCCTGCATCCAGACATCATAAACTGACTAACAAACTAAAACTTCTTATACTACACTCCATCACAAAAATCAAAGTTCATGCTGACATCCATCCCAACCCAGGTCCCAACACACCCTCCCCTCCACACACCTCACCTTACTCTTCTCATTCCCACTCAAACTCCCATCCATACCTCTCACTCCCAAAAA
The DNA here is from genome assembly GCF_019279795.1 of Protopterus annectens. Taxonomy (NCBI): domain Eukaryota; kingdom Metazoa; phylum Chordata; order Ceratodontiformes; family Protopteridae; genus Protopterus; species Protopterus annectens. The sequence continues at coordinate 1,206,541,340 of NC_056744.1, read as the reverse complement.
CCTCCAACTCTGACCTACTATTCACCAATTTCAGTCTCCGTAGCATAATTAACAAAACTAGTGAATTCCATGACACCTACTTCCCCGATATAGCAGTAATAACAGAAACCTGGTTAAGGCCCCACATCAAGGATAATGAGATCATCCCATATGGATAAAATATTATTAGACTTGACAGAATAAACAAAAGAGACGGTGGAGTAGCTCTGCTATTTAAGGACAATCTGAAAGTTAAACAATTTCACTGCTGCCCACCTGTCCTACCCAATTCAGAGACTCTAACCACACATCTTATAATTAACCCAAACAAAATAACAGTTATCATAACTTCTTATCTCCCTCCAGGCAACAACCTACACATCATTGAAGGTCTGCTATCATGGGCTTCCACCAATTTCAGCCAATAAACTATTATTCTTGGTAACTTCAACCTTGATTGGCAATCCTATACATCCAAAAACCCATCTAATTTTCTCAATCTCTACAACTTTACACAAACCATAAATTGTTCAACTCGCATTGACAAACATACCAATAGAAGGTCTATATTGGACTGGATACTAACCAGTAAACCCAGTCTAAGCTACATACCCAGTTGCCTTCCAGACTCTCTCAGTGACCATTGTGATTGGACCTCACTTAAAACCCTCCAGCTTGAGCTAACTGTACAATTCTTCAATGCCACCTTCCTTAACATACTCAATAATCTAGCTCCTCCAACTAGGAACATATGCAGAAAATGCAAACCTCTGCCCTGGTTAACCAAATAAACCAAACAACTACTTAAACTAAGGGATAAAGCATGGTCAACTTACCATAGCACCAAACACATATCAAACCTTTCTACCTATAAACAACTATGGAATAAAGCAAAAAAAAAAAACAAAAACAAATCAAAGCAGACAAGCAATTGTGCTTCCAAACCTGCCAGCAACAACACCTAAACAGCCCCAGAAAATTCTGGGAAAACATCAACTATCTCCTTAGCCCAGGTCACACCACTACCTCAACCCCTGTAACCACTAACAACTCTGATCCCATTGCAACTCAATTCAACTCCCACTTCATAAACTCTGTAACCTTCCTACTAGAAAATCAGCCTACTACACCTCCCACCATTTCCACCCTTACTCCTGAAAATTCCAACCCCTTCTCCTTCACATCCATTCAAACAAGTTACATAAAATCTCTCCTAGCTAAACTTAAACCCTGCTGTCTGGCAGCTGATCAGCTCCCTAATGAAGTTCTAAAAATTGCTGCCCCATCTATTGCCTACCCCATATCAATCTTGATTAACCATTTAATTGCTGAATACTATGTCCCACTTCTGTGGAAAATATACCACACCATCCCACTCCACAAAGGAGAACCTTCCAAAGACCTAACAAACTTACGACCTATAGCTATTCCCCCCCCCCCTAGCTAAAATCTTAGAAAAATGCATCCACAAACAACTCCTTAACCACTTCCTCAGCAGCAATGTCTTCTCCAACTCACAACATGGCTTCAGACCTAAACACAGTACATCTACTGCTCTAATCTCTTTTACTAACAGCATTCACCTTCATCTAAATGAAGACCAGGTATTCTCCTCCATCTTTCTTGACATGTCAAAAGCCTTTGACACTGTTTCCCATCAACTTCTACTTAACAAGCTCGCATCCTATGGCCTCAACTCATCCTCTCTTTCCGGGTTCCTTAGCTATCTTACCAATCGGCAGCAATCCACTAAATGGGAAAACACTCTTTCTCCCCTCCTCCATATCTCTGTGGGGGTGTCCCAAGGTTCTGTACTTGGCCATCTCTTTTTTATCTTATTCACAAATGACCTCTACTCAGTAACTGACCTAGCCACCATTGTCCAGTATGCTGATGATGCTACCCTTATATGCTCAGCCCACTCACCCTTAGATCTCCAATTAAAAATGCAGTCATCTTTCCAAAACATAGAGAAGTACCTGTCTGAACATCAACTAATTCTAAACCCTAATAAGACTAAATTAATAATCTTCAAGAATTAAAAAATATAAACCATGTCAGTCCTCTCTATCAATCCTATCCTCAAACGGAACCAAAATTGTCCCCACAACTCATACTAAATGGCTAGGAGTAACTATTGATGAGAATCTAACATTTGATAAACATGTCACCTTGACAATCAGAAAAGTTCACATCATGCTTGGCACCTTATACAAAGCCAGGCCATACCTTACCCACAACGCCAGACTGGCCACTGCCTGATCTCACTTGCTTTCTCCCCTCCTCTATGAATCTCATATTCTCAGTAATCTTCGCAAAACTGACCTAAATAATCTAGAATCATGTTATAACAAAATTGCTAGGTTTGCCACAAATGCCCCACACAGGACTCACCACTGCACTGTGCTCTTCCAGATAATCTGGCTAGAACTCCCCAACATTTTATCTCTCAACCAACTTACTATTGTCCACAAGTTAATTCATCAATCCATGAACTGGCCTGCTAAACTAACACTTAAGGTCACCCATTCCTGCAACTGTTATGCTGACAGTCTTTATTCCACTAAAATTACCAAACTTTTGAATACCCTCCCTCAAAGCATCACAAAAAATACTCAACTTCATGCATTCAAACAACTACTACATAACTACCTAGCTAATCATTGGCTCTGCTCCTGTCATTCCCCAGGCTAAATCCTCTTATTCTCCATCTCACCATCTCTCCACTATAATGGTCTACATCTTCTTACTACAACTTCTCTCTGATCTTTACTATTAAATCTTGGTATCTATCTTGCCACCTCTCAAAATAGTGTTTGGCACCTCTGTATATCAACTGTGTCCAAATCTGTATACTCCTGGACTCTGTAATTTTCGCAACTGCACTACATACAATTGCTTGCTTAACATTCTAACTTGTGTATTTTGTTACTTGTCTTATATCATGATTTTTTTCTAATCTGTCCTGATGTTAGTATTTGTTTTTTATTTCCATGATTTTTCCTAGTCTGTTTTCATGTTTGTAGTTGTCTTTGAAACATTCATATGTAAAGATTGCTTTTGTTTACTGGAGCTTTTTTCCCCAGGCCTCTGCTGAAAATGGGCTACTAGCCCAGTTGGACTTTTTCCCGGTTAGCAAATATAATAACTAAATAAATAAATAAAATAAAGACAGACATTGTAAACATAGAAAAAAATAAAAAATAGTGCAAACAGGTGTCCAAATGGCTCATAATTGTGTTTCTGCTCAATGCTGGTGTGAGTAGCCAGGTTTAGATGGATTTTTGGAAGAGGAGCAAGATGTCAAATTGTTAAATGGAAGTCCATCCTGGTTTGGAGGGTGGGTTGGTGGAGATGATCCATGGTTATTCCTTTTGTGACTGTTTGTCTTAAACGTTGGTCAAGTCTTCCTGGATGGATTGCAACTCATATCATCCATAAATCCTCAGTTGTCTTTTCCTCCCTGCGTGAATAAGTGTAGAAAGGGAGCATGGCATTGCTGCCATGCTAGTTAAAAGACATTGGTGAGGCTGTGATTGTGGGTAACAATGGATGGTGAACCTATGAGGAAGACCATGCTGGAACTGTCAAGGAGGAAGTGGATCCAGGTGAAATCTATAGTACTGAGAGAAGTATGGTTGTTTCATGAGATCTAAAGCATGTCCACTGTCTTTCAGATATAGAATATGGCACATTTCGAACATTTAGCACATATGTCCTGTTTCAAAGATATGGTATAAAAAGGTCTATTTTATGACAAAATTGTTAAATATACTGGAAATAAATAACCAAGGAGTTCTTAACATGGATTACCTTTTCATTTGTCTGGTATACTTTAGAGCATAGGCAATATATAATTATGGGTGGCACAGTAGTGCAGCGGTTAACGTTGTCGCCTCACAGCAAGAGGTTCTCCGGTTCGATTCTCGGCTGGGGTGCCTTCTGTGTAGAATTTGCATGTTCTCCCTGTGTTCATGTGGGGGTACTCCAGTTTCCTCCTACATTCCAAAGACATGCATCTGGAGCATTTCTCCCTGGGCCTCCACTGAAAACAGGCTCTGTGGAACCTAGTCGGACATTCCCGGTCAACAAATGTTAAATAAAAAATAAAATAAATAAATAAATAATCCTTTTTAACACGGAATATCTGGTCACTGTTGTTCATCACTTTGCAGCTGATACTTCATTTTGCATATATCCTGCTCTACATCCTATCTATCTGTATAAATGTATAAATGTATAAATATATATGTGTGTGTGTGTGTGTGTGTGTGTGTGTGTGTCTGTGTATATATATATATATATATATATATATATATATATACATATACATATATATATATATATATGTATATATATATATATACATATATATATATATATATATATATATATATATATATATATATATTAAATAAAATTAAGAATTTAATACACAGGAGGTTCAGATTCAAAAGTTTACTAGTGTACACCAGGAGGCAAAAAATGTACAAGTATAGAATTTTGTCTAACATGAAACAGGAAGCATACAAGTTTATATAGGTTTAACATTCAAGCTGTGCCCACCTTACTGACGTGATATGTCACAGGGCATCTACATCACTTTAGCTTACAGTCCTCTATTCATAAAACTGCTGATGCTGTATATTTTAAAAAAAAAAGTTTTCCTCTGGTAACAATATGGCCATGCTATCCACCTGGTCAGACATAATGTCTTTCTGTAAAGTTACATCTTCAACGTTTCATATCAGTTCAAATACAATAGCAGATTCAGTCTTTTAATACACATCTTTGTTCACTGTTACACTTTCCCACCAGCTGCATGCTATCTCAGTAACACATCTACAAGGCCAAATCATCCCAGCAGGAAAGAGCAGAAGATTTCATTATTTCACATATCTAATTTCCTGACCCAGCAGATAATCATTTGTGAAAAGCATAAACATTAAAACTTGCTAAGCTAGCATCTGCCAGGGTTGAAGGTCAGCTTGCTTCAAGCCACACTGCAGTTTCAAAACTACTTACATTTACACATGAATTAATCCTTTCTGTTATATGATTAATATAATAAAATGCATTATATACTACTTTGCTTTTAAACTAGCATTTCTCATATATTCAAATACACATTTTTCTAACATTTTCCCCCCTACTAATACTTTTTACTCTATTTTGAAGTATGCATAGTGTCATTTCATCTCCCAACTTCTTCCACTTAGGATTTTCAGCTAGGTGAGTCATTCAATCTATACTTCAGAAAAAATGTCATCTGAGATCAATTTTTCAATCTCAATATCCTGATACAAAGTTTCAGTAACAGATACATCAATAAAATCTTTGATTAATCTTTTCATGCAGGGAATTCCACAGCAAACACATGCTCCTATGAGGAGTATACCCACACAAATGGAAATCAGAATATTCATTAGGATGGAACCCCACCCCCCAAATAGATTCTGGAAAAAGTCCATCAGTGGGTTTGGGCCTGGTTCAGTCATGGCTGATACTTGCTGAACTACCTCTAGGTGATTATTAATTTCATGCCTGTTGTCTGGTATGTATGTACAGCATTCTTCTTTGATAAGCGCGCATGTACCACCTCTCGCCGCTAGGGTGCTATCAAGAGCCATTCGATTTTGTAGCACAACAGTTCTCATTGCATTCAGTTCATCAGTCACCAGTTCTAGGGCAGAAAAAGTTGCATTACTCATTACTTTGAAAAGTTTCGACAACTTCCTCAGCTCCCAGATCGATTTGACTGCTCCATAGGCTGGGAATATTCCTGCCCAAGATATAACATTGTCACTCAAGTCCATATGAGTCAGTTTGCTTTTGTCTTTCATGGTATTATGGTCTTTCCAGCCAGCTTTGATCTTTCCAACTGGATTCACAGGTTTTTCAACTGGACTTTCGGGCTGCTTCTCTCACGTTTCATATCTTACCCAAAGGTAATTCTGCAGTATGTCTTATTGCCGGAACCAAATAACCCAAAAAACAACTGCCAGACCAATTCTCAGGTAACCATTTATATGCCTTTTTCCCACAAATAAAATAACAGTTTTTTACTTTAGTATTAATACGCATTAGCCCTGCATGAAACATTTTCTGATAGGTTCATAGGTTCATAGGTTTATACTAGGCTATCTGCCCTAAGGCATTTATAAGCCTAGCCCAAAGTTTTGTGGCTTACGCCACCCTTTATATGAAAAAATATTGTGCCCATTAGTTTGTTGTGCCTCTGTCCAGCAGTGACACAGAGATGATTCCCGGGGTAAACCTATGATCTCCCATCCACAGGTCAAGATTTCTCTTGAACAGAGCCAGCGAGGTGCTCTGCCTCACATGGACCGGGATTTTATTCCACAGCATAGGGAGTCTCTGAGTGATAAATCTATCCCTCCACCATGTCCTATTTATATCCGTGCTAAGGTTTAAGTTGCTTGCTCTAGTGGTTGTGGTGGATTTGGATTTTTTGAGGTGGAGCATGTCCATTAATTCCGGGTTGGACATGGCATTGTATGTCAGGCACATGTCACCTCTGAGCAGACGGTATGCGACTGAATAGAGCTGGAGTTTCTTCAATCTGGCAGCATATGACAGATTTTGGAGTCCCTTTATCCTTTTGGTGAGGAACTTTTGGGGTCTCTCCAATTGCTGCAGATGTCGGGTGAGATACATCCCGAGTGGGGCATTGTACTCGATCATTGGTCTGATAAGTGAAGAGTACAGGGGAACAATGACCTCACTAGATCTGGATGTGAATCCCTTCATGATCAGGTGGGCAATGTAGAAGGTCTTTCTAACCACTTTAGCAACGTGAGTGTCAAAAGAAAGGCCACTGTCAACCTGGGTTCCCAGGTCCCTGATAACCTCTTCTGTGCTTAGTGGATTGCCACCTATATGGTAGCTTGGGGTTACCTTGTTTTTCTCAAAGGGTATGACTATACATTTTTTGGCGTTTAACTTCAGGCCATGGCTCTGGCACCAGCTATCTGTTTCCATGAGTCCCTTCTGAAGGATATCCGTGTCCGATGCACTTTCCACTATGGCGCCCAGTTTGCAGTCGTCTGCAAACTTTGTCAGCCAAAGTCCTCCCATGTTGGCCTGTACTTCTGAGAAGTAGATGCCGAACAATAGGGGGTCAAGGACCGAGCCCTGTGGGACACCACTTGTGACCGGCTTGGAGTCTGACATAGCACCAGCAACTCTAACCCTGTGGGTTCTGTCCTTAAGCCAGTTTGCAACCCATCTTGTGACATATGGGTTTACATTTAAGCTGGTAAGTAATACCCGAGTGGGGTATTGTGTCGAAAGCCTTTGCAAGGTCAAGGTAGGCTGTATGGACTGCCTTTCCCTCATCAATGGCCTTGGTGACTGTTTCGAAGAAGTCGACCAAGTTCAAAAGGCATGATCTGCCCTTGAAGAAGCCAAACTGGGTCGGGTCCAATGTCTGCAAGTCCCCTATATCTTTGTTTATGAGCTCCATTATGATCCTCTCCATAGCTTTGCAGACTAGACTTGTTAAACTTATGGGGCGGTAATTACCAGGGTCCGTAGAGGCACCACCTTTGTGGAGTGGGACCACAGTTGCCGTACGCCACTCCTTGGTCATGTATCCTGTGGTAAGGCTGAGATTAAACAGCTGCCTTATGTGCGGGTTTAATTCCTCATTTAGCTTGTGTAGCACACAGCCGGGGACACCATCCGGTCCCATTGATGCTGTGTTTTTAGCTTTAGAGAGAGCAGCTTTCACCTGCACATTTGAGATGTCTGGGAGGCTACACTCCACTGGGATAGTTATCTCTCCTTTAGGGAGAGGGGGGTGAAGTTTGCACTGAACCTGTCTGCCAGTATGTTGGCAATGTCTGTGGGTTCAGTGATTTTTGTATCATTTTGGACTAATTCTGAGCATATCTGGGAGTTTCCACCCAGGTTCCTAACATAGCTGAAAAAGGCCTTATGATTGTCCTTTGAATCCATGGCAATTTTTCTCTCAAAATTGGCCTTAGTTGATTTTATGAGTGCTCGTATTTTTTTACTAATAATGATCAGGGTGACTTCCCTTTTATGGATTTTGTTCTATCATGTAATAGCTTTCTCCTCTTATTGTAAAGTTTGTTAATGGCTGGGGTCCACCAGACTGGATGTTTGCCCTTTGTGGAAAGAGTCTTGGTTTTATTTGGGATTGCCTGATCCATGCAGTCCTGGAGGTGTTCATAGAAGGCATTTGTAAGGGCTTCCGCAGCTTGGGTTGTGGTTTCCACTGGCTCAGGGGCCTTGAAGGATACCACACCAGTCTTGAGTAGTGTGAAGTTTGCTTTAGAGAAGTTCTTCACTGTGGTCTTTTTTGTTTGGTGTGGGGGGATATGGATTTCCAGTGAGATTAGTTTATGATCAGATCTCACCAATGAGGGATATACTTCCAGTGTGGAGCATTTTGTCCCCATGTTTGTGATAATGAGATCTAGTATATTTTCTCCTCTCATGGGAACAGTGACTAGCTGTTCCATGGCATTTGAATTTATGAACTCCAGGAACCGTTGGGATAGAAAGTTAGGGCTTGAGTAATGTTCCCAGTCTATATTCGGGTAGTTGAAGTCACCCAATATGATGGTGTTTGGAGATACATTTATACCCTCCAGTGTCTTCAGGAAGGCTGTGTGGGGTTCCTGAGTTTGAGAGGGTGGCCTGTAGCATGCTACAATTTGTAGAGCAGTTTTGCCTATGGTTAGTTGCACCTGGATGGTTTCCAAAGCTTCATGTGTTGCCACCAACCTGGAGGTGTGGGTATCCTGTATGAATATGGATACACCCCCCTCCTTTTGTGGTGTGGTCCGTGTTTTGGGGCCGGAACGCATGATATGAGGTAAAACCTAATAGTGCCGGGGTGCTCTCAGGAGCCTTGAACCAGGTTTCAGTTACAGCACAGACATCGATGTTCTCCATACTGAGAAGGGCCTTGAGTGCATGCATTTTGAGATTTAGACTTCTGGCATTGAGCAGCATTACCCTCAGTTTCTTCCCATTTTTGTTTTCTAGGGTGGTAGGTTTAGAATTTGAGCCTTGCCTATTAAATGCACTTTGGGGCTGGCAAGAGCCTTTGCCATTATCCGGAATCCTAGGGTGACAGGTGCAAGCCGTCCCTTGAAGCAGCGTGGCTTGTCAAGCATGTCATCCCAGGCAGACAGACACTGGATCCCCTTTGAATGACACCAGACATTAAGCCAATAGTTAAAGCTGATCATCTTGTCTCTATATTGTGGCATCATTCTTGGTGAAGGAAGGATACTGCTCAGGGTCAGGGTCATACCTGCCTGGGCTACATAATCAGAGAGCTCCTCTATGTCTCTTTTCATGTAGTCCAGGGAGGTACGTCTCAGGTCGTTCACACCAGCATGGACAATGACTGTGTCATATTTGTACTTGTCGTGGAGTGACCCGAGTGCTTGTGTTATGTGGCAGATTCTAGCGCACGATAGGCAGCTTACTGTGACCCTCTCCTTGTTCAGCCTGGTGAGTGGAACGTCAGTGTGTCTGACTATGGAGTCACCTATGACTCCATAGTCCATATGATCTATAACTGACAATTGTTTAAACAAAACAGGATTCTTGCGAATGTCATTCATGGTTGCTTTCAATGAGTTCAAATATGAGTCATAATTAGTATTGCAAAAAGTATTGCCATTACCATTCTTAATATAACACCGATAAGATATGGTTATATTACAATTGCTCCAGCCCACCTGGAGAGTATCATTTTTGTAAAAACATACAATTCCTTTTTGTGTGACAGGTAAAAATAAAGCTATTTTGTCCTGTGAGCTCACAGTTCCTGTATCGAAGAGTAAATTCTCCCAAGTCTCATTTATCCCCAAAGGGACAGCGGACATTATCAGTCCTCCATATGCTCTTGTTATAGCTGTACAAACCCAGCAATTTGAAATGTTCATAGTCTCTGCATATACACGTTTCATGGCTAGGTATGTGTTAAAATTTGGATGCCAGTCTATAGACATTTCGTCACGCCTTCCCACTTTCACTTGTGTGGTTGTGTGTAGGATAAACCACAACAAGAGGAAAATTGTCACAATTACAGTCAATAAATGTATACACAACAAAATGATTATGCAACATCTCTGGGGTTGATCTAAATTTCTATTTGCTTTGTTTTTGGAAATCTTGGTCTGGTTGTGTATCAGTCACAAATTTTTTATCAAGTTGAAAGTTCTTTACCGGTTTGCAGTGTGTCAAATGAACCCAGGATGTCCTCTCGGCCACTCTAACTGCAGTAGGCATTGCCAACAGAACCTGGTACGGTCCTTCCCACTTTGGACTCACCTGATTCTTCCTTTTCGTCACTTTCAGCCACACCCACGTCCCAGGGGCCAAGACTGCTTCTACCGGTCTGGTCTGTTCCTTATCTGAAAAAGAGTTAAACTGCAAAACAGATTTATTTGTTAACAGTTTCCTCATATAACTAGCTAATGAACTGTCACCCTCTTGCTCTGCAGGCATGAGAGCTTTCCACTGAGGCACATAATATGCTCTCCCAAAAATCATTTCAAAGGGAGTCAAACCCTTCACGTTTGGAACCATTCTCATACTCAGCAGTGCTAAAGGCAGACAGTGTATCCAATTCTTTTGGGTCTCCTCAACTAACTTCCTTAGTTTATAAGGGCCCCATTGTACCTTTCCACCAGTCCTGCTGACTGTGGGTGGTAGGCACAATGGTTCTTTAAGGAGATACCAAAAAATCTCCCAAGTTTCTGAATTGTCTGGTTCACGAAATGTGTGCCGTTGTCACAATAAATCCTTTCCGGAATGCCAAATCTAGGGATTACTTCTTTTATCAGGGCTTTTGCCACTGTTGCTGCATCCAGGTTTTTGGTTGGAAAAGCTTCTACCCATTTGAAAACATGTCTACAATAACTAAACAGTATTTCTTCCCTTCACACTTACTCAATTCTATGAAATCCATACAAATAGTATGGAATGGATATGATCGTATAGGAAAACTTCCTTGCTTGGTTTTAAATGCCCCTTGTGCATGGTGCTTGTTACAAGTATGACAAGCTGCACAAAACTTTTTTGTGTAGTTTGTGTATTCATATGTTTGGAATATTCGGTTTACTAACTGTACCATCCCCCCTGTTGAGACATGGCACTGCCCATGGCTCAACAAAGCTGCATATCTAAATAAATTAGACGGCAATATCGTTTTTCTCTCTTTGGAAATGTACAGTCCATTCTCAAGAAATGCACCTCGTTTTACCCATTTTTGTTTATCTGCTTTTGTAGTAAGCATCTGCATTGTTTTTAACATGTCTAAATCTAAAATCTCAGAGTGTTGTAATTCCTCATTCAAAAGTAAAGTTTCTGAGTCTGAGGCTACTTGCTTTGCAGCTGCATCAGCTCATGCATTGCCTTTCGAAATCTTATCCTGTTGTTTTGTATGAGCTACACATTTACAAATAGCTACTTTAGTAGGTAACTGAATAGATTTGAATAATTCCAAAATAAATTGCGCATGATTAATAGGTCTTCCACTAGATGTTATCATTCCTCTATTTTTCCATTGTTGCGCAAATACATGTACTGTAGAAAAAGCATACTGACTATCAGTATATATGTTTACACACTTGCTTTTTTGCTAAAGTACATGCCCGCGTCAAAGCTATCAATTCTGCTGCTTGTGCAAATAAGTTATGTGGTAAGGATTGGGCTTCTAGAATTTCAGTGTCTGTAACTACTGCATACCCCATCAGATTCTTTCCTGTAGGACCCCTTCTGCATGAGCCATCCACGTAATATGTCACCTCGGCATTATCCAAGGGCATATCTGTGAGATCTTGTCTAGGTAAAGCTAACTGTTCAATTTCCTGCAGGCAGCAGTGTGGTGTGCCATCCGCAGGAGTTGGAAGTAATGTTGATGGATTTAATGTCGTACATCATTCAATTGTCATATGAGGTTGGCTCAGCAGTATAGTCATACATGAAAGATGTCTAGCAGGAGAAAGGTATGCCACTTTTTCTTGCAGTAAAATTATTGCAACTGCATGAGGCACTCTCAATGTGAGAGGGTGGAATAACACCACTGAGGCTGAAGCCTGTACTGCCATTGCAGCTGCAACTACTGCTTGTACACAGTGAGGCAAAGATCGCGCCACTGGGTCTAACTGCGATAAATAATAGGCTATGCGGCGTTGCTTATCCCCATGTTGTTGCATCAATACTGACGTCATATATCCTTGCTTGCAATCTATGGTCTGAAAGAACCGTTTGTGATAATTTGGAAGTCCTAAAACTAATGAAGAAGCTATCAACTGCTTCAACCTGCAGAAAGCCGTTTCTGCTTCAGGTGTCCATTGTAAAATATCTTGTGCTGCCATTGGTGTCTTATATATCAAGTCAGTCAGTGGAGCAGATTCCAAAGCATAATTTGGTACCCAGCTCTGACAGAAATTAGTGGTACCCAAGAAAGACATAATTTCCTTCTTGGTTGCTGGTTTGGGTGCTTGCAAGATTGCTGTTTTTCTTTCCTCGTCTAGTATTCTACCTTCATTGGATATTACATATCCCAAGTATCTAACTTGTTTTTTCCAAAGTTGTAACTTACTTTTGTTTACTTTGTGTCCTTGTGTTGCTAAAAATTTCAATAACGCTACAGTATCCTCCCTGCATTGTTGCTTGGTGGGGGCTGCTAGCAAGATGTCATCTACGTAAAGTAGAATTTGACTACCTCCCGGTGGGGTAAACCCTGCCAGGTTGCTAGCCATTTTTTGTGCAAATATTGTTGGACTCTCACAATATCCCTGTGGTAGTCGAGTATATGTATACCTTTTACCCTGAAATGTAAATGCAAACCAATATTGACTATCAGGATGTATAGGTATTGAAAAGAAAGCGTTACTGATATCTACCACAGATAAATACTTCTGTTGTGGTTCTAAATCATTTAACAAAGTATGTGGGTCTGGCACCATAGGTGCTCTAGGTATTACTGCATTATTTACAGCTTGTAAATCTTGTACCATCCGCCATTCCCCATTCACTTTCTTAACAGGAAATAGGGGTGTATTACATGGTGAATCAGGAGATTCTACCAGTACTCCTTCTTTGAGTAATGCTGCTATTTTAGGTTTGATTCCTATTTCTGCATCCTTTCTCAAAGGGTATTGTCTTTTCTATGGTCTAAATGCTGACTTTGGAGTAATTGTAACTGGTCCTGCTGTTCGAATAAGTCTTACATCTGACTTGCCTGTTGACCAAAGAGTTGTTGGAATTTCACATAAGGCTTTTTCTTCTTCTTCTAATAAAAATGCTAATCAGCTGTCCTCGCTAGATTGCAAGTGTACAGCTGGATGTGTCTGTGTCAACCAATTCAGTTTTTGTCTGTATCCCTTGTTCTGACAGTTCTAAATCAGTCTGTTTCTCCCATCTTGTTACTTTTTCTCCTAAGTCTGCCCATTTTACATTTTTGTTCTTTGTCAAGCTGACATGTGGTAATCGATTTGATCTATATAATGCAAGGAATTCTTGAGGTAATGGACAGTTAACTACACTGTTCCCCTCAGTATCCCAGTACAAAGTACGCAATACTAGTCTAGTTGCACGATTTCTGAACAATTCTTGCTCATACTCTCTATCAGGTCCTGGTGTAGTACAGTAGTATAGAGTACAGTGTAACAAATGTTGTCGATCAGTGTCGAGGGAGGGGGTTTTACTGATGGCTACGTTTATCAGTTCCTCGGTTACTGCCCCTGGACCAGTCGTGACTAGGTCCTGGCTGTACCAGTAAAAAGTTTCACCCTCCGACCGCACTACAAAGGTATCCATTTGTCTCTGTGCCTCCATACCTTGTACAGTCGGAACTACTGTTATGCCAAATATCTGCATAAGGTCCCTGCCCAATAGGTTTACTGGACACTTTGCAGAAACAACAATTTTACTTCTCTGGGTCATACCTGAAACAGGGTCAGTTATTGCTATATCATGGGAAAGTGGTTCCCTGTATAGCTGTCCATTTGCGGCTTTTACCAGTATATAATCAGGTGATTCGGAATGTTCTGGTAACTTGGAGGGGTGTATCAAAGTCCGTGATGCTCCTGAGTCACACAGGAATTTGACTTCCCTTCCCTCCACCAGAAGTGTAACTTCCGGTTTCGTATCTGCCAAGTAGAGCTCTAAGCTCAATAATGCTAAGTCCAAAATTTCACTTTCTTCATCCTCCATATCTACTTGCACTTCCTCTATTCCTTCTATCACATTAACATTTGTTCTTCGTTCATTAACTTTTCCTGATGATTTCTGACTTTCGCATGATGTATCTTCACTATCATATAGTCAGTCCTCATCTCCCTTATCTTCTGTAATTACCTTTTTGTTTTGCTTACAATCCCTTGCTAGATGTCTCTTTTTCCCGCACTTGAAGCATTCACCTCTCTTTTTCCTCTCTTCAAAATCTTCTGATTGTTTGTCAGACTGTTTGTTTCCCTGAGCATTCTTCTTGCCCTTTTTACCTGACTGTAACACAAATACTTCAGTTCCGTCTTCAGCAGTGAAGACTTGCGCCTTCTTTTTCTTTTTACTATTAAAATGTCTTTCAGCATGTCTAGCGTATTCAAGTAAGGCTTGTAGCCTCCCTGTTCGATGGTCTATCATATGCTTCGTAATGAAGCTACTAATAGGTGCAATGCAACCTTTCAAAAATGCATTTTTCAATTGTTGTTCATACGGGCAATCATTCGTTTGGTTCTCAGGAACCATCATACAGCTATGATTATTAAAACATTCCAATAATCTAGCATATTATCCATCTACTGTCTCATTTTCCTGCTGTATGCATTGATTAATGCAAGTCCAGTCTGCTCTAGGTTTCCATTTCTCAGAGATTCGGTTTGTAAGACCTTTCACTCTGTTGTCTAATTCTGCTTCACTATGTGGGAGTGGTTTAAGCTCTGCATTACGAGGATTCCAGGTGCCACAAATCATGTGCCAATCTGGACCTATAATTTGTCTTACTACTTTTTCTACTTCTTCCCCATTCAAGTGGTAACTCAACCTCATGCCTTGTAAATCTTCTAAAAATTTAGTAAAATTAACTTTCGGATGGGGGATTCCTTCAGTTGCTTTCCGGATATCCTCCGGTGTCCATGGTCTATATACTAAGAGTGTTGAGTTTTGCCCTTCCTGTCCTGCCTGAGGATTTGGAACTTCTATAAGTGGGCATATTTCTTCCTCACTCTCATCCTGTAGGTTTCTCTCTATTTGATATGATTCTGTGTCCCTATGTATTTTACGTGTTCGGGACCTAGTTTCAATAGGATCTCTAACAAATGGTTGTGGTCTTGCTGAAACTTCAGGGTAACGCGGAGGTGGACCAGCCTGTCCACTCGCTTCATATCCTGAAAAGGGTAAAGGAGGGGGCAAGGGAGGAGGAGGAGGAGCTGTTGCTATTACCAAGTTATTATCTTCTTTGTCTAAAAATAATGTTTTTGAATTTTTAAGCTTTTGTTCTCTACGATTTGCTTCCTCAATCCACCTGTGTGCCTGAGGAATGCCTAATTGGCGTTGCTTTTTTGCCTGACCTCCTGCATCAGATTTAAGCTGCTTAAGGAGTTTAACTAGTGAAGTTTTATCTAGTTTACCATCAAATTCATATTTGTTAACCCATTTCGTATAATACCTAACGTTATCAGAACGTTGTAATTGCATGTATTTTGCATCTTCGGTTAGGGGCGGATCTCGTGATGTTTTAGTGCACTGATTTCCCATGGCAAAGAAAATGTTACGTAACCCATTTTTTATCACGTGATATCAAGTTCTCAGTTCCTTTTCACAGTTTATCTAGAATAACTGCCTACCTTATTCTGTTACCCTGATCTATGACCAAATATACAGTACTTCCTTTTGTCCCTGATCTGCAAAACAAATCTTGACAACAATATACTGTAACCTAGTCCCTGATCTAAAACAGAAAAAAGGCAAATTCTTCCTACCTGAGCCTCCGGTATTGAATCGTCCAATATCCGCTCTTCGGCCACAGATCAGAAAGTGGCCAGCCTCTTTAAACGACAATTCAATCGGAGGTCTTTTCACCCAAGAAGAACCGTTTCAGTATCTTCTCCTGCGCAGTATTCGACCACCGGTAGACTCTGATCTGCAGCTGTCCGAGGGAATTCTGGCTCGAAGGACCAAACTGTTAAATAAAATTAAGAATTCAATACACAGGAGGTTCAGATTCAAAAGTTTACTAGTGTACACCAGGAGGCAAAAAACGTACAAGTACAGAATTTTGTCTAACATGAAACAGGAAGCACACAAGTTTATATAGGTTTAACATTCAAGCTGTGCCCACCTTACTGACGTGATATGTCACAGGGCATCTACATCACTTTATCTATTCATAAAACTGCTGATGCTGTATATTTTAAAAAAAAAAGTTTTCCTCTGGTAACAATACGGCCTTGCTATCCACCTGGTCAGACATAATGTCTTTCTGTAAAGTTACTTCTTCAAGGTTTCATATCAGTTCGAATACAATAGCAGATTCAGTCTTTTAATACACATCTTTGCTCACTGTTACACTTTCCCACCAGCTGCATGCTATCTCAGTAACACATATACAAGGCCAAATCATCCCAGCAGGAAAGAGCAGAAGATTTCATTATTTCACATATCTAATTTCCTGACCCAGCAGATAATCATTTGTGAAAAGCATAAACATTAAAACTTGCTAAGCTAGCATCTGCCAGGGTTGAAGGTCAGCTTGCTTCAAGCCACACTGCAGTTTCAAAACTACTTACATTTACACATGAATTAATCCTTTCTGTTATATGATTAATAGAATAAAATGCATTATGTACTACTTTGCTTTTAAACTAGCATTTCTCATATATTCAAATACACATTTTTCTAACATATATATATATTTATTTTATTTAATATTTTTGACCAGGAAACTCTGACTAGGACAGAGCCTATTTTCAGCAGAGGCCCGGGGAGAAATGCTCCAGATCCATGTCTTTAGATTGTGGGAGGAAACAAGAGTACCCGGAGAAAACCCACGTGAATGAAGAGAAAACATGGAAAATCTATACAGAAGGCACCCCAGCTGAGAATCGAACAGGAGAACCTTTTGCTGTGAGGTGATAACATTAACTGCTGCACTACTGTGCTGCCAATATATGGAGTCTATTACATAATATCTGCCATATACTGCGGTGGTGGTGCTGCAGTAGCGTTGTCGCCTCACAGGAAGATGTCCTGTTCGATTCTCAGCTAAAGCGTCTTCTGTGTGGAGAGATGTGTGAATGGGCGTACCTTCGTTGAAGGTTGTGCGTCAGGGCTGGCAACTCGGTACGTAAAAATCTACTGCCAATCATTAGCAGACCGGAGTTTCGCTACAACAACAACATTACATAATATCTGCCACTGCAATGTAATTACACATTTCAAAATGTAAAACAAACTATGCGGGAAAACTGAGGACCACATTGGGGGAATCAATACAGTACAGTTCAGTGGTCACTGGACTTTCTTATATTTTGAAATGTATAATTACACTGCAGTGGCAGATGTAAAGTAATAGACTCCATTTGTGTGTGTGTGTGTGTGTGTGTGTGTGTGTGTGTGTGTGTGTGTGTGTGTGTATATACATACATACATACATACATACATACATGCATACACACACACTGTTTGCTGGACTTTCATATATTTTCTAATTTTCTCTAAATAAATACTTATTCATCAAAACTTCATATTGTACAGCAAGATGAAAGCACTTTATGAAGGAAATGTTTTACAGCACAAATATAGAAACAAAAGTAGTTAAAGCAAAAGAAACAGAAATACATAACAGCTTAACACAAATCCAGGCTTCTAAGAGTAATAATTCTCATCAGTGTGAGCATTATAAAGCAATAGTGGGCATTTTAGCGAGCTAGGAAGCCCCCTGCCTTAGAATCATGCATCAGAACACGTATGGATCATTTATCTGTCAGTACTATCTGTCTTCCACAGTAAGTATTATTACTTGAATAACAGCTGGCTTTCTCAAACAAATAGCATTGAGCTTCATGTTAGAAGAAAAAAATGTTCAGCAGCCAATGTCAAAAATTCTGTTACTTCCCTTGGTACAGGTGCTAAACATGTCATATCATATCGCATACAGGATGACATTCAAAAATAAAAATATAGAAAGTGTGATCAGAAAACAAAACAGACAAGCAAATGTTTCATACCAAAGGTATTTGATTTTTTTCTGAAATATAAAATGACTGGCTGTTATTCAGAATGTTACTACGGCAGTTTATATGAGCCTGTCTATCTGTATTACTTTAAAGACTTAAATTTTATTACAATATAAATACAATAGTGGGGGTTATAAAGAAGATATACAGGTGAAAATTCTTAAGTATAAGATTCCTCCCCAATCAGGTCATAAAGGTACATATGTATTGGCTTGTCTGACATAAAATGAATTGCATTTTCAGAGATATTTCTGACACTGGGTCTAAATTTTGTTTTATCTGTTCTAAAATGTTGAATTTTGTGAGATATCAGTCAAGACTGCAGTAAACAAATATCACAGACAAAGATGTTCTTAACTTTAGTGAATATATGTTGGTGAAAATATAATTATGTAAATCATCTGACTAAATATGTACATTTTAAAAGGTGGCTCTACATGAAGGCCATTGCCCCTGATTAAATTTGACTTCATACTTAATTCTAAAGATAATATGTTGAGAGCTATGAGCTGTAGTATATGTGTGTGTGTGTGTGTGTGTGTGTGTGTGTGTGTGTGTGTGTGTGTGTGTGTGTGTGTGTGTGTGTGTGTGTGTGTGTCTCTGCATGTGTGTTTCTGACTGGGAGTAATATTTGCAGACAGCTGCATTTAGGTGTATGTCTCTTCTTGTAAACACAATACATCTTGGCTGCAGTTCCAGGATGTGCTATATGAGATACATCATAAAGGCTAGAGTAGATCTGTTGCAACTGCAATCCCAGACATATATCACATTTTTGACAGTCATTCATTCATTTAACCAAGTTCAACTGAATGCAGAAGTAGTGCAGCAGAAAATGCCTGTCTTTTATGCGCTGTCTGCATGATTTACTGTTTTGTCTGGGCTGTAGAATAAAATAAGACTGCTGGCATTATGAATGATGTTTTTTAATTAATACAACAAAACACTAAAATAGTGCATGAAGCATTGTAAAAAGTAAAGAGTAACAGTTTATGCCACTACAGTAACTTTTAAAGACTGAGTAAAGAACAAAAATTGTGGCACTGCTTATACTCAGGTGATGCTAAAGAATGCATTTTTCCTTTAATCTTCATATGCATTAGTCTGAAGCTGATATCCGTAACAGATAAATGTGGTTCAGTTAATACTAATGATAGTTTCATTAATATAAACATTAAAATGCAATGCTGTTCCTTACAGGTTGAGTTCCTTCAATTTATAATGCAGTTTTCATCTCTTCCACTTACAGATGTAGTCATGGGCTGTAAAAAAAAACATTAGATTTCATTTCATTACACTGATGAGGATCTACTAGGAGATTTCAAAATACATTTAATCAAACTGCAATTTGCAGAAAACAGTCTATCAAAACTAGAATGCCTTATATGCGTGTGTGTGTGCGTGTGTGTGTGTATGTGTGTGTGTGTGTGTGTGTGTGTGTGTGTATATGTGTGTGTATGTATATATATATATATATATATATATATATATATATATATATATATATATATAGTTTCAAAACTGCTGATTTTAAATGAGTGAAATGATGACCACATGGGGATTGGGAAGCAGATGTGCTCAACGACATGTTCTGGTGGCTTAGCAGTCACAGCACCTTATGGAAATGCTATATATTATAATCTGTGGGTTTATTTGTAATTAAAACATGGCAAAACTGCTGTTTCATAGTTCACATACTCAGTTTGTTTAAGTAATGTGCTTTTAAGACACTCTGGTTTTTCTGCATTGGTTCCTACTAAATACAGCTAGGTAAAACGGACTTGGAAAACATGCATAACTTCCATTTCTTGGATTATTTCCTTATTTATTCGCTGGCTAATTGACTGCTAAGTCATTGGTCTTAACTAGAATAGAGTTTCAGCTATAATCTTGGAACAATGAGAAAATTGCATTAAAACATCAGTAAGTGAAAATAACTGGAACTGATTCAGTTTTGCAATAAAAAGGTAATCTTACCTAGGATTTAATAAATTGAAGTAGAATAAAGTGACTCAATAGTCAATAACTTTATTCAACAATTTAAAGTATACACTTAAGAAATATGTGATGTAGAACTCATGAGCACTAAGTAAATATTCACGAGTAGGGCACATAAAAACAAGTTAAGAGACAGAGAAGATAATATTTTCTGTGCTAACAGAAAATCAACAACTTTTTATACCCCATATATCAGGAAGGCCATGTTGCTAATAATCCAGACAAAAAAAAAATGGCAGACAACTGGTCCTGAACTTGGATTCAAGTAAGGTCTCTTAAGTTTAGAAAGAACTACCGATGTCATGGTTTCTAAAGTTTTCCTCCTGTATTTTACTTATCTCCTCAAGTGGATCTAGTATGGGATACAGTTGTAATTAAAAGAGGCTCATATATTTATAACATACTTCACTTCAGAAGAGGCACCAGGCAGACCTTCTCTAGCTGACTTTTCTTATTTGCTTTGACTGTTTAGACCTTATGACAAGCTATAAGGTTGTTGTTTTTCTTTCGGCTTTTCCCGGGGTCGCCACAGTGGAACTCAGTCCGCTAATGATTGGCAGTAGATTTTTACGGATGCCGTGGTGCCAGCCCGACGCCCAACCTTCAACGAAGGCACGACCATTCATGCATGTCTTCTGAATGCCACCCAATCATGGGAAAGACATGCAGACTTCACACAGAAGGCAATCCAGCCGTGAATCGAATGGGCGAACCTCTTGCTGTGAGGCGACAATGCTACCGCTGCACCACAGTGGCTATATGACAAGCTCTAAGGTAAACTTCTAATATATTGGGCATAAGCTTTACAGTTACAGACCACAAATTACACATTTTTCTACTGACCTCATTCACGTGTACATTTATTTGTGAGTAATGGTTACAATGTTGCAATGTCTGTCTAAAACCATGGACCACAGATGAGATCACTATAGGCCTTTATCTAATCAGCACTACTATGTTATACCATATCAATGAACTACAAATCCACTGTATTTTTAAAACTTTCATTCTGCCTGCCTGATTTTAAGGGTAGTTTATTGCATCAACTCCCCACTCTGAAATAAAAAAAAAAAAGAATTGCTCCTAGATTTGAATTTACTACCCCTAGCTTAAATCAAATTAGTGTTATTCATTTCCTTTTCTGGGGATTACAACACTTAGCCCCAAAGTACTCCATATTTACTCATTTTTAAACATTTATATACCAGTATCAAATCACCTCTGTAAATCCTTTAAAACACTTTTGATTTCTGTGATTAAGCAGTCAGACTAAAATGAACAATGGTATGCCAGACTTCCAAATCTTAAGATCAGGACTGTCACAAATGTAATTGTTATGTTACATGTTACATAAAGAAGTAACTCCAAAGGTTTGCAGATGGTCAAGGAAGAGGCAAAAGTACTCAGCCAGGTATGAAGATCAAATGCAAATGGAAGTGCCCAGCAATGACCGAGTACAAAGACAAATAGTAGCTTTGGATCTATATGCTGTTGCGTCCTTATGTGAGTAATCTGTTGAGTAGAGTCACTGTATGTACATTGGGTTAAATTGTCAAAACTGAAGAAATATGTGATGATATGTTTGGTGATGTTGGATGTCATAAATGGGAGACATTAAAAATTCACATAAAGCCCGATGCAGTTCCTTATGCCTTCCCTATGTCACATGTGCCATTCTCTATTCTCTTTAATGCAGACATCAAGTTAAAAACAATGCAGTCTCCTACAATAATTGAAAGGGTTACAGAACCTACCATTCAGTGTGTTCTGGTCACAAAAGTAGTAAGGAAAAATTACTAAGTAGCAATTTGTGCTGACTTTAAACATATTAATGATTTGGTCAGAATGGAGATATTTAGGGCAGTGGAGCAGCTTTATTGCAACAGATTCATGTCACAATGAAGGCTTCTTCCTTCTGTTAAAGAACATTACGAGAAACTACCCACAGACACAGAACATGGGCATCATTCTTTCCTCATGACACCATCAGCATCCACTATTCACATTAATAAATTTTGTTACCAACCTAATGGGGGTGCAATACCACTTATGCAGTATTGTCAGGCTTTGATATCTCACAGCTGTGTACTTTTTGCATAGACATCATTGTCTGAATTGTATTTTGCCAGTATCCTGCAATTCCCTTCCATCCTTCCTCTCTTTTCCATTTCTTCTTCATTCTCTCTTATTCAACGTTGTCTCTTCGTTCACTTAGTGTTTAATAGATTTGTTCCCTAACCTCCTCCATTTCCATGAGGGTGCCATCTTCTCAACTTTTGCTGTCCCTTCCTGCCTGTTCTTTTCTCCTGTTGCTTCTCTGTATTCTTTTAATGCCTCCATTGTTTTAAATCTTCCTCCCCCCCATTATTTCTATTGCATACTGAATCTTTTTGGGGAGCTATTCTACTTCCCCAGATTTCTTAGCTTCTTTTTCCTGTCTTTTCTACTTAGATATGCCTCCGTTTATGAGTATTTTAGTTTCTGGGTCTTGGCATATGGCCTGTGTCAAATGTATGATTTTTTGCTCTCCACCTGCCTTTGTGTCAGTGTCTTCCAAAGGAATTCCCACCATAGCATATCAAAGGCCTTCAGCAGGTCAAAGATCAGAATCTCACCTTCCTCTTTCATCTTCTGTTCCTCCGTGGGCATAAATTCCGGCAAGTCCCACCATTTTATTTCTGCCTTCCTTCCCCTTCACAATGCTGTTGTGCAAGTTGTTATTATTTTTAGCAATGCTTCCTGCAGTCATCATGCAAATACTTTTGCCAAACTCTTGATATCTACATTAGTGAAAGAGACAGACCTATAATTTCCCACCCTCTCCCTTTCAACTCCCCTGTATGTGTTATGGTTATCCAGTCTACATTGGCATCTGTCTGGTACCAGAAAAAATATACTAGACATTTTTTCAATCGCCCTGGAGAAACAATTCCTCCCTCTTAATGTAGAGCTTTTAAATGACACTAAAATTCAGATGTTTTCCAGCCAAAGTCATACCAGACAGTCACGCGTAGTATCATACCTCTCAACAACTTAGAACAAGAAATCTGGACAAAGCTTTTAATAATGAGGGGTCAAAGGTCCAAAAATAGGAACAATGTTAAAATATTGCTCTTATAAACTTTGAATGTTGATAGAATGACAGGCTTGGGTTTTCTGAAGAATATAAATTCTGAAACTCAAATGCTTGCCATTATTTTTCAACTTCCACCCTCAATGATTTGCCAATCTTTTGTCAGAAAACCAAAAATTTATGAGGAACAGACTGAAAATATGAGGTAAAAATCTGAACGGTTGAGAGGTACAGGTAGTATGCTTATCAACCCATTTGATGTGATATTTTCAAAACTGCTGTTATGGAAGTAACACAGTCTGCTTTTCACCAGTATTTACATTGCATGGAGTCATCAATGCACCCTGTAATAATAATACTTTGTGTAATCACTACCAGTTACAGGTAAATCTTCAAACATTCTTCCCACATGTATATGTACTGCTCGGAATGGCATTAAATACCATTGAATTTTATTAATCTTAAACAGTAGATATTACTTTTTGCAATTGAATACAGGTGGTCTCTGTAAAATGTTTCAATTTCAGGGCTATATTTATAGTCACATTTAGCATTATGTCACTAACTGTGCTCTTAAGTGACATCTTCACAGTATATGAATCACATAACTAACTTTTCTTTTGCACATCCGTTAGCTGAGATTCCTGTGGGATTAAGCTTGAATCTATGGTTCTGAATGTCTTTTTTCTAGCTTGTATAGTTTTGTCTCAGTTCAACTGTGTGTGTGTGTGTGTGTGTGTGTGCATGCACGTGCATGCATGTGTGTGTGTGTGTGTGTGTGTGTGTGTGTGTGTGTCATCATTCTCTATAAGCAAAGCCATTTTTTCTAATTTAGTCTTTTGACTTTAGTCATCTTTTATTTCTGACCTCCTTTATATTTGTTTTCATATTTCAGTAGGGCAGGAGACTTTTTACAGTATTGTCTCTGACTGAATATTTTCATAAAATGTCATTATCAGTTTCAAAGCTGCCATACATACTTTCTGTAAAGCTTTCTGTCTTTCAGAATCACAGTTAGACTTAAATATAACTAACTCTTATGTAACTTCTGCTGCATAGTCCTTTGTACTCTGTTATACCCTCTTTTAACTGCAGAATTCATAATTCATTTTAGCTGCCTGTTTAGTAGAGCATGCAGATTGTTCCATTTGTTTTCTACTCCTTTCATATTAGACTACCAATGTGGCTTTGCTGTTGTAACATACTCCAGCTGATTCATATCATAAAACAAAAGAATAGGTACCTGCTGAATCAAGCACTCCTGGTAAAAGTCAAAAAGCGAAAATGCAAAATAACCAAGAAGTGCACCAACAGCTGTGGAATGAACATCCACTGAAGCTTGAAAAAATCCAAAGTTTTAATATGGACAAACAAACGAACAATCCCAAGGTAGTAAGCGCTTTCACGTTATTACAACGCTTCATCAGACTTCAACAAGACAACGTGATAACTTCCCTTTTATACATCATCATGAATCACAGCTTGTGTCAATTAAATAATCATCTGAGCACTTAAAATGTTTAAAATATTTAAAACCAATGTGGTCTCTAACACCTGATCATGAAAAAACCATACATAAAGGAATATACATACAATATGTTAAAAGGTAAGGTGTAAAAACCTTTCAACACAAACACATGTATAAAATTAATGCTTCAACGGTCTCCCTGCAAGAAATGGTTTCAAGGTTATTTTCTCAAATCCTCCCAGCCCATGCTTTGTGCTCGTAATTCTCTGCTATATCGGTAGTAAAAAAATTGAAATAAAATTGAAAAGTTTTAAAAACATCTATGTATTGATTATTGATTCTGGATTTTGGCAAATGTGATAAAATGTCTTTTGATCTTACTGGTTCCTGGATATTATGTCAAGAAGGGCTGAGTCATGTAAGTTATATACTGAAATATGAAACTGTGAACTGGGAATGATTATATTATATTATTGAAAGCAACTATTTTGCAGAACAGTGGGGTAGCTATGGGGGGGGCTGCTTGGGGGCCTTTGTATGCAAATATTATAATGTGTGAATGGGCGCCGGTGTGTTTAATCACCCCTATTTGAACATTGTGTTTTGTATGTTCAGATACCTGACCATTTGTTTGTCATTTGGAAGGGGATATGACTGGATTTAATGTATTTATGGATTTTATTAATTCATCCACTTTTAGACCATATTTAAAAGTTGGAGTTCCAGTTGGAAAGACCGTCGAGACATAAAGCTGGTGAACAAATGGTTCGGCAGATGTCTAGGTGCGGGTTCTGTAGTTATTGTACACACATTAATACTGGAGAACTTTTTTGTTTAAATGGATATTTTTTACACATTCGTGGTAAATATAACTGTAATAGTACTAGTGTTTTCTATGGGGCTTTATGCCAGAACTGCCCAGCTTTCTATATAGGAAAGACCGAGCTGAAACTCAGAACCCACATTTATGAACATTGTTATGACATTAAAAAGAAAAAAACTGACAAATGCCTTGTTTAGGCACATTCATGAATTCCCAGAACATTATTTTAAATTTATAGTCATTAAACAAATTAAACCAAATGTGAGTAGAGGTCCACGGCAAATGAAATTGGAAGAAAAATAATTATTCTGGATCCTCCGTTTAAAAGCTGTTGGATGGCCTGGATTAAATGAGCTTGCCTCTATTGGTTGTGTTTTAAAATTAAATGCTTTATTGAGAATTTTGTTGGTAAGGGTTTTTTTTAGATTTTTGTTTATAGGTAGTTTACAAAAATGTATATATTTACATGTGTTGTTTTGCATGTTTTTTTGTATGCATATGTTTTAAACAGGGTTGTAATGTATGGGTTTTACAAAGACTTATCTCTTTAAATGTTAATTGAGGAACTGATGTCAGATCTAGGGCTCTTTTTAAAAATGGGTTGTGGCTGTTACTTTTTTGTCTGATGAAGTCTTGGTATTATCCAAGACGAAAGCGCTTACATTGGATTATATCTGCTTCCCTGCCTTGGTGTATCCTTTTTGTTTTAAAATGTTTGCTCTTCAGTTTTGTCAGGTGAATATATATGTTTGTGTGAGTGGGTGTGTCTGTCTGTTTGTCTAAGTGGCCACAGTAGGGGAGTTAGTTAAGGAATAGATAGAGTAGGTACACTTTTGTGTGTGTGTGTGTGTGTGTGTGTGTGTGTGTGTGTGTGTGTGTGTGTGTGTGTGTGTGCGTGCGTGTGTGTGTGGGTGTGTGCATGTGCATATTCGGGGGACACCATACTTCTAAACTTCCTCCAGATTAACCAGCAGTACTGTAATATGGGGGGGGGTGAATACTAGATGATAGGCATATCTCTCAACTGTACAGATGTTTGGAGAATGTCCAGATTTTTGCCTCATATTTTGGGTCTGTTTCTCATAAAATTGTGTTTTTTTGGAAAATATTTGAGGGTTGAATTCAGAAAATAATGACATACATTTGATCTTCAGACGTCATACCCTTCAGAAATTTCATGCTTATAAAAATGTTCTATCAATTTTCTAAATTCTAAGAGCAGTATTTAAGAAGTATCCCTATTTGTGCTTTTTTGTCCCCCCCCCACATTATTGATGGTTTTGTCCATATCTCTTGCTGTAAGAGGCTGAGATGTATGACACCACGGACTTTTGTTAAATATTACTTTAATGATTTTAATAAGTTAATAGAACATCAGATTTTGCAGGAAACTGCAAATAAAGACCACAGTGTATGAAACTTTAAAATCTAGCATTATTGACTTTCCAGAGGAAAGGATAGGGCAGTACAAGAGACAAAGTTATGGATATTTTCCAGCAGGACGAGCAGCTGAGAGGTATGAGGATGTGTGTTTGCATTTGGTTGTGTCTATGTGTGAGGGAGAGTGAAGGGGACAAGTGCCTCTGCCAACGTGATGCTTCAGCAAAGAACTTGTTAGTACTTGCAGCAATCACAGAATGATTCAGAGACATGAAAATTAGCCAATAAAGAGATATTTACTCATAGTGATTAATGTGTCTGGTAGACCTATCTTAGTGGGCATGAACAGTAAATGCAGCAATGTGCATATCTCTGTAGGATTATTTAGCAATGTTCATTCCATGAGTTAAGACTATACTGACCATGATATGTGTGTTCTTTACTCAAACCTTAATGTTCTCAAGACATTGTAAAACCTGCCCTGGGAACATCACCCGATGGTAATTCCTGGGTGAAGATGCTGGCTTCAATGCCATAGTTGGCACAGGATGAAAATATGTAGAAAACAGAATTAAAGAACTAAGAAGAGCGAATTCCTGCTAAAACTCTGCCCTGTCCCTCAGGATCTGTTATCGGATTGCAGATTAACAGATCCTCAGGGACACAACAGGATCTGTAGTCCTCTTTTTTTCTTGTTATCTTTGAGACACTCTTTAGACATATCAATAATTATATCAACATATATGCAGGCTGTTTCATGCCAACTTTCATTTTAAAACCTAATTGTTTTAGATAATACATATTTTCTTTTGGTATTACATGAAAAGACAGGAGCAGTAATTCCTCTGTTAGTTTTAGATAGGCTGTTTCCTGCAAAGCTATATGCAGAACTACTTTTCTATCATCCAGTGACAAATTTTACTTTGATGTTTTGGGTTTGTTCAGTCAGGTAGGTACTTAATTCTCTGCATCTTACTGAGATTATTCAAAATCACCAAAATCCTTATTCTGCAAAGTTCATTGCTATAGTGCAGGGACAAACTTTTTGTATTTATCCATTCTGTGAGATATCACCATTACATTAGCTTTACTCAGTTGTACATTATGCACCAAACCCTCAATGTGGGAACCAACTTTCTGTATTATGGTTTCATATCACCCAAGTGAACAACATTAGTTTGATTCCATCATGAATTAAAAAAAATGAATAGATAGCTAAATAAATAAATAAATAAATAAACACAGAAGGGAATTTGGATTCAGCTCTTATGTGGGAGCAATATGCTCCATGCTATACATGTGGGCAGCTTTGCCACCGGTTCTATTTATTTAGAATAATTAGGCCTGATGTCACTGCAACATTGAGAAAAAAGTGAATTTCATATGCAACATCATTATTCAAAATGAAATGAATGTTTTTGCACTTGTAACTATCATACCCATTTTATGCTGCACCCTAATCCTAATATGATTAAGAACAAGTGTTGCAGTGTCATACTGTCGACCTAAATTCTATCATAAATAAGTATTTTTTCATGTATAAACTCAAGTGGTGTTAAAGTGAAATAGAAAAAGTAGTGCGTAAGAGTCATTCATCTGACATAGATAATGGCTTCCTCAGCATAAGAATGTTGGTTCGGTGTTTTTAATGACTGCAAACATATTCATATCTGAAGAATGTATACCAGTATAAAGAATTAAGGCTGCTACCTATCTGCTTTCTATAGGCATAGGCTAGAGTCTTGTAGTACTCACTTGACCAGTTATCTGACTTTGAATAAGTTGTTTAACCCTAAAGTATTCCATCTCAACTCCTGAAAGAAGTTACTTGTGCTTACTGGTTACATTAAGTAGCATGTGAATTAAAGGGAAAAAATGAATAACAAGTTTATTTTATTTTTTTTTTTATTTATTGGTTTTGAGGTGAGCTGGTTCAAAAATCATTTTTACCCATGTCATAGACCAGAGGAAAGACATGAAAGAAATATGGTAGGCAGTACAATTTGTTATCAAGAAATAAAATTTATGAAGGCAATTGTTTAGAATGCAACAAAAATATTTAGAGTAATGTAGATTTGTATTCATTTCAACAGGTTAAAAATATGAAACAAAATTACAGTTAAAGCAATAAGAAGTTTAACAATCTAAGAAAATGTCAAATGTAGTGTTAAACAGCAAAGTAATTGTTAGATGGGCTAATTTATTTTGTTTAATGAATTAACTGACCACTGTTTGTGAAACATGAACTGTTTGTGTGACCTTTGAAATGGAAAAGTAATCATTATTTGAATTAAAATGGCTGTCATAAATTTCTGAAATGGAAGGAGGCATTTTCAATCTGCTGAAACTAAATTAGAAAATGTCCTTTCACTTTTAGTAATGGAGATTCCTGGCCTAAAATAAGACACACCTTTCAGATTATGTTCCAATAGAATAAGGTTGGTGTGAGTTTATAAAAGTAGAACAGGTACTGGATTAGCTCTGACTCTAATAAAGAAAATAACATTTGTGCTGCTTCTTTAAAAAGCAATCAACTAGCTATTTATTTATCTTTCTTTACCAGGAAGCTTCGACTGGGGTGTATCCCATTTTCACCACAGGCCTAGAGAGAGAAGCTTCACATATTAGGCAATTACATTTAAAGACAAAAATATGTCATTTTGTAAAACACATTGAGTATACATGAGCTCACAATTATACAAATACATCTAGAACACTTTATAAAACATACAGTAGCTTACAAATTTAAGGAAATATATTTTTCATGAGGTAATTTGTTACAGAGAAGTTGCACAGATATACAGTAGATGTTGTTATGCCATGTGCTTATCAGCTGGAACTACAGAGAAGGGTAACAAAGGTAGAAAGGGATTTAGCAGGAAGTTGTACTTAAGAGGAGAAGTAGTTATATGAAACATTAGGTAGACTGAGGTAGAGAGCTTGTATAGACCTGTATTAAAGAAAACAGAGGTAATGGAAGTTTTGTAGGAGAGAAAGTATGTCGAGGGTGAGACGGCAGTCTGTAGAAGAATAGTGACAGTTGTGGGAGAATTTACAGTTCAATTTCTTAGTAATAGAGATATAAGGTTACAAGTGCAAGATTTGGGTACAGAAAGGTTAAGTAAAGGGAGTGTAACTGATGGTGGAGTTTAGGTTTAGTATGGGAGGGGTTTACCCTGGGATAGTGCATGAGCACAATCAGTTATTTAGCAGGTGTTACTTTAATGATGTTTTGAAGACATGCAGTGTGTCTACCTGTCTTATTTCTGGGAGGATTTGGTTCCAGATTTTTGCTACTGGGTTACAATATAGTGAGCCTTTTGTGATGTATAGAAAAGCTTTTTTTTTTTTGGATCGTAGGCTCGATTAGTGGTATAAGGTTGCAGTATTCCTTTTAGAGCTGGGAATGCTTCTGAACAGTTTATGCGCTGTGATAAATTCATAATAGTTGAGGTGTTTTTCAGTTCTAGCCAGTTAAGGGGTTTCACTGCTATGCATTAATAGGTTTTTTGAGGAGTATTTGTAGCAAATTTTGCATTTTGATATCGGCCATCTCTAGTTTACTTTTGATGGTTAAGTTAAGATTTGTAAAGATGGGTGAGGAATAGAGTAGGTATGGAAGTAAGTACAATTGTGCTATGCTTTTTTTCTGGGGTTATTAGTGACGAATTTCCTAGCCTGTGAAGTGATCCCAGTTTCCAGTTTGTTTTTTGACAGCTAAGAGTAAGTGTTGGTCATATCTGAGATTATTATCGAGCATTACTCCAAGGAATTTTGGCTGTGTGACATATTCTGTTCTTGTTTTGTTGGATGACAGGATATAAAAAGGATTATTTTTGGTTTGAGTGGCTTTTAGGGGAAAAAAGCATCAATCTTTTTTTTAGTATTAAAAAACAAGTATGAGTGTATAACCAGGATTCTATGTCTAGAAAGGCCTTGTGGGTGTTTTCTTGTAGGGATGCTAGTGTTGGGGCTGAACAGATAAGAGGGGCATCATCTGCATATTGTACTCGAGTAGCTTGCTCAGTGGCGAAGTATAGATTACTGATAATGATATTGAAAAGTAGGGGTCCTAGAATTGATCCCTGAGGTGCACTAACTATGAGTGTGAGGAAATCAGAATAGCCTTGTTGTCATTTCACAGCTTGTTTCCTCTTGGAAATGTAGCTGTGGAACCAGGTTAGTGATTGGGTATTGTGGCCTAGAGAGACTAGTTTCTCAATGAGTTTCTGGTGAAAGACAGTATCAATCACTTTGGATAGGTCTAGGAAGAGACTAGGCTGCCATTGTTACGCAGGTCATTCATTACCTATGTTTATAAAGGTTAAAAGGGCAGTAGTGGAGCCATGATTAGGCAAAGGCCATATTGAGTCAAGGAGAGTAGGTAATGCCTAGTGAGGTATTTGAGGAACATGGTATGGATATATTTTTCAAATATCTTGGATAGGGGTGGGAGAATGGCTATTTCATAGTAGTTGGTTAGGTCAGAAGAATTTCCTCCTTTTTGTAACGGTATGATATATGATATTTTCGAGATGTTGTGGATGTGTTTTTTCTGTCATGAATCTATTGATAAGTATGGAGACTGAGAATGCTATAGCTTTTCCTGCTATTTTGAGGTTCTCTGCTGGTACTTTGTTGGCTGCCAAGGGGGTTTGTTGAATTCTTAGTAGGTATATTTTTATTGCTGAGATGCATACAGTATTAAGTTTAAAGAGTACTTTCTCTTTTGGTTGTGGGATGTGGAATAGTGTAGGCTGAGGTAGTGTTTTATTTGGATAGTGATAAGACAGAATTTACAAAGCTGGTGTTGAATTGTGCTGCTGTATTACCTGGGTATTTACAGGTTGTGGTGGGATGGGTGGTAGAGGGTTGCCCTGGGTTGTGCAGTGACTTTAAGGACTGCCAGAACAGTTTGGGGTTATTTTGGTGGCTATTTTGCAGGGTTGTAAAATATTCTTTCTTTTACTAAATTTTTATTTTTGTGAGATTTCTGAGATATCAATAATCCTGTAAAGTTAATTGAGTTTTGCATATGTTTTCCAGCCCTGGTCTCTGTTTAATAGTAGTTGCTTAGTAGTCTTTGCTAGGCAAGGTGCTGGAATGGATGTGACTCTTTGTTTCTTAGTGAGGCCTGCTTATTTCAGATGGTTAGAAAGATATGATTAAAATGAGTAATAACATCATCTAGTTGTAATGATTTTAGGCAGTCCCAGTTATTTTACTTTCTTATAAAGCATTCAGGGTTGAAATTCTGCAGATTGCAGACTTTTTTTGTGTTATTTGCTTCTGAAAGTTTAATGCTGTCTGATAGTGTAGGTAAGTAGATGGTCACTAATACTGTCTGGTAAGGTTCCTGTAACATTGATGTTATGGGGCTTATTTAAAAGAATACAGTCTAGTGTAGTTTCTTTGCTAGATGTTTTGTGCGGCTTGGTAGTAAAGTGTAATAGTTGTGAGAATCTGACTAAGTTATAAAAAATAGTTTTTATAGGTATATCTAATTATGATTCTAGTTATCTGAAAAAAATATTATTAGTGTATCTACCTCATTTAGACATTAAGCTCTGGGCCACCCATGAATAAGGGTTGAGCTTACTGAACAGCTGGAATACACAGAATTTTCTGATGAGGTCTCCTGGCTTTGGAGCCTGAGTTAATATAATCGACATTAATGTCACTCTGTATGCTGACTACTAACAGGCATACACGGTATGGGGAAAGTTAAGGTCCAATGGCACAACAAGTAACTTGATGTCAGGGACCTGCACAGCTGAAATATTAGTGGTAAAGCAGGTGGAAGCTAATTATGTGTATAAAAAAGTAATGAGTGTCAGAACTCTCCACCTCTTAACCTTAAAAGTGAAACATCAACAGATCATAAAAGTGGTACAAAAAAGAAGACCATTTCCTTATTTTTCAGAATAAAAAGCCTTTGAGTATTAGATCTGATGTTTAATGGTAAGATGAATACTTTACAAAGGCTTAGTTTATTTATTTAATAATGAGTACCCCCTTAAACAGGTCTGATATGATGAAGAAAATCAGTAAATTTAGGAGAAACATGGATGAGCACAGAAATATATTAGAGTGAAACTCATAGCTCTGGCCCTACGTCTTAGCAGCTGAGAGGTATGGTCACTGGGTTTCTGAAGTGTTCACAAAAAAGTTTTTAGTTAGAGAACTATTCCAGATTTTGAAAAACTGGACTACAGATTACATGAAATGTACAAAATATTGCTTCATGAACAAGGGGAATCAGATCATCTGCATACACAGGGGTATTTAGCTCTATCAGCTATCTCTAACGGTTACTTCCAGAAAGATAGAAGACCAGAGGCCCCAAATCTAAGTATTGGGGGGAGTAACACATTTCATTTTTTTTTTATGCCTGATTAATAGTTTTTGTACAACAAGAGCATCAGGAATTAAAGAGCCATGTGATTACATTTCCTTTACAACTGTACAGTTGAAGTAGCCAGGTCTATAAGCTGGCAGGTCATCATCTATCATATTTGGGCAGTCTCACTTTCTGGCTCTTTTTTAAGGCAAGCTTTCCTGAAAACTAAACATTTTGGAGCCAGAAGTTTGATTTTTTTCCCCCAGTTTTGAATGGAATAATAGAGAAGCAAGAGAAGGTTTAATGTGCCACATTTTTGCATGTTAAGGAATACATTTTTTTCTTCGAACCACCTCCACAGTATTCAAACCACTCAAAGCATGAAAAAATCTCTGTTGTAAGTACAATGAAGGACTACCCTCCTAAGTTAAAGTCCCAGTAAAATCACCACGGTAGTACAAGAAAAACGTTCAAAAATGCCCAACAACCATAGGTAGGCTAAATTTCTGAATAATTTTAATACAAATTCCACAGGACGACACAATTACATAAAATAAACGGATTGAGCGCGCTTTCGTCTTACATGTATTGACTTCATCAGAATCAATGGTACCCATTAAAAAATGCTTTAAATACTGTTTGACAACCAGATGTTCATGGGTAATGACCTAATTAATTAATTGTTATACACCAGAAAGTTAATAATGTTAAATGCTATAACTTTTTGTTCTCTGTCTCCTGTTACAGAGAAAGCATGCAGGTAAAAGTTAGAAAACAAACTTTCTAACAAATACTTATGTAACTATATAAAGTGCTGATGTGCTAGATATTATTAAAATTAACTAACCTACTCTTTGTATGAACACAAAAAATTATATATATTATGCATATAAAATATATACAAAAACACTTGAAGTATAGATGTATTCCACATATAATATACAAAATAATTATATAAAAACATCAAATATATTTATTAATAAGTTATATATAAATATAATTTAGAAATATAATAAAGATAAATTATTCAATACTTATTAAATATTCAATATTTCAAACTCAATAAAATCAGCAGGTTAAAAAAGTCATTTTTTATGATAAAAATTTTTTTTCTACAGCATGTTATACATTCCAACCTCTATGGGGCCCATAATCCTTTAGGGTTGTTTGCTAAAAGTTTCAGAGCTGGTTTGATGGAAAGGTGATCATTCATCCCCATAGGACCACATGCATCTAACTTCAATTGCCATATTAATTCTCTATATTCCAACAGAGCCTCCCAATCACCTCCCCTATCCCCCTTCTTAACCTCTTCAAGTACCCAGAACTTAATATTGGCATTTTCACAAGTGGTAGTATGTCTGAATAAAGCATTGTTATCATTATTTCTACTTATATCCCTCATATGTTCGTAGATACGTTTTCTTAACTGGCGTTCCGTCTTACCAACATAATATGCCTCACAGGTTAGACAATAACCAAGATAGACAACACCCTTAATGTAACAGGTAAAGTACCCATTACTTTTCAATTTCCTCCCAATGCTTTTCAAAAATTATTCCTTATCTCCAGTAATGAAAGGACATTGTCCACACCTACCACATTTGTGTGTTCCTACTTTAGATTGCGTCCCATTGGTTTTCAAAGGGTCCTTTTTTTCAAATAATTCTTTAAGATTGGGATTTTTTCTAAAACTAAATCTTAGAGGCTGTTGGAAAATAGATAAATTACTACACATCCTGGAAAAGATTTTTCAAACCTCATTAATTCCCTTAGTTATCGAACCACTCCCCTTGTGGTATGTGATTGTTAAACGTGATATGTCATTATTATCTATTGTACTTGTTTTATTTTTCCTCATATTTACCATCGTCAAATCATAGTTCAAAAGGGGCACATATAGTGTACTACGTTTTTTCATGACTTCTCTTTTGACATTTTTTATTAACCCTAGGGGGTAACCCCTTTCACTAAACAATTTCTGTATTATCCCCATTTCTTCCAAACATTCATTATTTTCACTAGTCATCTGTGAAGCCCTGATCATTTGTCCCTTGATAATATTCCTCCTTAAGTGTAGGGGATGGTCACTGTGAAAATGTACATATGAATTAGAAAAACAACTTTTCCTAATAATTCTGGATTTATATTGTTTAACATCTCTGTTCTTGCTAATTGTTACATCCAAATAATTGGTATATTCATAATTGTACAAATACAGCAAAAATCAGAGGTGTGCACCATGAGCTGTAAAGACAGAATTCTGTCCAAATATCCAAGTAAACGAATGAACGAAAATCACAGTCCAAATGAATAAAAATCCAGAGTTTAATGTAGTAAAACCATGCAAACAAACAAAAGAACTGCAGTGGTAAGCGCTTTCACGTTGTACTCAACACTTCATCAGACATCAAATGCAGTAACTGACGGCCCTTATATTTATTAAATGACATCATCATCTTTCAAATAGACAAATCAAGTACTAAAAGTAATTAAAAAACTAATTAAAAACATCAACCTGTAATGAAGTAGAAAGCACATAAAATCAATGCCTCAATGGTCTGCTAGTGAGGAAAGGTTTTAATGTTAGTCTGTCATTAAGCCCAAACCTGTGGGCTTGTAACTTTAAAATCCATTTCCCTTGCCTCTCTTCAGTACGGTTCCTAATATTGCCCAATCTACCTCCTTTATTGACCGATTCCAAGGCCCTGAATTTAAAGTTATGTGAAGAACCATTATCTAGGATATGCTTTGCCAAGGCATTGGTGGTATTAGCTTTCTCAATTGCGTAGGCATGTTCCCGCATGCGCTCACGAAAGGTCCTAGTCGTCATTCCAACATAAAACAATTTACATAGCTGACATTCTGCCACGTAAACCAGGTTAACTGATTTACAATCAGCATAAAACTTAGACACATACCTGCGTCCAGTAACAGGATGTATAAAGCAGTCAGAAACAGCTATAAACCTACATTGGTTGCAAGAATGACAGGGATGTGTGCCATTCTTGCTCAATGCCCTAGCAACCACTGGCTCCCTGTCATAACAAAGCAACCTATTTAAAGACTGCATATTCCTGTACGCTACGTGGGGTCTAGTATCTACTAGGTTCCTTATTCCTTCATCAAGCATTAGCAGCTTCCAATTGTTGTTAAGAACTTGTAGAACATGACTATTTTTGTTGGTAAAAGGAATAACAATCCTATTAATGGAATGTGTATTCCTGTCAGGGCCAGGTGGAGGGTCTGTGTGTGTTCTCTTAATGAAAGGAGCCCCTCGACCAGATCTAAGGCGGTCTCCTAGTGTTATGTTCTTATATACCTTTTTTCTATTATATCCTCTGTCAATGAAATTGCTGGCTAGTTGCATCTTATGATTATCATATGTGGTGTCCTAGATAAAATCCTAGGAAATGGATTTTAAAGTTACAAGCCCACAGGTTTGGGCTTAATGATAGACTAACATTAAAATCTTTCCTCACTAGCAGACCATTGAGGCATTGATTTTATGTGCTTTCTACTTCATTACAGGTTGATGTTTTTAATTAGTTTTTTAATTACTTTTAGTATTTGATTTGTCTATTTGAAAGATGATGATGTCATTTAATAAATATAAGGGCCGTCAGTTACTGCATTTGATGTCTGATGAAGCGTTGAGTACAACGTGAAAGCGCCTACCACTGCAGTTCTTTTGTTTGTTTGCATGTTTTTACTACATTAAACTCTGGATTTTTATTCATTTGGACTGTGATTTTCATTCATTCGTTTACTTGGATATTTGGACAGAATTCTGTCTTTACAGCTCATGGTGCACACCTCTGATTTTTGCTGTATTTGTGTTCTTTTTTCTTCGAGGGTGCTTTACCTGGCAAATATTGGTTCTTTGTGTTAATATTCATAATTGTATTGAAATGTAAATTCTAAAAAATTGGTTGTAGTATGTAAATATTGAACAAATTCCTCAATCTGTGCAACAGTACCATTCCAAACAATAAAAATGTCATCCAGGAACCGAAAATATTGTATAATATGTCCCCAATATGTTGATTTAAATACAAATTCAAGTTCCCAGAAGAGCATGATAATATTTGCGTATATGGGGGCGCATGCTGACCCCATTGCCACCCCCCCAATCTGATGATAAATATCTCCTTGGAAATAAATGAAGTTATTCTTCAGGACTAATTCTATATTTTCTAATACCAGTCTGAAATCTATATAATTTAAAAACTTAAACTCAATTAGCATTTGTTCAAACCACCATAACCCTATATCATGGGGTATCACTGAGAATAAATCTTTGACGTCGATAGTGATAAAACCGTAGTTGTCATTATATGGGATCTTAATGAATTTCTCCAAAAAATCCCAAGAATCAATAAGTATATCTGGGTAGTCTTGATAGAAAGGTTTCAATTTGTTGTCCACAAAAATTGCTAGTGCCTGCGTTTTGGAACACTGGGATGTCACAATAGGCCTAAGTGGGGGGTTATAAGCATCTTTGTGTACCTTGGAGATCCCAAATATCTCAGGGATTACTGGTTTGGGTACCCTAAAAAAATTATATAGATCAATGTCTATATATCCCTGCATAAGGTTATCTTCCAAGTAAAGATCTATTTTCTTGTACCAAATATTCATCTCATTCCTTGATGCAAGCTGATATCTATCACCCTGATTCAAAATTTCTACCATCCTTCTTGTATAGTCCCACTGATCCATTAAGACTACCCCACCTCCCTTATCAGGTTTCATGATTCTTATCTTTTCATTTCGTTGCAACGTTTTCAAAATAGTGACTTCCTCCTCAGTCAAATTATTATATTCCCTGGGTCCATTATGTAAAACATAACCCTCTCTAATCATATTCAAAGTATACACCTCAAAATTGAGAATATCATGTTGTAAAGGAGGGTTGAATGTGCTCCTTCTTCTAAGCACATCCCCCTTCCCCAATCCCCCATTGTGAAACATGGTCTTCAAATTCAATTTCCTAGAAAAAAGTTTGATATCAAGTAAAATTTCCTCAATTCTAGGTCTTTTGGTGGGTATGAACGAAAACCCTTTTGTAAAAAGATTAAAATGCCCTGCTGTAATATCTAATTCAGTAAAATTATATATATAAAAATTATTACGTACATATATATTGCATGTGTTGGTATTTAAGTGTTCAAATGAGCTGTTATTACATTCTAAACAATCAACAGTTTCATTCAAGTTTAAACAAGAAACCTGTTTATTAAATTCACATGCCCCTATTTCACTATTCTCATTATATGTATTGGATATGGGTCCATGATTTTCCATATCATTATCTACATCCTCTGCTATATGATCAGCCTCACTACTTATCTGCCTCTGTTCCCTCTCTGTCTCTTGTGGGAATAATTCCCTGTTGCTTCCGCATATGAAAATGGCCGGTTCTGATTTCTTAGTCTTTCGGACCTCCGTGGGCCCTCCCCCCTTCCTCTTCTTCTAAAGGGTCAAACAAACTCAATTCTCCGTTACTGTCCAACTCAGTAAACCCATTATAAGAATTATCATCCCCATATCCTGACCCATTTTCCAGGAATTGGTTCCTTTGTTGTTTGGGTAATTCAACCCTTTTCTCCCTCCCCCCATATACACCACTCACAAATTGAGGGGTAAACCATTTCCTGTAATAATTGTTTGAATCCACATATGCCCTACCTTCCCTGTAATCACGTATATCGCATTCGATTTTACCCAACTTTCTTTTATAGTTATTAGCCACATTGTGATCCACATCATAAAGCACTTTACAATATACATTTTTATATTCTTTGACAGAAAAAAGTAAATCATTGCTAATGTCCTGTTGTATTTTATCAATCCTCTTTTTACTATCACTTAAAATATCAGTATTACTGCGTATCATTGCTTTCAGAAAATGAAATGCCAAAATCATTAAGAATATCAGAAATACTTTTAAATAATTCAGCATTCCCACGTACATTATTAGGATATTTATTAAGTCTAAGTCCCTTTGGGACAATTTTCCGCTCCACACACTGTAACAAGTACCAATTATCAAGACATAAATTTTTGTACTTGTTAAGTTCAATTTCTAAAAGCTTACATTTGTCCTTATATGAACTATTATCATTTTGTGTTTTCTCCGTTCCATTAGTAACATTGGAGAAGGATTTGTCTAACCATTCCATAAATTCCACGTTGCCGTAAACTTCCATTTCCCGTTATCTTTTGCACGAACCAGTTCCTTATGCTAATCTATTAACGAAAAGTGGGGAATTAATCCGTCCGCCAGGTTCACTACGGGAACCATGACCATTACCATTTTCAGTTCCTCTGGACAATGTAGCAGTTCTTGACATCACTTCCGGGTTCCCTTGTGCACAGGGAATCGATCCGTTGGAGCCCGGTGACTGAGCTAAACCAACCGCACCTTCCGAATGGGACTGGATGATTCTAACAAGCTGGCTCAGCAAAGAATTTTCATTCTCCGTGGGGGATCCTTCGTACAGCAACGGTTAATACCAATAACCACGAACCACCTCCACAGTATTCAAACCACTCAAAGCATGAAAAAAATCTCCGTTGTAAGTACAATGAAGGACTACCCTCCTA
Organism: Protopterus annectens; assembly: GCF_019279795.1. Lineage (NCBI taxonomy): Eukaryota > Metazoa > Chordata > Ceratodontiformes > Protopteridae > Protopterus > Protopterus annectens. The sequence goes on along the minus strand of NC_056744.1, from coordinate 1,206,501,416 downwards.
AGTTAAAGTCCCAGTAAAATCACCATGGTAGTACAAGAAAAACGTTCAAAAATGCCCAACAACCATAGGTAGGCTAAATTTCCGAATAATTTTAATACAAATTCCACAGGACGACACAATTACATAAAATAAACGAATTGAGCGCGCTTTCGTCTTACATGTATTGACTTCATCAGAATCAATGGTACCCATTAAAAAATGCTTTAAATACTGTTTGACAACCAGATGTTCATGGGTAATGACTTAATTAATTAATTGTTATACACCAGAAAGTTAATAATGTTAAATGCTATAACTTTTTGTTCTCTCTCTCTCGTGTTACAGGGAAAGCATACAGGTAAAAGTTAGAAAACAAACTTTCTAACAAATACTTATGTAACTATATAAAGTGCTGATGTGCTAGATATTATTAAAATTAACTAACCTACTGTTTGTATGAACACAAAAAATTATATATATTATGCATATAAAATATATACAAAAACACTTGAAGTATAGATGTATTCCACATATAATATACAAAATAAATATAAAAACATCAAATATATTTATTAATAAGTTATATATAAATATAATTTAGAAATATAATAAATAAGATAAATTATTCAATACTTATTAAATATTCAATATTTCAAACTCAATAAAATCAGCAGGTTAAAAAAGTCATTTTTTATGGTAATTTTTTTTTTCTACAGCATGTTATACATTCCAACCTCTATGGGGCCCATAATCCTTTAGGGTTGTTTGCTAAAAGTTTCAGAGATGGTTTGATGGAAAGGTGATCATTCATCCCCATAGCACCACATGCATCTAACTTCAATTGCCATATTAATTCTCTATATTCCAACAGAGCCTCCCAATCACCTCCCCTATCCCCCTTCTTAACCTCTTCAAGTACCCAGAACTTAATATTGGCATTTTCACAAGTGGTAGTATGTCTGAATAAAGCATTGTTATCATTCTTTTTACTTATATCCCTCATATGTTCGTAGATACGTTTTCTTAACTGACGTTCCGTCTTACCAACATAATATGCCTCACAGGTCAGACAATAACCAAGATAGACAACACCCTTAGTGTAACAGGTAAAGTACCCATTACTTTTCAATTTCCTCCCAATGCTTTTCAAAAATAATTCCTTATCTCCAGTAATGAAAGAAATTTTCGTTAATAGATTAGCACAAGGAACTGGTTTGTGCAAAAGACAACGGGAAGTGGAAGTTTACGGCAACGTGGAATTTACGGAATGGTTAGACAAATTCTTCTCCCATGTTACTAATGGAATGGAGAAAACACAAAATGACAATGGTTCATATAAGGACAAATGTAAGCTTTTAGAAATTGAACTTAACAAGTACAAAAATTTATGTCTTGATAATTGGTACTTGTTACAGTGTGTGGAGCGGAAAATTGTCCCAAAGGGACTTAGACTTAATAAATATCCTAATAATGTATGTGGGAATGCTGAATTATTTAAAAGTATTTCTGATATTCTTAATGATTGTGGCATATCAATTCTGAAAGCAATGATACGCAGAAATACTGATATTTTAAGTGATAGTAAAAAGAGGATTGATAAAATACAACAGGACATTAGCAATGATTTACTTTTTTCTGTCAAAGAATATAAAAATGTATATTGTAAAATGCTTTATGATGTGGATCACAACGTGGCTAATAACTATAAAAGAAAGTTGGGTAAAATTGAACGTGATATACGTGATTACAGGGAAGGTAGGGCATATGTGGATTCAAACAATTATTACAGGAAACGGTTTACCCCTCAATTTGTGAGTGGTGTATATGGGGGGAGGGAGAAAAGGGTTGAATTACTCAAACAATAAAGGAACCAATTCCTGGAAAATGGGTCAGGATATGGGGATGATAATTCTTATAATGGGATCACTGAGTTGGACGGTAACGGAGAATTGAGTTTGTTTGACCCTTTAGAAGAAGAGGAAGGGGGGAGGGCCCACGGAGGTCCAAAAGACTAAGAAATCAGAACCGTCCATTTTCATATGCTGAAGCAACAGGGAATTATTCCCACAAGAGACAGAGAGGGAACAGAGGCAGATAAGCAGTGAGGCTGATCATATAGCAGAGGATGTAGATAATGATATGGAAAATCACGGACCCATATCCAATACATATAATGAGAATAGTGAAATAGCGGCATTTGAATTTAATAAACAGGTTTCTTGTTTAAACTTGAATGAAAATGTTGATTGTTTAGAATGTAATAACAGCTCATTTGAACACTTAAATACCAACACATGCAATATATATGTACGTAATAATTTTTATATATATAATTTTACTGAATTAGATATTACAGCAGGGCATTTTAATCTTTTTACAAAAGGGTTTTCGTTCATACCCACCAAAAGACCTAGAATTGAGGAAATTTTACTTGATATCAAACTATTTACTAGGAAATTGAATTTGAAGACCATGTTTCACAATGGGGGATTGGGGAAGGGGGATGTGCTTAGAAGAAGGAGCACATTCAACCCTCCTTTACAACATGATATTCTCAATTTTGAGGTGTACACTCTGAATATGATTAGAGAGGGTTATGTTTTACATAATGGACCAGGGAATATAATAATTTGACTGAGGAGGAAGTCACTATTTTGAAAATGTTGAAACAAAATGAAAAGATAAGGATCATGAAACCCGATAAGGGTGGTGGGGTAGTCTTAATGGATCAATGGGACTATACAAGAAGGATGGTAGAAATTTTGAATCAGGGTGATAGATATCAACTTGCATCAAGGAATGAGATGAATATTTGGTACAAGAAAATAGATCTTTATTTAGAAGATAACCTTATGCAGGGATATATAGACATTGATCTATATAATTTTTTTAGGGTACCCAATCCAGTAATCCCTGAGATATTTGGGATCCCCAAGGTACACAAAGATGCTTATAACCCCCCACTTAGGCCCATTGTGACATCCCAGTGTTCCAAAATGCAGACACTAGCAATTTTTGTGGATAGCAAATTGAAACCTTTCTATCAAGACTACCCACATATACTAATTGATTCTTGGGATTTTTTGGAGAAATTCAATAAGATCCAATATGATGACAACTATGGTTTTATTACTATCGACGTTAAAGATTTATTCTCAGTGATACCCCATGATATAGGGTTACGGTGGTTTGAACAAATGCTAATTGAGTTTAAGTTTTTAAATAATACAGATTTCAGACTGGTATTAGAAAATATAGAATTAGTCCTGAAGAATAACTTCATTTATTTCCAAGGAGATATTTATCATCAGATTGGGGGGGTGGCAATGGGGTCAGCATGCGCCCCCATATACGCAAACATTATCATGCTCTTCTGGGAACTTGAATTTGTATTTAAATCAACATATTGGGGACATATTATACAATATTTTCGGTTCCTGGATGCCATTTTTATTGTTTGGAATGGTACTGTTGCACAAATTGAGGAATTTGTTCAATATTTACATACTACAACCAATTTTTTAGAATTTACATTTCAATATAATTATGAATATACCAATTATTTGGATGTAACAATTAGCAAGAACAGAGATGTTAAACAATATAAATCCAGAATTTTTAGGAAAAGTTGTTTTTCTAATTCATATGTACATTTTCATAGTGACCATTCCCTACACTTAAGGAGGAATATTATCAAGGGACAAATGATCAGGGCTTCATGGATGACTAGTGAAAATAATGAATGTGTGGAAGAAATGGGGACAATACAAAAATTGTTTAGTGAAAGGGGTTACCCCTTAGAGTTAATAAAAAATGTCAAAAGAGAAGTCATGAAAAAACGTAGTACACTATATGTGCCCCTTTTGAATTATGATTTGACGATGGTAAATATGAGGAAAAATAAAACAAGTACAATAGATAATAATGACATATCACGTTTAACAATCACATACCACAAGGGGAATGGTTGGATAACTAAGGGAATTAATGAGGTTTGGAAAATCTTTTCCAGGATGTGTAGTAATTTATCTATTTTCCAACAGCCTCTAAGATTTAGTTTTAGAAAAAATCCCAATCTTAAAGAATTATTTGAAAAAAAGGACCCTTTGAAAACCAATGGGACGCAATCTAACGTAGGAACACACAAATATGGTAGGTGTGGACAATGTCCTTTCATTACTGGAGATAAGGAATTATTTTTGAAAAGCATTGGGAGGAAATTGAAAAGTAATGGGTACTTTACCTGTTACACTAAGGGTGTTGTCTATCTTGGTTATTGTCTGACCTGTGAGGCATATTATGTTGGTAAGACGGAACGTCAGTTAAGAAAACATATCTACGAACATATGAGGGATATAAGTAAAAAGAATGATAACAATGCTTTATTCAGACATACTACCACTTGTGAAAATGCCAATATTAAGTTCTGGGTACTTGAAGAGGTTAAGAAGGGGGATAGGGGAGGTGATTGGGAGGCTCTGTTGGAATATAGAGAATTAATATGGCAATTGAAGTTAGATGCATGTGGTCCTATGGGGATGAATGATCACCTTTCCATCAAACCAGCTCTGAAACTTTTAGCAAACAACCCTAAAGGATTATGGGCCCCATAGAGGTTGGAATGTATAACATGCTGTAGAAAAAAAAATTTTTATCATAAAAAATGACTTTTTTAACCTACTGATTTTATTGAGTTTGAAATATTGAATATTTAATAAGTATTGAATAATTTATCTTATTTATTATATTTCTAAATTATATTTATATATAACTTATTAATAAATATATTTGATGTTTTTATATAATTATTTTGTATATTATATGTGGAATACATCTATCCTTCAAGTGTTTTTGTATATATTTTATATGCATAATATATATAATTTTTTGTGTTCATACAAAGAGTAGGTTAGTTAATTTTAATAATATCTAGCACATCAGCACTTTATATAGTTACATAAGTATTTGTTAGAAAGTTTGTTTTCTAACTTTTACCTGTATGCTTTCCCTGTAACACGAGAGAGAGAACAAAAAGTTATAGCATTTAACATTATTAACTTTCTAGTGTATAACAATTAATTAATTAAGTCATTACCCATGAACATCTGGTTGTCAAACAGTATTTAAAGCATTTTTTAATGGGTACCATTGATTCTGATGGAAGTCAATACATGTAAGACGAAAGCGCGCTCAATCCGTTTATTTTATGTAATTGCGTCGTCCTGTGGAATTTGTATGAAAATTATTCGGAAATTTAACCTACCTATGGTTGTTGGGCATTTTTGAACATTTTTCTTGTACTACCGTGGTGATTTTACTCGGACTTTAACTTAGGAGGGTAGTCCTTCATTGTACTTACAACGGAGATTTTTTTCATACATTTGTTTCTTCACATGTAAGTATAGAATGAATATCTGTGGTGAAAGAAAAAGATAAACAGCTCCTTATTGTCCTCTCTGCTTTTCCAGACTTCATCATGTACCCTTATAATGTATACTCCTATTGTATGCTCTCTTTTATAATTGGTCATTTATTCTACATCTCATCTCATTGTAACCTCTCTACCTGTAACACTGTATGATTTTTGCCGTTATTCTTCCTGGCTCTACCTTGCAAACATCTATTAGCACTGGAACTCTTCCTTTAAGCTTTTAAAATAGCAATAAATTTGTAAGCACATAACCTGTGCAGTTTAACTTTGGATGTAGCACAGAATCCATACTACTCTAGAGGCATATCCAAGCTGTTTTGAATGTTTGTTTCATTTTTTCTTATTTGACATATGTTTATTGGGAAAAACAGACTGGGTATAGAACCCATTTTCAGTGGTGGCTCAGGATGAAAAGATCATATAATATGACATTTAATACATGTACAGTAATACACAATTTGTAATACAAGCATGGTGACAGAAGACACATCAGTGCGATATTTATATTTATAAGTATTTACAGATTTCAGTAACAGTTAACATTATTGTGTTTCTGCAACTTTTACAATTTGAGAGTTTACTTGTTTACAGAAGAGAACTAAGATTAGGCCATGGTCACATCATATTTTCCCATCAACACCCAGGAAACACATATCACACGTGGAGGACAGGTTACTGGGAATAGAATCACACAGGAATGTGCAATACCCCATACTGGACACAGATCTGGATCTGGCAGTAGCACCATTGGGTAGGGGGGAGACACATGAGTATTGGGTCTAATTGAGGCATGGTTACCACTGTCCACCTGAAGTAGGTGTGTCACTGGTCATATCCCAGCCCATGTGACATGCCATCATGGAAGCACAGAATAGTACCATTATAGCCATAGCAGAGTTGATTAGGCTGATGCAGGGTATGTGTCATGGCCTCCTTGAGGGCAGGCCCCGCATATGAGACTGTTGCGTCTGATTATCTGATTAATAACTTGTTGGAATGTGGCCTATTCTCTGAATGTCATCACATGCCAAGCATGAGGTTCCATTCATAATGATGTTCCACTGCTGTCTTCATAATGATGTTCCACTGGTACATCTATGTGCATTGGTAATCATAACATGGATGAGGCACACTATGCTCACACAGTGCTAGCCTGTCCACTACTAAATCAGTTTTGTAGGTATCCACACCAAGGAGAGAATCTCTATGAGGTTGTGGCAGCCATAACAGAAGTCCATTATGGTCATGCAGCATGCCAACATCTAACCATGGGCATAGTCATACCGCTTGAATGTTAAGGTTTTCACAGAACGTCCATATTTTTATATCATATTTTGGTCTGTACCTCAACATTTGTGGTGCTCTGGCAATCCATTAAGGATTGAAATCAATAAAATGTGACAGACATTTAGATTTCAGACTACATAAGCTTAAAAAAGCATGCTAATACAAGTTCTATTATTCTAACAACTTACTACATTTATAAGAGGATTATTTAAAATGTATTCTTATTTTTCAGCCTTTGTTTCCCTGATAGTTTTACCTTTGTCCACATGTCTTGTGCTAAGAGGTTGAGGGGTATGGGCATGATACAACCAGTGTTACTTCTCTTAGAGGCAACACATGTGGATGGGTGCAATGACAGGATGTATTAACTCCCTAATATGCATGCCCGGGCCTGTCCGCAAAGTTAAGATGAAGTGCTGCACCTACTGTTGAGGCTGTGTTCCTGGAGACATAGAGTTATACCACCAGTGGCTACAACACATCTTATACACACACACACACACACACACACACACACACACACACACACACACACACACACACACACACACACACACACACACACACACACACACACACACACACACACACACACACACACACACACACACACACACACACACACACACACACACACACACACACACATATACAGACATACACACAACACACACACACACACACACACACTTGTTGTGGCTGCTTCTTGTGCACATTTTTCTGAATCCTGGCATTGGTCTTTTCCGAGTCAGTAATTGTACAAATGAGAAAACATGCATATATGAAACTTATGCAGTCTTTGAGCTAGGCAAGCAAATATTTACTGAGAATTAAGGTTATACACCCCTTTCTCTTTAAGTATCCCCATCATAGTTCGATACCATATTACAAGGTTGCCAGCATTCGACACAGAACATGAGTTATTCTGTGCAGTAATCAGAAATGAGAAATAGTTTATAGTGATGAATTTTAAATGTATTTTAAGAAGAGTAAATACAATAATCACATTTACAGTCTCTATATATAATGAATATGACACTCCTCTGTATAACTCTTATTCCATGTACAATCGGCATTTTAATTATTTAAAAAAATTGTCACCCAATGTAAATATGCTAGTTGTAAGTTTCTGACTGCTGATATTCAACCCTGCATCTTGAATTAATTTTATCTATGCATGTACAATTATTGCATGCTTAAAAAAAAAAAAAAAAAAAAAAGAGTGTTGGTAAAAAATAAGGGAAAAAACAGAATAGAATTAAAGTTTTTTGGCAGCACACCTTAAAATGATACAGAATTTAGTATATGTGGTATTAAAAGAATGCTGAATAAAACAGATGGCAAATTAAGACAAACTAAAAAAAATACTTGAAAAGTTAGCTGGACAAAAGAAATAACATGACTGGAAGTGTTTATCCTTTTTGAGTGTGAATAAATTGATTGATATTAGCATTTAAAATCTGACAGTTGTATGTATAATGATTCCCCACAGTACATTGACTTCCATGGTCCTAAGTGATTTATACAACTCAAATGGAATGATATCTAGTTGCAGTTCTGTTTGTGTTGACTTAATTGTTGCAGCCTATACGGTAAGACTGAAATGAGTACATACGTCATAGCACTTATATCTTCTACAACCTGTTTCCTATAACGATTCCCATCCATGAGTGTCCCTTTCCCCATCTCGTTTACATATTGTCCAAGCAGATTTATAATATATACAAGCCTCATAGACTAACTCTTAAGTAGCTCTGTTCTTTGATTTTCATCTGAAAAAAATCCCAATACCTTCAATAAGAAAGAAAAGCACACAAGACCACTAAGTGGGCTCTTGAGAACCACAGCTGCTTTCAGCCTAATAATACTTATTGATCACTCGGCTTGACTGATATAGCATAACTACTACCCACAACAATCAGTTCTCTTCATTACAGAAGCACAAGGTTCAGACATTGAAAAGCAATGAAAAATATGATTCATCAATGGCTAGCGAATGTATTCATTTAAAATACTCCTTTTTCTTTCTTTTACAAGAGTTTTAATAAATCCAGCTTTACTGTAGCAAATCTTTATTACAGTACTTAGCTTGTAATTGTGCCTTACTGCTGATGGACAGCATTCTCCTGCATCACTTATTTCAGTATGAGATGCAAAGTCTTTAACTTTATTTCATCTATTTGCTGTCTAGCCTCCATAACCATGTATGATCAGAGTGAAGAACAATAACATTTACCTAGCTAATGCTGCTCAGAGAATATTCTAAATCATTATATTTTACTGATATGATGTTGTATAAATGTTTGTCACAAGAGTGAAGCATACATTAAGGAGTAAAGGTTTACCCCTCAAAAAAGATGCCAACCCACATAGGTAATACTATTGAAAAAACATTCATGTAGGAGGAAGTGCCATGGGAAATACTTTTTACATTACATTACATTTGCTTAGTGGCAGAAAGGGACAATATATCCTTGTAGTCTGCCATTCAAATGAACATAACATTTTGTCTCCCACCCTCCCACCCTTTCACCCTTTCCACATCTGCTACCATGTTTTCATGGATGTCTCTATGGATTCTCTGTCTACCATCTATTCTGGCAGTCCAGTCCATAAATCTCAAGCCACTGTGAGGAAGTAATCAAGCTGGTCCAGAAAGGAATTAGGTGCAACAATCTGCTGCCTGTGCCCCCTTCATAGTCCCATGATCACAACAAGGCCTTTATTGGATTTGGATAAAAGCAGATTCATTATGGAATGAAACTGGCTACAGCTGCAACATGCACAGAAATTATCATATATTATTATTACAGGAAAAGCAAAAGTGCTTGGTTAGCTCTCAATCTCACAAAACAGTAAATATTTGTACTACATATATATTCATTGATCTATCTATCTGTCTATCTAGCTCTATCTATCTATCTATATGCATAAATAAAATGTTAGTAACCAGAGCATTCAAGTGTTTCATTTATCAGAAGACTGGTTTGCAGATGAGACAGTTTCATATGTTCTTGCAACAGACGTGGTATGAATTTAGGGGTATATAATATAAGGGACTGTGTGAAACACTCAGATATTAACCAAGTAGAAAACACTTTGATTTGATATTTTGCCAGGTAACAAATCTGATCCTGATATCAAAATGATCATGTTTTGTAATATCAGCTGACAACTTCAAGAAATACTGGATTCTCATCGAATCGTCATACTTTATTCTTTAGTGTCAAGCAAACTGCACAATAAGCTCACTGCTGGTTGGTTTCTTTTAGCTTGTTTTATTATCATAGTCTTTGACTCTTACGGGGGAGTCTGTTTGGGAATCTTTGGAAGGGAGTCTGCTGCGGGCTTTCACGTGTCAGATTTTGATTATGAGCATGCATGAAATAGTTCTTGTGATGTCCTTCCTCTGGGCCAGTAATCAAGGAGCCTCAGTCTTCATCACTGACACAGGTGGGGAACATTCACTGAAAAAAAATAGGCACATACAGTATTTTAGGAGGCAGCTATCTGTACCAAACACAATTTCCCTTAAGAGCACACAGGGAGCACACTCCAGTCCTGGAGGTAATCTCATTATATTTTCCAAACTGACTGAAGAATTACTGTTCCCTAGTTAAGTTACTTACTAAAGCAAGGCAAGTATAAGTGGGTGAGTGGTTTTGTCAGTTCCAAAACAGAGTGCTCATTGTCTGTCACATTTCTCACTAGTATCTAAATATAATTTCAGTCCTGACTACAAAACAACATCACATCTGGTCACCTGAATCTGTGGTTCCCACACTACCCCATCACTAGAAACCTGAGCCAGGATATGGCACAGATTTGTCACAATTCACACATAGATCCTTGCTAAAGTGTATTCCAGTATCTGGAGACTATAAAACAATTCCAGCACTTCCACCCTTCCTGCAGATAACAGCAAGCCATTCTCTGGCACCCCAGTGTAGCAATTAGTTCACATCTAAGGACAATAACATCAGGATCCCAGCCGAGGCATTGTGGCTCTGGCTGCATTCAGACTTGTGAGATAAAATCTTTAAGGCCTAAACCAAGTCATTTAATTTCAAGCTATTTTTCTTAAGGTTAGGTGGGCTGAGTTTAGCCCCTTCCCTTCCAGTAGTTTCTGTTAACATATATACATTTCACCAGTCACAATACAGTCTGACATACATGTATATTTATTTTCTGTCCAGCAGAACCCACTATTGATACATTTTAACACAAGCAACTTTGCAAATGCATTTTTAACACAAGCATCTGTACAAATCAGTTTGATAGTCAAATGACATAAAATTCTTTACAAACACCATCTAGTTATTCAGGCATATGTTACACATGCACTGCCCTACTCTCTGTGGCATAGCTGACTCTACCTTACATCATCAGATCCCCCCCCCCTTCTAGACTCAAGCTAGTTTTTTGGGTGGCTCTGGAGAAACATTGCTTGAGAGAAATGAGCCTGTCTGGGAATGCCATAACCCATGCCCTGTTTTGACAGCCTATCTCCATTTGCATTGCTGACCCCACTATGGTGCTGCACTGTCATATCATATACCTGCAGCCCTAGGCTCCACCTTATTAACTTGGCATTTTGCTGGCTGGCTAAATGTAGCCATGTTAAGGGATTGTGGTCTGTAACTACAGTGAATTTCCCTTCCATACAGATACAGCTGAAGGTTTTTCGGTGCCCATACTATGACTTGACATTCTTTTTCTACAGCTGCATAACATTCTTCCCTACAACAGGGTGCACTTCTCCCTCTGAGGAAACCTGGCTGTGTACAGCCTCCACCCCATGGGTTGAAGCATCCACCTACATAATAAATTCTTTGCTGTAGTCTGAACTGGCTAACACAGAGAGTCCTCCCAAAGCACCTTTAAGCTTTTGGAATGCCTGCTCCCAGGCTGTGGTCAACACTATCTTATCTGGCCTGTTTTTTTCTTGTCAGGTCTGTGAGGAAGGTGGCTATTGTACTATAATTGGGTACAGACTTTCTATAGTACCCCGCTGTTCTTAAGAATGCCCTCACTCATTTTTTGGTAACACAGGCACGCCATGCCTGAATAACTTCCACTTTGGCAGGCTCTGACCTGATCTTACCACTCCCCACTCTATTTTCCAGGTAGGAGATCTCTGCCATACCCACCTGACAGTTACTGATCATAATGGTCAAGCCTGCCCTTTTAGCCTCCTCAGGACCCTGACATGCTATTGACAGGAATGGTTGTAGATGGCAATATTGTAAAGGTAAGCAAGGACATAATCACCTGCTCCTGCTAGGATAGGATCAACCAGCATTTTCCATCCCAAAGGGCATCTTCATGAACTCATATAATCTGAAAGGCTGATCTTTCTCTAGTGATGGGAGACAAAGGCATCTGCCAGTAACTCTTGGTCAGATCATTAGTGATAAGATGCTTAGCCCCACTCAACTGCTCTAAGACTTCATCTGTCTTAGGCATAGGGTAAGCATCTAACTGTGTGACTGTTTAGTTTTCTGCAATCCACAGAAAACCTGGTGCTACCATCCTTCTTTAGTACCAAAACCACTGGGGAGGCCCATGGACTTCTGGACTCCTGGATTACTCCCATTTCCAACATTTCCTGTATAGTCTCTCTTAGAGTCTGTCCAACTCACTCAGGCATTCTGTAAGGGGCCTGGCTAATAGGTCTTTGGGTCCTGTATCCACATGGTGCTGTACCAGGTCAGTGCACCCAGGTTTCCCAGTGAGCATGTCCACAAACTCCTGTAACACTCCTTGGATGTCTTGGCCTTGGGTAAGGGGTAGCAGCATGGACACTGCTGCCTCTTCCAATAAGAGGTCAGTCTAAGCTTCACTGAGATCAGTCACCAGATCTCCCTCAGACTCCTCCTGCCACCCACTGCAAATGCTTATCACAAGAGCCATGGTAAGGTTTCATCATGTTAATATGGTACAGTTTGTGCCCCTGCCTCTTGCCTAGTAGTTCTACCATGTGGTTAACATCATTGGCCTTCCTTACCACTTTAAAGGGTCCTTCCCAAGCTGCCTGCAGCTTATTGTGTCTGACAGGAATGAGCACCATAACCTATAACCTGCTGTCCCACGGCGTATTCTCAAGCTCAATCATTCCTGTCACACCAGACCTTTTTCTGCTGTTGGCTTCCTGCCAGGTTCTCCTGGGCAAGCCCATGAGCTTCCTAAATCTTTGAGGTACTTAGAAATTCCGACCTGTCCTGCCTATTTTCTAAGTTCCAGTTAGACTTCGTGTTATTAGTCTTTGGTACTGTTTGTTTTTATTGTATTTGCCTATACAATAATTGTTTTTGTTATTCTGCGTGATCTGAATGCCTAACTGTTTAAATGTACTCTGCCTTTATCCATTGCTGACACTGTAAAATTGTTGATTTTTATTAGTCTCACTAACGTGATACCTGCCTATTTTAAGCATTACTATAGGTTAAAGTGTTTAGTTTTTCTTTTTATTAGCAACTAATGAACTACTATTTATTTATTTTTTTTCTCATTCTTTTTTTCCCTGTCCTCCAGCTTTCTTGCCCTGAATCTTCCCGTGTTCTTGCCTGGGTGGATAACCGGACCCAACTAAAGCTGTACACCCTTTTGCTAAAGTATTATTTACTCTCCACTGTAACAACTCCCTTCTGTGGAAAAGGGTATTCAGGAATCCTCCAAAAGAACCCAAGGAAGTACGTGCATCTGCTGCTAAGTCATATATTACTATACTCTTTTCTCTGCTAACTGTTGTACGATTCTTCCTGTCAGGAATGCCAGCAGCCTAACCCCCTCAACTCTATCCCCCTGCTCTTCATACCCCTTCAGCTCCCCAGTTACTCTTACATCCTTCTCCTCCTAGACTTCTTAGCCCTAGTATTCCCACTAGAGAGCATTCCCCTCTCCTCTAATTTAAACTGTAACTCAAGCTCTCTTCTTCTGTTCCAATAGCACCAACATTTCTGTCCCTCTCTCTTTTCCCCTAATACCTTCAGCCCACTCTTCCTACCATATCTAGGCCCTCTCCTCTTACTCCTCTACCACTTACCCTTTACAAACGCTGCTCCACTGATAGTTTCTCGCTCCTCTCCTGCCCTCCTGGGCTCTACCCGCTCCGTTCGCCCTACGGGATCACTCCGCTCCCCTACCCTGCCCCCAATTCCCACCCGCCCCAGCACGCCTACCTTTATCCTCCCTCTAACCACACCCACTACCATTCTACTCTAATCAGCATCTCACTTTTTGTACACACCCTCTTTTCTTTCCCACCAAAACCGACCTCCACCCAACTCCACATCAACATCCTACCTAACCAACTCTATTCCATTTCCACTCCCAAACCACCCCTCCTCCACATCTAATACAACTCTCCACACTCTTAATACTTCATAGTAGTAACTACCAGTTCCTCTTACATAATGTATCTCCCTTATATCATATACCCTACTATATTTTCACCTCCTAGTAACTCTTCACAACATGCTTCCAAAACAATCCTTCATCTCCCTTTTACTACTACTCCTCCTCATCTTATCCTATCTGCACTACCTCTCCCAGCCCTCTATTTCCTTCCACTCTCAATCCTTCCATGTAACCAATCATCAGAACTCACCTCTCCCACACTCATACTCTCCTATCTCCCCCTATTTATACCCCACAGATAATCTCTTTCTTTTCCGATACAAACTTATCACTTCCCAAACAATCTCCATTCCCATAACCAGTAACAAATTTCTCCAACTTACAATAAAACCTGATCTTATAACCTTACTGTCTTCTCATCTAAACCACTTCTTCCTTCATCCAATTATCGCTCTCATATCTGGTGATATACATCCTAACCCAGGCCCTTCCACCATAGCCACCACAAATAAATCCTTGTTACTTACTTCTTTAAACTCCCAAAGCATAGTAAACAAAGTCCCAAACCTTCATGCTTGGCTCATACACAATAAACCTGACATCCTATCTATTTCTGAAACCTGGTTGAAACCACATATAAAGGACTCTGAAATAATTCCTCCAAACTACTCCATCATAAGAAAAGACAGGCCTCACAAAAAAGGTGGAGGAGTAGCTCTCCTCTACTCATCATCCCTAATAGTTACTCCCTACAATAAACCTATACCACACTTTAACAATGCTGAACTTCTTCTTACTCTACTTAAAATCAATAATCACAAACATATATGTCTTGCTTCCCTCTATATCCCCAGGATAATATTCCACACTTGAACTCATCCTTTCGTGGCTTTCTAGTAACATTAGTAACGAAACCATAATCCTAGGAGACGTGAACATTAACTGGGCCTGCATTCAGTCTCCAACAAACTCCATTAACATCAACCTCTACAATTTCTCACAGCTAATCAGTTCCATAACTCGCCCTGCAAAAAATCTCTCCAGTGGAAGTATCCTGGATTGGATCCTTGTTTCCCATCCTCACTATTTCTCCAAAAGTGGCACTCTTCCCAATCCCCTTAGTGACCACATACCTATCTTTACCCACCGACTTCCCTCTATCTTACATCAAACCCATAACTATATTACTATTCGTGACCAAAAAAATTCAACCCAACAACCTCCTCAAACTCCTTACAAGCAATTAATTGGAACTGTCTAAAAACACTACCACTAGACAGTGCAGTTTCCCACTTTAACTCGACATTCCTAAAAATATTAGACTCCCAGGCCCCCTTAAGAACAAAGAGAATAAAAACAAAATCAGCCCCCTGGCTTTCCAAAAATACTCTTGCTACCATGAGACATAGAGATAAAGTCTGGGCATGCTACCAGAAAAATATGACACCACTGCTCCACAATGAATATAAAATGCTTCGAAATAAAGTAAAAAAACTCATCACTTCTGATCGACAAAACTACTTCTCTACTCTCCAAAACCATAATAAAAACAACCCTCAGAAATTCTGGAAAGGCATCTCTAGTCTCCTTCACCCTAGTAAACCAGATTCTCCCACCCCAGACTCAAATGCTCCAGAATTAGTTTTGGCCACAATTTAACTCCTTTTTATTGACTCTATTTCCAAATTGACCTCTTCATTCTCCAACACCACTACACTCCACAATACTCCCTCACCCACCCCTACTACTCCCCATTCCCCATCTACCAAATCCTCTACCTCCTCTTCTACACAAACTTCTCCCTCATCTCAATCACCCCTAATTCCCCTCCTGACTCTCCCTATTCTCATTAAAACCCATACCTACATCTACTATAAAAACTCCTTCTGAAATTGAAGCCATGTACCAATGCTCCTGATAATATCCCTTCTTACTTTCTTAGTATAGCTGCAGAAACACTTGCCTACCCCATTAGCATCTTAATAAACCGTTCCATTCAAGAATCCACAGTACCTCAAATCTGGAAACAGGCCTTTATCTTACCTCTACACAAAGGTGGTAACAATAACAATGTAACAAATTTCCGCCCCATAGCTATCCTGTCCCCTATCTCTAAAATCCTAGAAAAATGTGTCCAACTTCAACTCCTTCCATATCTCCTAGATAATCACCTCATAACTCCCACACAACACGGATTCAGACCAAATCATAGCACCATGACAGCCCTCCTCTCCTTCCTTGAACTTGTAAATAAAGCTCGTGATTCTGGCCACTTTGTCTCTACCCTGCTACTTGACCTCTCCAAAGCATTTGATACTATATCACACAGCCTGCTTTTAGCTAAACTCTCTGAACTTAATCTATCTCCCTCCTCCTTGTGTTGGTTCTCTAGCTACTTAACCAACAGAAATCAAGCAGTAAAATGGAAGAAAGCCACCTCCACATTCCTTAGTACCCCTACAGGAGTTCCTCAAGGCTCCATACTGGGTCCCCTTCTCTTTAATATATTTATAAACAATTTCCACAAATCTATCCCATTCTCAAACATCATCCAATATGCAGATGATTCAACTATCATCTGTTCTGCCACTTCTATCGCTATACTTCAAAACTAACTCAAGATGCCTTCTCTACCACAGAGCAATGGATGTTAAGTAACCATCTAGCTCTTAATGCTTCCAAGACCAAACTAATGATATTTACTCCTTCTAAACTTACTCCTTTTGATATGAACACATTCTCAATCACTAGTCAAAATAACTCACCTCTAGAAATAGTGTCAGAGACTAAGTTACTTGGGGTCCAAATTGATAACCAACTTAAATTTAACTCTCACCTACAACTAAATATCAAAAAAAAACATCAGAAACTAGGCATGCTTTACAGACAGAATCCCTACCTCACACCTGCCACTAAAATTACTCTCTCCACTTGCTTCCTTATCCCCTCCCTTCTCTATGGTGCCCCACTCCTAACAAATCTTCAGTCCTCTTTAAAAAAACAGCTCTCCTGTTGCTACAACAAAATCGCAAAATTTGCCACCAGCCATAGGTCCTCCACCCATCATTGTTCCTCCCTCCAGAAACTACAATGGCTAGAACTTCCCAGTCAACTAACTTACATTCAACTAACTCTAGCCCATAAGCTTATTCTCAGCCCCTCCCTCTGTCCATCCCTTTCATCTGCCTTTAAAATGCACCTACCCAACAGAGTATTAAGGTCAAACAATCAAAACCTACTAGAAGTGCATAAACCTACTCGCCCCCCAGGCAGAAACCTTCCATCCTTCAGCCTAGCTCGCCACTGGAACTCCCTACCACCTTCCATCCGCACCACCTCCAACCACTCTACTTTCAAAAAATCTCTTCATTCGCATCTAGCATCACAGTGGGAATGCTCTTGCTCCCACCCTACATAACTAACTCTATCCTCTCACCTCCCCTTCTCCTTCCTGCTAACTTCCCTACTATACCATACAATTGCATAAAATCTACTAGACAGGCCCTTAAGTCTACTTCCCCCACTATGCAATGTCCTTTAGCATCACATTGTACAATTCCTTAGTTAGTATGATTCCTCTCAAAGCTGTATTCATTGCTATATCTGTTGTACTATTGTTGTATATTCTTCTCAATCTGTATTAATTGTTATTTTTTGCGCATAATTTTTTTTTTTTTTTTTTTTTTTAGCTTCCTTTTTTGTATAACTTTCATTACTACCTGCTGTACCTATATTGTTCTGTTACATGCATCTTTTTTTGCTTTTTGGAGCTTTTCTCCCCAGGACTCCATTGAAAACGGGTTCTTTATGGCCCAATGGACTATCCTGGTAAACCAACTGCAATAAATAAATATAAATAAATAAATTTTTCCTGAGGTTTAGGATATATGCCACAACAGACTCTTTGTGGGATTCACACTCACCCTCCCACTCATCATGAATCAAAGCCATGGGCCCCCTCACCCTATGTCCATACAGTAACTCAAAGGGTGAAAAACTTGTGGATCCCTGGGTTGCCTCTCTGTACACAAACAGCAGATTTGGCAAATATTTATCCCACTCTCTCTTCAACTTGTCTGCAAATGCAGTAGTATGGTCTTTAGTGTAGAGTTTAATCTCTCCACAAGACCATTAGTCTGAGGGTGGTAGGGGGTGATCTTTAGGTGCTTCACCCCATAGTACCTTTACAGACAAGCCAGCAGGTCTGTCATGAAACTGGCACCTCTGTCAGTCTGTATTTCTCTTGGGAAACCTGTCTTGCTGAAAATACCTAATAAAGCATTTGCCATCTTCTCTGCCTCAATGGAGGACAGAGCAACTGCCTCAAGGTATCTAGTAGCATAATCTACTACCACTAACATATATGTCTTCACTGAGGAACTTGGGGTATTCACAGGCCCCACGATAACCATAGCAACCCTCTGAAATGGCTCCTCAGCCAAAGGTAATGACATCAAAGGAGGTTAGACATTATTTCCTGCCTTGCCTACTTTTTGGCACTGCTCACAGGTCTTGCTGTACCCTGTTACATCCTTTGCAACCCAGAGCCAATAAAGGTTCTGCATAATATACCTCTTGGTATGCTTTATGCCTATATAAACTGCAAAAGGAAATGTCATAGGCTATGGCTTGAAGTGCCAGACAGTAGGCTCTGGGCACTACTAACTGCTGTATTACCTTACTCTCTAACTTCCATTAGGAGTCCACTGTCTGTGCAGTAACCTTTTGTTCCAGTATGCATGCCCCCTCCCCCTTTTTCTTGAGAATCAGGTGCCTCCTTAGCTACCTCCCTCAAGCCTCATAATGTAGGGTCCAAGAGCTGAGCCTGTCTCAACTCTACTTTGTGACCCTTCCCACCTCCCCTTCCACAGGAAGTGTGTTATCTTCTGACAGCAGTGCCTCACTGTCAGCCTGTGTACTGCCACTCACCTCTGCCTTGCTAGTCACCCTGTCCAAGGGAACATCAGTACCTATCAACAGCTGTGGCTCACCTTCAGACTCACTGTTACAGGGTAGTTCCCACCCTGAAACAGCCACATCATCAGCCCCAGCTTCAGGTGTGAGGTCTGTTTGGGTCTCCCTAGGCAACCAGGCCCATGTGCCTGTCTCCAAGCCTGACTGAGTTTAACTTCATGCACACAAGGTACTGAATTATAAAAAATCATTCCCTCTCAGGATGTCTGCAGGGATATCCTCAAAAGCAGCTACTTGCTTGCTTTTTTTCCACCCTCCCAGGTAAGGTGAACCCTGGCCAAAGGTAATTGGAATAGGGTCTCTCCTAAAGCTTTGACTGTAGTGGACTGCCCAAGCAAGTACTCTTCCTCTTTACCCACTGCAGGCTTCAAATGGTTATGTCAGAGGCTGTGTCTCTCCCCTGGCAGTGGCCTGTTTTCCATCCACCAAGATAGGATACAAATGCCAGTGATAGTTTGGTATCCCTGTTGTCTCCAGACAACTTACCACTGGCATACTGTTATTCCCACTTGCTGGCTTCCTCACCTTTTGTTCCCTACCTTGCTTCAGTATACATTTGTATGCTACATGGCCCCTCTGGTTACATTTAGAACATCTAAACCTTGATCCTGGCCGTGCACCTGAACTACTTGCTTCTCCTGTTACTGGTGGGCTCTGTTATAACTTGATATTACATGTGAACCTCTGCTATCTCTGAAAAAACAAAAACAAAAAAAAAATCTTGCTTTTTTTCCCACTTTTCTGAGATTTAAAAAAGTTCAGTTACAGGCTTGCTGTTTCCTGACCTGTTTGTAAGTTTCTGTGAGGCCATTTTTGCTTGGGCTAAAGGAAAGTCTCTCTGTTGATCAGTGGCAGTGAATAACATTGAGCAGCTTCCCTGCCCCCGTAGGAGTGGTTACTGACTTGAAACTGTAGTTTTATTGGCCAACAGGGGTCATTTCCAAAACTCCTTCATCTTCCTCTCTTAAAACCTAGTTGCCTCGTGGTTTTGGCGTCTTTTCAGGCTTGTTGGCTGTTGGTGAAGCACCCACCAAGAGGAGAAAACGCTGAGAGAAGGGAGCCACTTTTGAGATTTTAAGTATTTTTTCTCTGTTTATTTGCTAGGTTTTTCTGCATAGCTGCCTAGTTTGAGCATGTTCTGGCTTGTTAAACTTGATTTCTGCATTAGTAGCTGTATTTAGAGCACAACCAAAAGTTGTTTACTGAATTTCCTGTTTGCACTTAATTTTAAATCATTTTTTTCTCAAAACTTGCATATTTTCTGTCCTTGACCTAGCACTCTTGTGTGGGGTCATTTACTGCACTGTTATAACTTGATATTACCTGTGAACCTCTGCTATCTCTGAAAAAACAAAATAAAAAAAAAAATCTTGCTTTTTTCCCACTTTTCTGAGATTTAAAAAAGTTCAGTTACAGGCTTGCTGTTTCCTGAACTGTTTGTAAGTTTCTGTGAGGCCATTTTTGCTTGGGCTAAAGGAAAGTCTCTGTTGATCAGTGGCAGTGAATAACATTGAGCAGCTTCCCTGCCCCCCATAGGAGTGGTTACTGACTTGAAACTGTAGTTTTATTGTCCGTTTTGGGTCTATTCCTGCTTCTTTCCAGCCCCTGCTATCAAGCACGCCTTAATGCGATTTAGCACGGAGTTGCCACTAGAGCAGCATCGGGCAGCGCCGGTTTAACAAGGTTAAACTTTTTCTGGCTCCATAAAGTCTGTTCTTCAATTTTTCCCTTAGAACTGCTCTGTTAGGAACCTAAACAGTTTACACCTTCACTAAAAAGCGCAGCACTTGTTCCTTATTGCTTTTTCTTCTCAAAAAGCTCAGCACTTGTCTTAAAAGCATATCCCTTGTCTTATAAGCATTTTCTTTGCAGGTCAAGCACTCCTATATTATACAAATCCCTCACTTGCAAAAGCCCCCAGGAGTGCCCACTTCCCTGCTAAGCCCTCTACTTTTCTGTCTCATACCAACTCATAATTCTTTCTAGCATGTCGAAGGGCCAGATGCTGGCGTCCTCTCCTGCCCAGTTGGTGAATCTGGGAATTCTGAGGCAATGTTACAATTGCCTCATGTACACGGACAACCCTCTCCTCCTCCCACATAACACTAACACTTGCGAGAGATGCAGCTATTTAGCCAAACTGGAGGCTGAGCTCTCTCAACTCAGGACTGGCAAGACCAGGCAGGAGGAGAAGGCAACTACACACACCACAATACAAGTCTCACATAACTCAACCACACCACTGAATCAAACACATAAACACACTAAGACATACTCGGAGGCTCTGAGTAAAAATTTAACTAAACAGCAAAGGCCTCCAAAGCAACTGCAAACTCAAGACACCACACAAACAACACATAAAAAACAAAATCAGTGTGCAAAGCAGTCACTGCCCTTAAGGCCAAATACAACACCAAACATACTTGTCATAGGTGACTCCATAGTCAGACACACTGACGTCCCACTCACCAGGCTGAACAAGGAGAAGGTCACGGTAAGCTGCCTATCGGGTGCTAGAATCCGCCACATAACACAAGTACTCAGGTCACTCCACGGCAAGTACAAGTATGACACAGTCATTGTCCATGCTGGTGTGAACGACCTGAGATAAACCTCCCTGGACTACATGAAAAGAGACATAGAGGAGCTCTCTGATTATGTAGCCCAGTCAGGTATGACCCTGACCCTGAGCAGTATCCTTCCTTCACCACGAATGATGCCACAATATAGTGACAAGATGATCAGCTTTAACAATTGGCTTAATTTCTGGTGTCATTCAAAGGGGATCCAGTGTCTGTCTGCTTGGGATGACATGCTTGACAAGCCACGCTTCGCAAGGGACGGCTTGCACCTGTCACCCCTGGGATTCCGGATATTGGCTAAGGCTCTTGCCACCCCCATAGTGCCTTTTTTAGGCAAGGCTCAAATTCTAAACCTACCACCCTAGAAAACAAAAGCGGAAGAAACTAAGGGTAATGCTGCTCAATGCCAGAAGTCTAAATCTCAAAATGCATGCACTCGAGGCCCTTTTCAGTATGGAGAACATCGATGTCTGTGCTGTGACTGAAACCTGGTTCAAGGCTCCTGAGAGCACCCCGGCACTATCAGGTTTTACCTCATATCATGCCCGCCCCAAAACCTGGACCATACCACAAAAGGAGGGGGTGTATCCATATTCATCAAGGATATCCACACCTCCAGGTTGGTGGCTACGCATAAGCATCGGAAACCATCCAGGTGCAATTAACCATAGGCAAAACTGCTCTACAATTTGTAGCATGCTACAGGCCACCCTCTCAAACTCAGGAAACCCACACAGCCTTCCTGAAGACACTGGAGGGTATAAATGTATCACCAAACACCATCATATTGGGTGACTTCAACTACCCGAATATAGACTGGGAACATTACTCAAGCCCCAACTTTCTAGCCCAAAGGTTCCTGGAGTTCATAAATTCAAATGCCATGGAACAACTAGTCACCGTCCCCACAAGAGGAGAAAATATACTAGATCTCATCATCACAAACATGGGGACAAAATGCTCCACACCGGAAGTATAACCCTCTTTGGTGAGAGCAGATCATAAACTAATCTCACTAGAAATCCACATCCCGCCCCCACCCCAAACAAAAAAGACCACAGTGAAGAACTTCTCTAAAGCAAACTTCACACTACTCAAGACAGGTGTGGTATCCTTCAAGGCCCCCGAGCCAATGGAAACCACAACCCAAGCTGCGGAAGCCCTTACAAATGCCTTCTATGAACACCTTCAGGACTGCATGGATCAGGCAATCCCAAATAAAACCAAGACTCTTTCCACCAAGGGCAAACGTTCAGTCTGGTGGACCCCAGCCATAAACAAACTTTACAATAAGAGGAGAAAGCTATTACATGATAGAGCAAAATCCCAAAAGGGAAGGCATCTTTGATCAGTACTAGCAAGAAACTACGATCCTCATAAAATCATCAAAGGCCAACTTTGAGAAAAAAATTGCCATAGATTCAAAAGACAATCATAAGGCCTTCTTCAGCTATGTCAGAAACCTGGGTGGAAACTCCCAGATATGCTCAGAATTAGTCCAAAATGATACAAAAATCACTGAGCCCACAGACATTGCCAACATACTGGCAGACAGGTTCAGCGCAAACTTTGCCCCCCTCTCCCCCCCCAAAAGGAGAGATAACTATCCCAACAGAATGTAGCCTCCCAGACATCTCAAATGCACAGGTGAAAGCTGCTCTCTCTAAAGCTAAAAACACAGCATCAATGGGACCGGATGGTGTCCCCGGCTGTGTGCTACATGAACTCAATGAAGAACTAAACCCGCACATAAGGCAGCTGTTTAATCTTAGCCTTACCACAGGATATGTGCTCAAGGAGTGGCGTACGGCAACTGTGGTCCCACTCCACAAAGGTGGTGCCTCTACGGACCCTGGTAATTACCGCCTCATAAGCTTAACAAGCCTGGTCTGCAAAGCTATGGAGAGGATCATAATGGAACTCATAAACAAGGACATAGGGGACTTGCAGACCTTGGACCCAACCCAGTTTGGCTTTGTCAAGGGCAGATCTTGCCTTTTGAACCTGGTCGACTTCTTCGAAACAGTTACCAAGGCCATTGATGAGGGAAAGGCAGTCCATACAGCCTACCTTGACCTTGCAAAAGCTTTCGACACAATACCCCACTCAGGTATCATAGAGAAACTTACCAGCTTAAATGTAAACCCATATGTCACAAGATGGGTTGCAAACTGGATAAAGGACAGAACCCACAGGGTTAGAGTTGCTGGAGCCATGTCAGACTCCAAGCTGGTTACAAGTGGTGTCCCACAGGGCTCAGTCCTTGGCCCCCTATTGTTCGGCATCTACTTCTCAGAAGTACAGGCAAACATAGGAGGACTATGGCTGACAAAGTTTATGGATGACTGCAAACTGGGTGCCATAGTGGATAGTACATCGGACACAGACATCCTTCAGAGGGGTCTCACGGAAACTGATAGCTGGTGCCAGAGCCATGGCCTGAAGTTAAACGCAAAAGTGTATAGTCATACCCTTCGGGAAAAACAAGGTAGCCCCAAGCTACCATATAGGTGGCAACCCACTAAGCACAGAAGAGGTTATCAGGGACCTGGGTACCCAGGTTGACAGTGGCCTCTCGTTTGACACTCACGTTGCTAAAGTGGTTCGAAAGACCTTCTACATTGCCCATCTGATTATGAAGGGATTCACATCCAGATCAAGTGAGGTCATTGTTCCCCTGTACTCTTCACTTATCAGACCAATGATCGAGTACAATGCCCCATTCGGGATGTATCTCACCCGACACCTGCAGCACTTGGAGAGACCCCAAAAGTTCCTCACCAAAAGGATAAAGGGACTCCAAAATCTGTCATATACTGCCAGACTGAAGAAACTCCAACTCTATTCAGTTACATACCGTCTGCTCAGAGGTGACCTGTGCCTGACATACAAGGCCATGATCAACCCGGAATTAATGGACATGCTCCACCTCAAAATATCCAAATCCACCAGAACCACTAGAGCAAGTGACTTAAACCTTAGCACGGATATAAATAGGACGTGCTGGAGGGATAGATTTATCACCCAGAGACTCCCCATGCTGTGGAATAAAATCCCGGTCCATGTGAGGCAGAGCACCTCGCTGGCTCTGTTCAAGAGAAATCTTGACCGGTGGATGGGAGATCGTAGGTTTACTCCGGGAATCATCTCTGTGTCACTGCTGGACAGAGGCACAACAAACTAATGAGCACATTATTTCTAACATAAGGGGTGGCATAAGCCACATAACTTTGGGCTAGGCTTATAAATGCCTTAGGGCAGATAGCCTAGTATAAATCTATGAACCTATGAACATATACATTTATGCAAATGTTTACATTCAGATTTTAAATACATTTTTAAATAAAATGTTTATATAATTTCGGGACATGTTAAAATATGGTAATATGGTTTCAAAAGTGGGGAGCCTTTTGAAATTTTAAAATCTTACATTTTGTATTATGCAACTTGCCATGTGATATTGTTGTGTGATTTTGTGATTTTAAAAGGAAGTGATAGTGCATACTTCCTTATTCTGAAGAAGTCTATGTGCACTCACTGAAAGTGCTCAATAAATTGTGAAGTCTTGTCAACCAGTTGTCTCTTTTGTGGAGTTGTTCCTAGTCTTTGGTGTTTTGTATTTTAACAGAGAGAACTATAGGGAGGATTATGATAAGGTATTTATAACCAAGCTGTTATGTACTCAGGACAAGGGTGTAAAGAAATTTGCCCTGAAAATAGATAGAAAGGAAAACTTGATATGTAAATCTTAACATCCATAGCAGCAACACATAACTAACTTGGTTATGAAAGACACTCTCAAAATGCTTTATAGTGCAATGAATTATAGCTGGTGTTGTGTAACACTAGTTACAGAAAAAAGTCATGTGGCACATTGCCACAGCAGCCAGAACCTGTAAGCAACTTTACAAACTGTTAGATATTGTGGTGCTCCACACTTTTTTGTCTGACAGTGGAGGATATAGCAGCTTTTGTAGTTGTTTTAATGTCTTGTTGCTATACAGTAGTGATTGGTACTAGTTGACATTACGCTCTAGCTTGAGACTAAAACTTACCATTAAAGAGAGATGGTTGACAAAATGTCACAAATGTGATTAAGAACGTTGTATTTTTTTTCCCCAAATTTGGAACAGAATCATGCACTCTATGCACAACAAATATGTTGTCAATACAATGTAGACAGAGAGCCAGAGCAGCCATTGCATGCATAAGCTAGAGAATAGATTTATCCCACAGGAAAGAAAGCAGAAATTTAAACATTCACATTTGAATACAACAAAACAATAAATGTATATGTAACCAGACTACAAGAAAAGAACAAACACATACAGTCAGATTAAATAACTAATAAAAGACAGCATTTCTGGTGCAAGTAAGTGAAATACAGAAAGGACACTGAGAGGTACACTGCCCAGAGTGAGGAATGAATATGGGCATCACAAAGCGTAAGAGGTAAGATCATCACAGAGGTAAAAGATAGGAGGTGGTTATGCATGTGGAGAATGTTAAGAAAGTATGCAAAGGAAAACAATATAATACTCCATAACAGATTACACAGAAGACTGTAGTTTAAAGAATAAAAGTAGAAGGAGGGGAAATCTAAATAATTCCACAAATCTGGTCCAGAAGGAGGACTGATATATTTTCATTTCAACTTTGAATGAAGAAGCTGTGGAAAGTTGCCTAATGATGGCTGGTGGAGTGTTCGTAGTCCTGAGAACTTGATGGTATAAACTGAGTCACAAAATTATTTTTAAGGCTATGTTGTTACCTGAGAGTAAAGAAATGGCATGATTACAACTGCATAGACATGGATGAGGGTAATGGCAGTGCTAATTAATCCAGTCATGTAGCCTGCTATTAGATCAGTACAGCAGTTAATGGGCTGAGGGATACAGGTGGTCATAAGTACAGTCTCCAGATAAGATATTATATCAGACCTGATTATGAAATATGCCTGGCTACTAAAAGTAACTAGGCTTGATATTCTTCTAGATGCACAGGTAGTCATTGCTAATCTCTTAGATAACAGTCAGCTAATCAAATACTAGTGAACCCTTTGCAAATGAATAAACCACATGCAGTCATACATTTCAGTGCAATGATTAGCAAGAAAAGGTTACCTAATTCAGGTTTATTTTGTGAGGGAGTTCCTGGTTGTATATGCATCATATCAGCATTTTTCTCAATTACAGATTTAATAGAAAAGAAGGGAGTTTCTGTTGTAGGGGTGGCTGGAGTCAGGTTGCCAGCCCAAAGCCCAACCCCCTTAGGAGGGCACACCACACACATTTGCACCTAGGACCAATTTAGAGTGGCCAGTCCACCTTCTGCATGTCTTCAAACTATTGTAGAAAACCCACACAAATGCAGAGAGGACATGCAGACTCCAAACAGAAGGCACCCCAGCTGGGAATTGAACCAGAGAACCTCTTGCTGTTAGGTGACAACGCTAACCACTATACCACCTGATATCCCAAGGCAGGAATGAGATAAAAGATGTTATAAGTTGGGATATGTTATATAAAAATACCCTTTCCTTCTTCTTTGTTCATTGCCATGCATGTAGCAGTGTTTACTGAATCAATAGGCTAGGTGATAGCATTGCCACAGCAAACAGATGGTATTGTAATCATTTCACCAAGATGTATGATGACAGGAGACAACCAACTTTCCTGAAACAATAACAAAGTCATTTTAAGAACAATTCATACATTTAAAGAAATGGAAGAGCTGATTCTTCGTGGACAAGGACCCCACAAGGAAATGGCTCCTTAGTGTAAGTATCCAAGCAGTGGATGAAGAAGAGATCAGGGCAATGCAGAATGATACCATCCAGACAGCTGATAAAGGGCTTTTTCTTTTTGTTATGTCTAGTCACAGTCCTGCCTAATACCCAAATGCATGCATCATTCATGCATTGTTGTACTCTGTGTTCACTGACTACAATGGACTACAGTCATAAGCTAAAGACCCCATTTTTCCCAAATGAATAGGTGAGCTAAAAAAACTGCCTTCCAGTCCCTCTCCCCTGTTGATGCCTTATCGATCCTGTCTGGCAATCAAATCCAGGTCACCTGGGTCACAGTCAGGCCTCCATCCCTTTGCTTCATGAAAGATCACGTGTGTATGTGTGTGTGTGTGTGTGTGTGTGTGTGTGTGTGTGTGTGTGTGTGTGTGTGTGTGTGTGTGTGTGTGTCTGTGTGTGATGACTTAGAGTATTTACTTTGATAGCATTATTTCATACCCAGCCTTCTCCTAAGAATTTTAGACCACCATCTGTTCCACTGCCATCATACAAGGGTAAGATCAAAATAGCTAGGTTACCATACAGGTAGCCACAAAAGTAGTTTTGTGTTCTTTCCAGCGTCATGGTAATGATGAAATAACCACTGCACTGGTGGTTGGAGTGAGCACTTGTGCCACTGCAGGACCTCCTATTGTTTCTTAGTGCACGTGTGATTTCACCCTCAACCTAATGAGCGCTGCCATCACTGGCTTGAGATGATCAAGACCACAAGACCACATTTCCAATCTTGTCAGTTTTTAGTGCTGTGAAACCTCCTGTTCATATGGTGTAGTTGTCTAACTGGAACCACATTTCCCTCTGTCCAGGATGGGCAAGCTGATAATGGCTGTTCACTGCTTTCCTGTCCTGCTATTTCAGAGTCTGAAACACAATCTAAGTTTATGTCATCATGGGTCACAGGAATGTATCTCTCCATGCAAACAACAAGGCTTTACACTGCTCAAGAATTCCATAAAATTCAAGTTGCACTTTCTTTTTACAGGGACATGGCTGTGGGCTTTAATGTTTTTTTACTAGTGAAAGCAATACCTCATACAATATAGAATCTAAAACATCACACTAAGCATGAAACATGAACAGAAAGACAAGTTAAGTGAATGTTATCTGCAGACTGTAGGCATGTGTATTTGCAACAGCTCCAACAAATACAGAGTGTGGTCAAATAAGTTTCTGTGTTAGCAACTGCAGGTAGACCCAAGAGACTTATGCTGTTCTATTGCTGGCATTTGGTTATTTAATTTCTTTAAATCCATCCATCCTCAACCCCTTTTCCCATTTTTGCACATGGAGTCAGGGGGCCACTTCAACAGTGACAATCATCTAGAGCTAAGCTTTACAGTGCCAGATGGTTAGCTCTGCTGCAGTAGTTCATCTGTACCACACACTCACACCCAGGGCCAATTTAGAATGTCCAATCCATTTGCTGCATGTCTTTGGAATGTGGGAAGAAACCAGAGCACCTAGAGTAAACCACTCAAGCACAAGGAGGACATGCAGACTCCACACAGAAGGCACAGCTTTTTAATGATATTCTTAAGTCAGAACATGTTAGTGGATCAAGAAATTGTATTCCAATCCAGAGGAATTTGTAAATTGCCTTCATTTCACGTTTTATTTTTAGTTTGCATGTCCTCATAGGTTTGTATGTAGTGACTATGCCTGCACTGCAGGGTACCACTGAGATGCCTAGCCCAAATTCCCAATTGATCTAAAGCACTGTCTGGTTAAGTGTCTGGCTCAAGGTCATATAATAGACAAATGAGGGATGTAGGAATCAAACCTCATATCACAGTAACTATAGATAACAGCCTTAACCCTCAGTGCTAACTTCCAGAAATAGCATCACTGGCTGTTCAAGAAGAGAGCAAGAGAATCAATGTGTGCTTTACATTTCTTATAGATACATCTCATCATGCTCTGGATCATAGCCGTGGATGCTGTCCTGATCACTAGGCTATACTATAGCGCTCACTTATGACAGACCTCACTTATGACAGACCTCCAGTATTTCTCCGGCTTTGATTAAAATGGCTGTCCAACAATTGATAACTTGAAGTGAGAGGTCTAGATATGTAGAATATATGTAGCTCCATGAATGACATGCCTTCTCTGCATGTGTGTCTCTACATATAGGCCTTTGTATAACTCCTCACTGGTGTTATCACGACTGCTGCAGTTTTATTACTGATATTATGTTGTGTTACTGTCTGCCTCCATCAGTGGTCTAACAATATGAGAATACCTGCTGGCGCGACATTCTGTCGGCGCACATGCATGCCAAAGCCTGCAGTCTGTGATGTGTCACATTGCAATTCTGTATGGGTTTTACAAAGTCAGACAGTCAGTGGGCATTATCACATCATTGGGAAAAATACAGGGTTTATAGAGTAGATTGTCTAATTTATTTCTTTAAATTGGTGCAGAATATTCTTCCACTGCCTACCAGTTTAAATATGTAGCTAAAATGACAGCTTTATAATGCATACCATACAGAAGATATAACTTTTTCTGTCATGAGTATAGATATTCTTAGCACATTTCATTGCACATCCATCCATCCATCCCGGTTACAGAACAAAGAACCATCTGCTCAGAGCTGTTCATTCTAAAGCTGAAAAGGCATTCTGAATTAAAAGAAATCACCTGCTTTATCAAGCCATATTATGTAATGGCAAACATTCTTTCATGTAAGCGGATGTTGCTTTTATAAATAAAGGCTTTTATAAATAAAGCAGCAAACTGGCATAGAAAAGATTAACGTAGCTTATTTGCTTGAGAGTTTTCATTCTGTTTTCATGTACATTTCTGTGATAAACTAACCATAAGATAATGTGCTGGCCTATGTTAACATTATACACCTTCTGATACACAAAAGCAAAGCATATGTGCAAAGCTGAAGTGCTGTCTGGGGAGCACAGTGTCCTTTGGTGGAATTGTATATTTTTTGAACTTCAAAAAGTATTGCTTCTCCGCAAGGAAACTTGAAAATGTCTTAGTATTTCATGTGTGAGTACTGAAACTCCTGTTCAGATCCATCTCCCACTACTATTGCTCAGTTTACACAGAAACCCACAAACTGTTGCATATTCTTCATGCCAGACATGCTTACAAGCAATCACACAAACAGGAATATGAACAGAAATAATAATGTGACACCTGCTTGTCTCAACTGGAATTGATGTATATTTTTATAATAATCAACGCACCCTGTCACATAATACTTGATAGCAAGAGCTCAGTAAATGAGCGAGTCAGTGCAATTATAAGGTAGAAATTCATTTTACTGTCTCTTTCTTAAGTAGCAAAAGTATATTCAGAGGGACGGAACAATGTAATTTACACTACACAGCCTGAATTGCAATGACAATGGCATGAAATGAAGGTAATGGTACTCAATGCTGGAAGTCTAAACCTCAAAATGCACTCTCTCAAGGCACTCCTAAAAATGGAGAACATCGATATCTGTGCAGTAACTGAGACCTGGTTCAAGGCTCCAAAGAGCACTCCTGCAATACCAGGCTACAACTCTTACCACACTTTTCAACCACCAAACAAGGACTGAAACACTAAATGTGGAGTAGTGTCCATATTCACCAAGGATATTCACACCACCAGGCTCGTTGTCCAACACAATGCATCTGAAATTCTCCAGGTACAACTATCACTAGGTAAAACTGCAATCCAAATTGTAGCTTGCTACAAATCCCCCACCATGCCCAAAGATTCTCACTACACCTTTCTAAACATACTGGAAAATATTAAGATACAACCAAACACCCTAGTACTGGGTGATTTCAACTACCTGCCATTAAATGGGAAAACTACTTGGGTACCAACACCTCTTCCCAACGGTTCTTGGAATTCATAAATTCCAATGCCCTTGATCAACTAATCCATTGTCCCAACAGGGGTTCCAGTATCCTAGACCTGGTCACTACCAACATGGGAGATAGATGCTCCACACCAGTGGTCACCCCCTCATTGGTCAGGTCTGACCATAAGCAAATCACCCTTGACATCCACATCCCACCCCCCAGTAAGGAAACCTCTGTAAAAAAACGTCTCCAAAGCCAACTTCATGCTACGTAAGTCAGTAGTGACAAACTTCATGGCACCCATGCAGATGGGAGCTGAAAGTTCAACTGCTAAATCCTACACTAAGGCACTGTATGAGCACAACCAATTGTGCATGAATCATGCCATCCCAAATAGAACTAAGACGCTCTCCTCCAAAAAAAAGGAAGCCAATCTGGTGGTCCCCTGCCATAAACAAACTATACAATAGAAGGAAGAAACTGTTGCAGAAAAGAGGGAAATCCCAGAATGCAAAATACTCCCTTACCAGCCTCAGTAAGAAGATGAGATCTCTCATAAAATCCTCCAAAGCTAGTTACGAAAATAAAATTGCCAAAGATTCCAAAGATATCTACAAGGCATTCTGTAGTTATGTCAAGAATCTAAATGGCAATGCTCAGATCTGCTCTGAGCTACAACAGAATGGCATTAAATATACTGATCCCAAGGATATTGCCAATATGCTGGCAGATTGATTTAGTGCCAACTTCATCCCCCTCTCACCCCTAAAGGGCCCATCTCAATACCAAAAGATTGCCAAATTCCGATAATCATGGCCACACAGGTAGAAACTGCACTCTTCAAAGCTAAGAATACAGCATCCATGGGACCAGATGACATCCAAGGCTGTGTACTACATGAACTACAAAATGAACTGGCACCTCACCTAAGTGTCATGTTTAATCATAGCCTCAGCTCAGGCTTTGTGCCCATTGAGAGGCGCACAGCTACAGTTATCCCACTCCACAAGGGGGGATCCACCTTGGATCCCGGAAACTACCATCCCATCAGTCTGATGAGCCTGATCTGCAAGGCCATGGAATGCATTATCATGGAACTTATCAACAAAGACACTGGCAACCTTCAAACACTGGACCCCACCCAGTTTGGGTTTGTGAAGGAACGATCTTGGCTCCTGAACCTGATTGACTTCTTCGAATCAGTCTCCAGAGCTGTGGCTGGGGGTAAGGAGGTCCACACAGCCTATCTGGACCTCGCCAAGGCCTTCAACAACACCCCCCACTCTGGAATCATAGATAAACTTACTAAGCTGGGCATAAATCCCTACATCACTCGATGGGTTGCCAACTGGCTTACTGACAGAACCCAGACTGTAAAAGTAGCCAACTCCAAATCCAGCTCCAGACAAGTGACAAGTAGAGTACCTCAGGGTTTAGTCCTGGGACCGCTCTTGTTTGGCATCTATATCTCTGAAGTACAGGCCAACACTAAGGGACTCTGGCTAACAAAGTTCGCAGATGACTGCAAACTGGGAGCCATTATTGAATCCCCAAATGATGTGGATATTCTACAAAAGGGCCTTACAGAAACAGATGATTGGTGCCAGAGCCATGGGCTCAATCTTAATGCCAAAAAATATATAGTTATCCCTTTTGGGAAAAACCATATACCCATGAATGACCACATAGGTGGCAGTACACTAAACACCAAAAGTGTGATGAGAGACTTAGGGACACAGGTGGACAGTGGTCTCACCTTCGATAACCACATCACCACAACAGTCAGGAAATCCTTCTATATGCCACACCTCATCACTAAGGATTTTTCATCCAGAAAAAAGGAGGTCATGTCCCACTGTACTCATCCCTGATTAGACCCATTATAGAGTACAGCACCCCATTTGGTATGTACCTCACAGGACATCTGCAACAGCTGGAAAGGCCGCAGAAATACCTCACTAAAATAATCACAGGCCTAAAGCAGATGCCCTATGCTGACCATCTAAAAAAAATTCCAGCTATACTCTGTGGCATATCGTCTACTCAGAGGCAATCTCTGCTTAACATACAAGACTGTGTCAAACCCTGAACTGTTGGACATGCTCCACTTAAAGAAATTCCAATCCCTCAGAGCCACATGCTCCAAGGATCTAAACTTTATCATCACAATGAACAAAACATGCTGGAGGGATAGGTTCCTGACCCAGAGACTCCCCATACTCTGGAATAGACTGCCCATACATGTCAAGCAGAGCGCCTCCTTGGCCCTCTTCAAAAGGAACCTTGACGATTGGATAGGAGATAGAAAATTCACCCCAGGGATAACATCAGTCACCCTGCTAGACAGGGGTCCAGGGAAGTAAATATTGTGGGAAGAAATATCTGGGGAATTGTTTGGCTAGGCTTGTATAGGCCCTTGGGCCGATAGCCTAGTACCAACCTATGAACCTGTGAACAAAGGTGGGAATTTAATAAATTCTACATGGACTTTTTTAATATGTAGGCATCATGCCTCACTGCTTACATGAAAGTAAGCAGGTTTTAGATTCAGTAAGCACTGCTGATCAGCATGCATGCACATGGAAACACAGGAAGTTCCATGGCATGCAAATCACCTCATTAGCAGGTGAATCTCATGCAAATGATGCAGGTAGAGTGATTCAGCAAGCAGATAGGCAGTTTTGCAGATCCTGTGTCAGTGTCCATAGTGTACACAGAAAAATTCAGTGTACAGAAATGTAAACAGACAAAAGGGGCTGTAAAAATGTAGATAGATGGATAGAAATTGCATACCACATACAGATATGAGCGAAACTATCCTCTGTGTGTCTAAAAAATTAAAGGAAATAAGTCAGACTAATTTTTTTAATAATCTGGACATGTTTGCATGAGGCACTACAATAAAAAAAAATTGGAAAAAAGCAAAATTAATATTATGTGACAGAAATGTATTACAGGACCCTGCATGGAGTATCTGCAATGGTGCATTGGTGCTGTTGCTAACGTGGTAGGTCTATGAAATGTGTAGTTTGCAGGCTGTCAGCATGAATCCCTATGCAAATGAGGTTGAGTTACTGAATATCATAAAGGGGTAATCATGTCTGCATATCCCCTCTGTGTAGGCAGAGGAATATGTTGGTGTTTACAGAGAAGGTAGCTGACATCAGGGGAGGGTGTGTCTAATGACTTCAAAGCTTATTTCAGCTTAGCTGCATCTGTTTGCACTGTGCTCTACTGCGCTGTGTGTATCCTTTCAGGGGGGTGTGCACACTGACTGCTAAGCTTTGTTTTCCTATGGGGCACGTGTTTGCATGGTATGCCACAATGCTGAATGTATCAAAAAGGCCAATGACATATTAATCAGTCTTAATCCCTGTTTAACTTAAACTAGGGGCATTAGATGATGTTAATGATATACTAGGCAGGTGCAATGCATCATAAATAGCCAATCACACAGTCAGCACCTACAGCACTATAAAGTATGCATACACCCTACAATCTGATTTCTCCCCCACACTCTGCACCATCAAAGTACAGATTTAGGAATTTTAATTGAGAGAATGCTAGGGCCTGGTGTAGCTCTGCTACATCTGTATGTGCTAGATGCTGAAGTCACTGCTGCTGCAGCTGACAATAGGCCTAGGCAGAGAGATATGTTCAGGCCCAGGGTAACCTTCCAGGAGGTACATGAGCTGGAGATTGCAGATTGCGTTAAAGGGGTGGACAGGGACATACGACAACTCACTGAGCTCTGCCACCCTCAACTTAGTCCCAGAGCCAACAGGGGGAACCTATCCCAGTGGAAACAAAGGTGTGTGTGTGTAGCCCTTAGGATACTAGCTACAGGTACTTTCCAAATACCAGCTGGGGACATGGTGGGGGTCTCACAAGCCTCAGCATCCTGGGTACTCCTCCAGTTGCTGGATGCCATGCTACCACATGTCAGTGAGCACATTTCTTTTCCCCTCATCCCTGAGGTGAGAGCCAGCAATATGCAACACTTCTGCCATGTAGTACACTACCCTGAGGTACCGGGTGCCATAGATTGCACTCATGTATATATCAAGGCACCACCCAGAGAAGGGTAGAATCTACATCAACCACAAGGGGTTTCACTCCAACTGCCAGGTCGTGTGCAGTACCCAGGGGATTATCATTAATGTATGTGCTGGCAGCCCTGGCATTTATCACAACTCCCATGTTTGGCAAGCATCACAGCTGTACCAGATGTTTGCTGGAGGGACATCTCACATGACCATTTACTTGGGGATGCTGGCTACACACTGAAACTGTGGATGATGACACCCATCAGAGATGCACACACATACACAGAAGAACAACATAATGAGACACACACACAAATTAGAAACATCATAGAACATGTGTTTGGGCTTCTGAAGTCATGATTCTGGTGCATCTATATATCTGGTGGAATCCTGCAGTATACTCCAGCCACATGTGCACAGATATTCACAGAATGTTCCATGCTACACAATACGATCCTGCAAAAGCAGCTGCAGCAAGATCAGTAAAGAGAAGGGATTCACAGCCCCCAACCAGTGCCTAGGTCACCACAGCCACACTCACAGGAGAACTTGGAAGAGGAACCCCCTGATGATGTCCCTGTGGGCAGACATAGGCATGATCAGTATGTACAGGCTTTGACTTTTTGATTAAATAAAGCTAACAGTGGGTAAATTTCAATATACTACAACCACGGAGTCAGTTATTGCTATTATACAATGACAGTATTTAAGAAAAAATACTTACTTTTCTAAAATAATTTCTTTGTATAATGGCGCATTTCTTTTCAACTGTGGCTGGTGGTATACTGCTTCATTGTGTTGATGTACTGCGCATGCGTATGGGACTTGCATACCCAGTACATCAATGCTTTGAAACGGAAGCAATGGAGAAAAGAACATCTCCATTGCTCAGTTTTTGTTTTCTTTTTTGTTTTTTTTAATTAAAATAAACCTTTAGGCCAGTTTAGGGGTAGGAGAGAGAGACGGCATGGAAGAAATACAAGGGATATTAGCTACGCGTGTTTAATTTTAAATAACATACCTGATTTCCCTAGTATTTTGTCCAAGCCGCCTCTCTGGTGTGTCCAGAGTTGGCACTAAAGATTTTATTTTTACTTTTTAAGAAATAAAAATAAAATTTAAACAATATACCAACGGAAAGAAGTCCGGGGTGACTGGACCTTTTTCCGTTAGTATATTGTGCGATTTACAACAGGCACGCTGGTTGGGCTGGCCAATTAGCGTGCACATTTTTGAATATTAATGGGGAGTCATTGTATAATAACAATTATCTCATTGCTAGGATACTAGATGCAGATAACAGTATGAAGCAATATCACTCTGCAGACCACAGATGCTGTTCAACACAAGACTAGTTTGTGTAATGCACAGTACAGTGCCTGCAATCACATATATAGCAAACTTAAGCCATTGCACATGCGATTAGTTCTGTGATCTATAGTGTATAAAGCTAGATAGGGAGGGGTTCTAATCTCACTCCAGCCCACTTGATGCATATATATGTATGTGTGTATACACATCCCCCTGAAAAACAATGGATATGCCCTCATGGGCTATCCACCTGCAATGGCTATGCACTTTTTGGCCTTGTAGCTTGCTGCTGGCTTCCAAACTGCCTTTTACTATAAGGTCTGATGATGTTATCCACCTTAAGACTACCAGCTGACAGTATAGCATCAGACTTAAGCCGTGGCATATTTGATAAGTACTGTGATCTATAGTGTATAAAACTAGATAGGTAGAGGTTCTAATCTCACTCCAGCACATTTGGTGTGCATATGTGTGTATGTATATTCCCCTCCAAAACAATGGCCGTGCTCTCATGGGCTATACACCTGTGATGGTTATGCACTTTTTGGCCTTGTAACTTGCTGCTGGCATCTAAACTGCCCTTTTCTACAGGGTCTGATGATGTCATCCACCTTAAGATTACTAGCTGACAAGGTAGTATCCAACTTAAGCCTTGGCATGTGCAATAAGTACTGTGATCTTCAGTGTATAAGACTAAGTAGGGGTTCTAATCTCACTCCATCCCATATTGTGTGTGTATATATCCATATGGCATAAATGTGATAACCTTGGTAACTTAAAAATATGTAGGTTTTGCAGTGTTTTATTTATAATGGGTGATGTGGCCCCCCAAAGGACAGACCACAACAAGGCCTGCTGAGGTCATCAAGCATAATATATTCTAAAGTAGCACTAGCAGTCATGAGGTGTGTTGCATGCAACACATACTGTTATCTGTAGTGTGTACCTTTAGATAGGCAAGTGTTCTCATCTACATACAGCCAACTTGCACTGTGTGTGTCTTGGCATGTCCTGTACACAGTGATTGGAAGTGGTACTTGACTCAATGTAGGCATGTTTGTGTGTGAGCCTGTTAGAATATTTTACATCATGTTATGGAACCATAGAATGTTTGAACTTAACTAGCATAATGGCCATATAGCCTCACAATCATAGACATTTTTATACCTGTAGTTACAGGATCAGCACATATTGCCCCAGTCCAAGAGGGATACAGGCAGATGCCCTGTCTTGAGATGATGGTGGCCCAGCCAATCATACAAATGGCATGTGCTGTGGTGCACTGAGGTGCTCTGTGTGCCATTAGGCAGGGTTTTGTTCCAAGGGTGTCTTTAATTCTGCTAGACAAATCTCTCACACAACCATGTTGTACTAACGTCACAAGCTAGGTTAGTTTCCTTACAGGGAGTCATCCATCTACCATGCTTCCTACAGATTTCCCAAGGATTCATTTGCCATCACTAAAGGCGCCAGATTTAGTGCATAGCTATTGGTTACAAGTTTATTTAAAAGAACATCACTCTTTTACCCCTTACGATCTGAAGAAGGTGAAAACCGAAAGTGCTTATCGCGTGTTTGGGGTTTATTGTTTTGGAACTTTTCCCTGTCTACATTCATTTGTGAGTTTCAGCAACGGAAAAGTAATATTTGCATTATCTCACGAAGGTAAAGATTTCATTCTGTGATGGAACTTTGGTGAACTATTATATGTGAATTCACATTTGCTGGACAGTACGCTTTCATCATTATTTGAAGGATAACATCTAAATTACTCCTTGGGACTATTCATTTCTACATATGGAGTAATTTTTGAGCAGTCATCTCAGGAATATTGTTAATATTGTCAACAACAGGACCGAAAGGTTTTTTATTCAACAAGCATTTTCATGCTTGCTTTTATTCAATAAAGAGATTTGCAGGATTTTATCGGATTCTGTGTTCACGTATTTTTTGGCCATGGTGCAACAGTTTGGCTTTCTCAAGGCTTCCTACAGATAGGCAGCATATTCAGTCAAGCAGGGTCACACATTGTCATGTATGCAAGGCACAGATCATCTCTGAGTAGTCTATATGCCACAAGCGACAATGACACTCATTGCAGATGATCCCCTTAAAGACACATGTTCTTGTGAGGACCATATTGTTGTGTGCAATTGCCAGTACTGCTTGGAAAGGTACATCAACAAATGACCATTGAACTCAGATATTGGCATGCTGAGGGAAGAGTACTTGGAGGTTATGAGTATGTCACTGGTGGTGATGGTGGTAATGTGAGACACAGTAGGTGTAAACCTGTGTGGCCAGCTCTGTGTGCCCAGTTTTTACACCCCTGACTATGTACGCCACATGCTAAAACTGATTTGCTACTTACCAGGTACATAGGTCTAATTGCTTGAAATGATACTACATGTATATTTGCTTAGAGTTTATGACCAACAGCCATGTGCTCACAATAACCTCTTGCAAGATAATGACATACCACAGAGACAATATGAGTGCTCACAATGTGCAGGCATCAGGCAGCATTGTTAGCCCCATTCAGTCAGTAGTTGTGTGTATTGTGGGTGAATGGATTCCAAGCAGTAGAGGACCCAGGACTGCACCCTGTTGAGCACTGTTGCTTACAGATCAACTATTGGAGGTGGATGTCCCTATGTTCCGTGTGTGTACCAGAAATGGGCCACTTAGTGACCCCTACAATGACATTATAGTGGATTCCTAAGTGAGTGCTTTGTAAATGTTGCCTGAGTGAGGGATATAGTTAGACGTATCGGTTCAGTCTAGGGGGTTGTAAGCCCTTATGTACCCCTCACCCAAGTCTTTGGTGACTGCCTTGGAAATGCCCACCATGTGTAACAGTCATGCTCCCCCATCACAAATCCAAACTGTGTACAGCCAACTGTTTGTAGACCACATATATGTGTGCTAATCATCTCCATGATGATTGCCCCTACAAGCATACAGATATGGATACTTAGACAAAGAGCTGTACGCTTATGTTGGTCAGTGGATGCACCATCTCTGTGCAAGGGTAAAACAGTTGCTGTTGTCCACTCAGCTGGTGTGCGTCCAGTAGTGTCAGTATGATTGCAAGGGTTTCCCGATGATGTTAATAATCCTTGTCAGATCCCATGTGGGATGCAGACTGGTATGTTAGCATGTGCAGTAGATGCTGTGTATCTGCCAGTGAGAGGCCAGTTATGAACTGCTCTGCAAATATGGAAGTTATGGGACAGGTTCTAGGAATGTCTTGTGTCACATGTGGTGGGGACAAGGGAGTGTAGTTGATGCAGACAGTGTGGGGTACATGTGTGGCATCATGATGTATGAGGTCACTGACAATCTGGGCCTGTCCATTGAGGTCACACATGCAACTATGCTGTGCGTTGTGGTTCCGCTTTGTGTGGGTGGCTACTTTTGTCACTTACCTTGTCTACTCAACATTGCAACAACACTATATGCTTCTTTTAGCTGAGGAGGTAGTGCCTCCATGTTAGGGGCCACCCTCACCCCAACTGTCACACAGCACTGTCCAACTCTTATTGTACAGCCTACTAATGGCTGTTGTCCACCAGTCAGGTTTGCTGAGCCATGATGAGCCTGTGTCCCTCCTGTCATGTACATGTAATGCTGCTGACATAATGCATGAGTGTAGAGTTCTGCATACTTGCCTACCCCATCTGAAGGGGGAGCTACAGTCACGCTATGTCAGCCATCCCATAGGAGGTAATAAATGGCTTTCTTCACATTTATGTCTGTATTGTCTGCAAGGTGGGGTATATGCCGGTCATTCTAAGGAGACTGAGCAGTGACCAGATCCCACCATGGAGGACCTCACATTGTGGGGATGTACTGATCACCCATAGTGGTAAGCACATGATGAAATATGTTGGTTCCCCATGTGGGGATGTCACGACACTGCTGCAGAGCATTGTATGTAAGGACCTGAACCATCCTTTGGGCAAGTAAGCCGTGGCATGACTAAGCAACACATTGTGTATATATTACACTTCCTTAATGTGTATGTGTGTGCTCTGTACAGACATGTTACATGGGTCTCTTCTTGCAACATGCTGGAAGTAACTGCTATACTTACTTGCACAGAGGACAACTAGCATGTAGTGCTAAAGAGTGTCCCCAGATCAATAAGTCATATCACCTGAAATGCCGTGATAGGAGTTAGCATGGATACGAGCACTAACACTGTTGTACACCTACTGACACTGGACCAAACACTGTTACTTTTTCTCAAGGCCAGATCATGTTTACCAACTGTGACCAGAGGAGCTCATTGACTGTTACACTATGCAGTGGATGTCAGATATATATCTCATTCCGCCAACCATAGTTTGACAAACTGTATGACAATATTAGGCCAGCAGGCCTTGCTGGAAACTGTGTATGTCATGTACAGAGTGTTATGTCAGCTGGTGGATAAGCAAGTGTCTGACAGTCATAGTCTGGGAAGATAGCATTGGAAGACCTACACTGCAATGATGCCAGTCAACAGTGGAGTTCACCATCCTTCATTACTGGCATACCCCATTTGTCTATTCCCTCTCTGCAGTCACACCCACTGTCAGTAACCTCTGAGTACATTAGCAGGTGATTGCATATTGGGAGCTGTTACAGAATCTCACACAGAAACAACAGATATCCAGGATGGCCTAAGACACAATTAGTTGCACTCTGAGCCACTGACAAAGACTAACTGCCAATGGCTGCATAATACTATCCTGTGGGAAATTAATTGTTATATTAGTCAAAATCTAAGCATGACATGCAAACTGCAGTGAAACTCTTGCCCCCTTTCCACAACACCAGACAGACCTGACACCCATGTAAAACTATGTATGCACTGACACACTGAATGCTACAGTATTGTAATGCTGATCAAACTAAGCTTACCTGCAGGCTCCTGTGCCATGGACACTATGGCATCCACATAAGCGATTTAGGGTGTGATGGATGCCTGGGAAATGTTTTCTATGCATAGATTTGTCAGGAATTCCTCAGTGGTTGAGAGTGGCTGTTGCACTGCAGGGCCTCTGCCAGTGGTGCCACAATCCCTGGCTACATCTGCTGCTCTTCAGCATGGGGCATTGATCATGTCCATTGCACAGTGTCAAACCTGCTCATATGTCCTTCCCTGATGACCAGTGGCATTGACATCACAGACAAGGTCAGCCCACGCCTCCCGCTGTTCCCTGTTGTGCCTCCCCCTGGACAGTAGGACTTCATGGTTGACAGAGTGCTTCCACCATTAACTCATTCTCTGCATCCATGAAGGCATCTTGCATACATATTCTGTGAAAGACAACAACATGGGAACATATGTCAGGATCACAATCATGGAAGTACACTATGTAGAGGTACAGCAAGGACAGAATGGCTGGCAATATCCACTGCTTGATCACACATGTCATATCCCACAGTGTACAAACATACTGAGCATGTGGATACAACTAGGATACTGGTGATAGTCAGGTATTCCTGTGCGTGCCATGACAGATACTGCTGTATGTTCATACAGCCAAGACTTGAATCTATTGTAGTGTGTCCCCAAGGGGCAACCCCCCCCCAATAATATGTCAAACCAACTGTGCTAAACAAATAGCAGCATGCTATTACAACCACTGTAAAGGGAGAGCTCCATGAGCCCGGTGTGCCACATTGATAATATACATTCCACCCCTGATGTCTTGCACATCTTCTGTATGTGTAACAAACCTGTAGATCACTGACATGTCATTATCACAGTTCTAAGAAAGGCTTAATGCTGTAATCCATATTCTCTGTAATTATAGTCAGACATCTGCATCCTGATGTAATCAAGATGGTTACATACCAGAAGATGTCCAGTACTCCTCTGCTATGTGCTGATAGTTAATACTTTGCATACATGTGGTCTGTGTGAAGAAAGTCTCATACAGAATGGTTTGCATAGCTAGCTGCTTGCCTTTTTAATGTGCTTTTCATCAGCAGGTGATTGCCTCATAACCAATCTGTGGTTCTGAAATGCTGATTGCAGCAAACACAGCTGATATGCATTATCATCAGCCAATCACATGCAACTGCAGTACAATATATAAGGCCATCATGTAGATTAGGGACCCTTTATGATATGTTATACTGGACATTACTGGGGTGAGAAGACTACTTCATCTCAGAGGGTGGGTCTGTAGCAGCAATGTTTACATAGAGATGGGTGTGCTACAGGCTGCAGCTGCTGCTGCAGGTAATAGGCATAGGCAGAGAGTGTGAACACTTTGGAGAACAACTAGCTGTAGGAGTAATTATGGGAGCTGTGCCAGCCTTGCTGTAGAGGCAGAGCCAGAGTGAGGCTACCCTTTCCAGTACAATTAAGATATGTGTTTAAGGTAAGTATGTTAGGCAACACTATCACTAACAGAGTAGTAGGCCACATGTTAGCTGTGTCCTTGAGCAACATGGGGGAATTAATATAACAATATGTCCAACATTTGGGTGACTGTCAGGCCATGTGTTACAGTCTGGTAGTAATTTGGAGCATGTATGAGGGCAGTCCATGTTACAAATGGGTACTTCAAATGTGTATGTTAGGTGTGCAGCTGTGCTAATTGGCACTGTGGGTTTGAAATGATTGTTTGGTGCACTCTGGTATTAGTGGTCCTCATTTACAGTACCTGAGTTGAATTTCTCTGTGAATGCATATTAATGCATGACATGACATTGTATTCACTTTTGCTATAGGGATATGTGAAGGGTGTTTCTATCTGCAGGCCTGTGACTTCCATCAGTGAAATGCAGACATTATTTTGATATGCATTGTGTGGATAAAGAGTGCATGACTTGCTCATTATTTGCTGGCATCACAATACTATAATTCCACTGCTACACACCACTGGATTTGAACCCAGGATTATATGTGGCTAAACATACATTTACAAGCCATCTAACAGACTGAACTACTGATTCACTGCTGTAGCATGTGTATTTGCAAGCTATATGTGAAAACATGCAGGCTGTGAGAAATATTTTCTATATCCATCAGTATGCGCATGGCTTTATATGGATGTATTTCTGCATCGGGGTCCCAGTTGAACTTGTATTTTGCCATTAATGCCTTAGCAGGTGTCTTTCTACATGTTGCTGATAAAATTGCACATTTACCTACTATCACAGGCCTCACTTATATCCATTATGTCTTTGGCTTTCTAGTGTGTACTGTTGCACCAAAGTTCAAGGTACACTCCCATTTTTTCCATTAATTTTAATCAAGTTTGCGCGACATGATGCGCAGCTCTGCTGAAACATGCTTAATGACAGTAACTAGTAATTACTATGTTTTGTTTAAACCACCTGTTTTAATTAAGAGTTGTGTGGTATGACAGGCTAATGCAGTAGTCTACAAGTGCAGTAGCCTGCAAGGGCAATGATCTTGGGTTCAAAATATGGGACAGCTGTTTATTTTGTAAGTGTGTGTCACAATTGTAAAGACACATATATTCAATATAGCTCTGTTTAGGTGAGCTTAGCTAAGCTGACAGACATGCTAAAAGATATTAAAAAAATGGGGCACTAGGAAAGTGGTGAAATAGGGTGCAAGCATGGGTAAAACATAGTGAAAGGCATGTAGGGATGTGCAGGAAGGGTATAGGAAAGAACCATAGCTATCCATTTCTTGTACAGTAACAACTGTGCACTTTGACGAAATTTGTACATGACTTTGAACTCTCATGCTCAGAGAGAGGG
This sequence comes from Protopterus annectens, assembly GCF_019279795.1. Taxonomy (NCBI): domain Eukaryota; kingdom Metazoa; phylum Chordata; order Ceratodontiformes; family Protopteridae; genus Protopterus; species Protopterus annectens. Next base: position 1,206,457,089 of record NC_056744.1, on the reverse strand, counting down.
GTGAGGACAACATAACTTCATTGTCAAGCCAATTGGACCAAATTATGTGTGTCCAGGGGACATGTGTGCAAAATGGAGAGCTATGTATGGGACAATATTTTTTTTTGGACAGGTGCCCATTTTTTTTAACGTGAGAGTGGAATGTTGGGAAAAGGACATAGGTACATGTGGGGGAGGTAAGTTGGATACGTAAGGATGCATTTGCAGACAGACAAGACAAACAAGACAGCAGACAGGGGCAGTGTGTGACACATGAGGAGTTGTACACCTTGGATAGGGAGGGTGTTGTGGAATCTAAGTCCCATGTGCAGCAGTGTGACTCACATTTTATTTATTTATTTATTTATTGCATTTGAAAGATCACTGGGCCTGGAGGAGCCCATTTTCAACGGAGGCCCGGAGAGAAGAGCTCCACATTATTACTTACAATTAATTAAAATCAGTGTTAATACATAAATAAAATGGACACACAGTAGAAAATATAAGACAAAATTGGCAGAGATATCATTTCATTAATTACATACAAAGGACAAATTATGTAAGTGAGAGCATAAATAGAAACTGAAGTATAAAAGTCAGCTTAGAACAAGAGAGTAAGGGTGCAGTATATGTGAGTTAGAAAATAGTATATACATGTGAATGTGTAGGATTCAAAGTTGGGGAGTGTAGAGTTCAGGGTGAAAAGCAGGTGAACAAAAAGAGGGTGACGAGCAGGAGCGAGAAAGAGTAAGAAAGTTACAGAGAAGAATAGTGGGAAAGTTTAGATAATTGAAACAGAATAGATGTTCCAGAGTGAGAAATCAGGTGTAAGGATTTTTGCTTGGGTACAGGAGCATAGCCAATTAGAGACATGTGATTTTCGGGATTTTTTAAAAGAAGCAGGCTTACTGATAATTCTCTGTAAAGAAGGAAGTTATCCCATAGCTTAGAAACAGCATAGGAATACAGCATTTGGCCAGCTGAAAGTTTGGATTTCTCTATAGACATTAAACATTTTGTTTTCAGACCCGAGATGGTGATTGGGGTTGTACATGGTCAGTATAGATGAGAGGGAAGGGCAACATTCAGGTTGGAAGATTATCTTGTGGGCTGTAGTTAGTTGTAGGTAAGTAAGATGGTGGTGGGATTCTAGCCAATTTAATTGATGCAGTGAGGAGCAATGGTGGATAGAGTATTTAGCATTTGTAGCAAATTTGGCAACTTTATTTTATCAGGAGCCAAACTTATTTTTTAAGGAGGATTGTAGGTTGGTGAGGATGGGAACACCATAAAGCAGAGATGGAAGTAGGAAGGATGAGGCAAGGGCCTTTTTAGCAGTGTGACTGAGGAAAGAGTTATGACAATATAGGGCACCTAGCGTTTGGTGTTTTTTTTTTTTTGATGATGTTGTGGATGTGAAGGTCAAAGGTTAGTTTGTCATCAATGATGACACCTAGCAGTTTGGTACTAGGGACAACTTCTAAGATATTGTTATTGTAGGAGCTAACTGTAAAAAGAGATTTTGTCGATAGGGCTAGTTTTTGTGGGGGTGAATAATAAAAGTTTTGTTTTGTTGAGGATATGGGCGAGGTGAGGTGATTCGGTGACATCCAGTGCTCAGTAGAGGTGAATGCTTCTTGGGGAAGTTGCTGTAATTTGATGAGAGATTTTGAGAAGCAGATAGTTTTTGAGTCATCAGCATATTGGATGACAGTACTATGAGTTAGGGTTTGATGAAAGTTGTTGACAAATATACTAAAGAGGAGGGGACCCAGAATTGAACCTTGGGGAACACCTGTATTGGCAGTAATGAAAGGGGAGGAGAAGTTCTGTCATTTAGAGGATTTCTGCCTATTTGTGAGGTAGTTTGTAGACCATTGTAGGGTGGGGGGAGATAGACTGAGGTTGGAGAGTTTGGTGAGCAGTAGGCAGTGAGAAATGGTGTCAAATGCTTTTGATAGCTCAAGAAAGAGAGCAGAAACTAAGGAGCCAGTGTCATGGGCTCTATTTACTGTGTCTAAGAAGGAGATGAGGGTGGTGTTGGTGCTATGTCCGAGCCTAAAGCCATGTTGAGTGGGAGAAAGCAGTTGATGTTTTACTAGATGATTTATGAGCTGTGTGTGGATGCACTTCTCTAATATTTTAGAGATGGGGAAAGAATGGCAATAGGACAGAACTTTGAGATGTCGGAGCTATCGCCACCTTTATGTAGAGGAATGACAATTTGTTTTCCATATATCTTGTATACAGGATTCTTGAATGGACCTATTAAGGATGATGCTGATAGGATGGGCTATGGAAGGGGCTGCTAGTTGCAGGTATTCTGCAGGTAGACTATAAGGAGCATTTTTGTAAGGTTTTAGTTTATACAGAAGTTTTTGGATGGTGGATGTGGGAATGGGTGATAGTGAGTGTGTCAGGATTGATGGGTGGGAATGTAGTAGTAGTTAGTTTGGTGACTATGTCAGTAAAGTATGTATTGAAGAGTTTGGCTAGCTTGGAGAGAATTTTATCTGGGTTTTTACATGGGATGTTTTTAATACCTGGGAGAAGTTAATTGCTCCCCAGAATTTTTGGGATTTTGTTTATGCTGGTCTTGAATAGATTGGATATATTCTTTTTTGTTTTTGACCACTAAACATTTAGCCTGATTGTGAAGTTGTTTGTATTGCATTAGGTTGGAAGGAATTTCTTTTTTTTGCCAGGTTTTCCAGGCTTTGTCCCTAGAGGACATGACTTCCCACTAATGGGACTGTCTGCACTGTTCCGTCACTGCTCTGGGGGTGGCAGTGGTGGAGGCTGTGCACCAGGGCAAGGCTGCATCAACAGGCTGGTCAGCAAGTCCTCAGTCTGGTGCAGGCAGCAGTCAATCCCATGGTAGACTATCCTGTGCACCAAAACTGGCAGCTCAGGTCAGGTGATGACTCCCCCTACACCACTGTTCCCAAAGGGGGGCCCATCCCCATCCCATGGGGTGGTACTACCCAACGTCACAGGTAGTGCAGGGGCAACAGAGGGGATACTATCAGTCTGGGTACCAGACATGCTGGGACCTGGTGCCATGACCGGATGAAGCATGACAAGCAGATCAGCTGGAACTGACCTACCTTGATGTGCTGTGGTAAATGAGGTATACAATAGGTTAAGATTACTAATAACCAAACCATTGTTAGTATTAACATAATAGAACATCATATTTATCAATCCAAATACATATTAATGTATATTATGTGTAGCACAACATTAAGTAATATAAAAGTCAGTACATTAACAGCATACCAGTAAGTGGTAAACCATAAGGTCAACAAAACAGTTATTTTAACAAAATATGTTAATATTGAATCATAATAAAACATAACAATAATAAATCACATTTTGTAATATTGAATCATAATAAAACATAACAATAATAAATCACATTTTACAAAAATATAGTTAAACAAAATATGTTAATATTAAATCACAATAATAAATAACAATAATAAATAAATTACTATAAGGGGTAGGGAGAGAGAGAGAGAAACATTCCATTACTGACAATGCAGATTATATCCTTGAAAACACAGATAATACTCTACAGGTGTGTAGTGTCACAGTGACTACAGTTCTTCTATAGCATGTACATACCTCTCAAGCTGTTAGCATTGATCAGTATGGGCCAAGCAATAACAAATGCAGGTTCACAACTACACAGAACACTTTCACATAATGAGGACTTATATAACTACCAAGGTGTTCTGTAAGCGGATTTGGTAATGCATTACATTCCAGGTAATCATTTTTTTGCTAATCCTGTGGCAGATGGATTAGGCAGTTTTAATTATATTACGAGGAATTGTGGCACTTGAGAGGCATATCTGTGAACAGTACATAAACTAGACATCCGCCATGCCTTAGTTTGCAGGCATGAGAGTAGTAGAACCCAATAGCTGTGACTGCAGGGGACATCTGCAAAAAATGTAACTCTTGACTGCAGCAACTTAGTACAAACATGAAAGGAATACAGCTATACTGGAAATATTTAGACAGATTTATTTAGATATCAGCAATGCTGCTTAACACTTTATTGGCATTGCTGATAAGTGTCTGTGAAATGTAAGCACAATCATATTTGCTTGTAGCATGGGCTACCTCAACCATATACCTTTTGTTCTTGGAGTGGGACAAAATGAGAGCATTATGTGACTGAATTTGTTTTGCATTCTAGAAATATTACAGTGCTATACTTGACTGCAGTGACAGTAGAACACACATGCATGGAATACAGCTGTACTGCATTTATTAAGATAGATTTCTTTAGGAATTAACAATACTGCTTAACACTCTATTGGTATTGCTGATAAATATATGTGAAGTCCACACAAAATATCTGCCCATAGAGTGGGCTACCTCACCTATATACCTTTATTACCTGGAGTAGGAGGAACATAGAGCATTATGTGACCGATACTGGCCTGGAGACAGTGTTACACTTGACTGCAGCAACCTTACCATAGACAAGCAGTACATACAGCTCTTGTGCAGTGGTTATGACAACACAATCCTGCTGTACACCAGTTTGCTTAGTGTTATTGGTATTGTTTATTGGTTATTGCAAATACAGTTGTTACTGTTGTTACTGTTCATTTACTGCACTACATCTCTAATTAGCCATTTATTGCACTACAGCTCTACTTGCCCATTTATTGCACTACAGTTTTTACTGTGTATACTTTTTTGCAGTAAATGCTTTACTCTTTCTTGAGTATTGCACCACAATTAGATAATAAATCCACACTTACCACACTCATGGTGCAACCTGGCCAGGCGCCTGGCATGCGACTCAACATTACAAGCCTTCTCAGCTGCAGCTGTTGGAAAGAAACACATCATTATGAATAACAGTTCTGTAGACATTCAGCTTGCAGTTTGATAAAACAGTGAAAAACATACTTGCATATTTGTGGGGCATTCTCAGCTCATGCCTCTTGGACCATGGTGTCCAAGGTTCCTCTCTTTCTCCTCTTCAGGTTGTCAAAATGGTGATGACACTGCTCGTCTGTGCAGGGGATACCGGTAGCACTGTTGAGTTTCCCAGGCAACTGCTCCCAGGCCTTCACCTTACATTCTGAGCCCTGGAAACTACTCTTCATCAGCCTGGGTTTATAATTTTTTACCAGGAGCACAACAAAGACCCTGGACTCCTGAACACCCCACCTCTGCGCCCTAAAGTGCACATCTTCACTAGCACCGTCTGCCATATCAACAAATTATTAGACTCCAGTGAATGGTTCAGAATTCCTACCTATTAGCCTTAATAGTGGTTGCTTTCCCGCCCTTACGCATTATTGAGCAACATTCAAAAAAGCACAGCATTGCTTAGCATGTCACAAACCAGCTAAGCAGAGCTAAGTAACGTGAAAACTCACACAACTGAGGTTTTACCTAAGCTTAGCACTGGGCAAAGAGCAGTAGCTATTAGCATGTTTAAGCAGTGCTCAGCATAGTGCAGCAGTGCCATATTTCACAAATTTGGTTTTAACAAAATTAAACATGTATAATAAATTCAATTACAAACATCTTATGACTGCTACAGACTCGAACCTAGGACCTACTAAGCATTAAGCTGTAACTCTACCCATTTAACTATTTAGATATTATGAAAACTAATATACCTTTGTATATAATACTGAGCTACCTGTTAACATTGCTAAGCACCATGGTGCATCTCACAAACTTGCTTACATAGACCCAGAAATAAATAATTAATTACATCTGGTTTATATTTTTAGATGTCTGGCAGCTGTTGGCTATATATGTATGAGTGCCACACGGCTCTGTGGAGCTCTGCACCATGCTGCACAAACAACAATTAAATAAAAATTATGTAATTATGATAATTAATTACATCGTTTCTATTTTTAAATGTGCAGCTGGTGTCAGCTGTCTATATGTGAGCACAGCTTGGCATTGCTGTACTCCACGCCATGCCACACAAACATACACAGGGGAAAAAAAGAAATAATACATAACAATAAAATATTACATATTTCAGCTAATTCACAACATTTCAACAGGAGCCTCACCCTGTACATAACATCTGACCAGGTATTCACAGCCATGGGTGGCCTCCCTACATGGATTCAGTATCCCTGTTCCTATGCTCTACCTCAGCAGTACGCCGTGATTTATAAGTATGGCGCACTGCTGAGGGAGAACTGTGGCCGTGCATATGTATACATTCTATGTTGGATCTACACGGTGCCTACAAGGAGTTTATTAAATCTTAGGAATAAACTATGTGGTACAGCCTAAGATTCATTGCACTGCATTTATTTTTTTTATATTTTGTGCCCGTTAATCAACTGAAAGCTAATGCAACAGTGGTTTTATGTAATGTATACTGAAGTGGGGAGAGGCTAAGAAACTTACATAAACATGGAAGCATAATGCTAGTGTGATGCAGTTTTTATGGTAGTTTTCTACTTATCCAGAGGGTTTTCATTACTAATCAGGGTTACAATGCTTATCCCAGCATTATGCATTATAGTTGTCCAAGCCAGCTATATTTCTCTTCACAGACTGATTGTTTCCCATAGCAAACTGCTTGTACACTTATTTAGTTAGTTATTTTTAGTTTATTCATTTTATTTTAGTAATCACTGGATCCGGTGATTATACGTATCCACATTTATGGGAGGCACCTGAGATGTAGTTTATTTCATGGCAATATACACTATACTGCATTGATAGAGTATTGTTTATGGTATTGTGATAACACAGCTTATCACAAATGTCTTTATTTTATGAAGAAAGTAGAACAGTAATCATTTGACTTCATACAGAATGCCAGTTTATTGAATATTACAGTGATATATGATATGGTAGAACAATTAGTTACACACATGATGTGCAAGAAAGAACACCTATCTGTTATATTGACAGGAAAGAACATAACACACCTAACATGCTACAGAACTTCAGTGTTGTTCTCTGATGTTATGCCTGAAATCTGTAACACTAAGTAACATAGGGTTATCCAGCTAACTGTCAAAAAATGATACATCAGAAATAGAGTAGTAACTCATATGGGAAATAAATACATGGAAAAGGATTCATTAAAACTTATAACTGTCTTGTCATGCATATTGTAGATCAGTATGTGCGTACAACTTTAAGAAGCTTTCTAGGGGCTTGCACAAGTGTATAAATACTGAGCATGTGGGAGCCTGACAGCAATTTTGTAGTAAGCTGTTGAGATGTAAGCATGCATGTCTATGTGTTCTGTCAGTTAATCAGTTTGTTTATATTTTGTAAAGCTGCTATCTATCCTGATGTGTTTCTGGGTAATAAAGCATATAAACAAACTACCCTGCCTGTTCATCATCTATACTAGAGCGAGAGGAGTGACATGATGTCAGAAGAAGATGTCTAAAAGGACATGTGGCCAGAAGGGATTCCAGATTCTTCAGATTCAAGTGTCTCTCAGGCACTCAATTAACACTGGAGGAATATAAAGGAGAGCATCATCATCATGTATAACCTGCAAAATAGATCAGAAACGATTTTCCGGTATTAAAATTTGCTCAGTGCTGCAGGTGACAGGCCTCTGCATGCCTGGAAGTGCATTATTTCCACAATAACGCATACTCGCTGTACCGTTATTGTGCTTAGTGAATGGGCTAGCTGTTAGATTGTTTGTTTTGCATTATTTTTTATTATGATACTTGTTTTACATTTTCCAGGGGAAATAGTTTCTTTTTAGTTTCAAATATTGAAAAGTGCAGAAGCGGTTAATATTTACACACATACATGCACATGCATGCACACACACACACACACACACACACACACACACACACACACACACACACACACACACACACACACACACACACACACACACACACACACACACACACACACACACACACACACACACACACACACACACACACTCAGAAAAAGGGAGAGACAGATCTGTAGACATATACACAGAAACACACACACACATTCTGAGACATAGAGAGACAGACTCACTCACACGTATACATAAGTTGAAACATACATGCGCAAGCATACACACACACACACACACACACACACACACACACACACACACACACACACACACACACACACACACACACACCAGTCACACACAGACACATATACACACACAAATATTCAGAAGAAGAGAGAGTGACAGACAGACACACAATCCACAGACATATACATAAGAACACACACACATTCAGAAACATAGAAAGACAGAAAGACTCACTCAAACATATACATAAATAGAAAGGTACACACGCATGTGTGTGCATACACACATAAACACACACTCATCTACTTTGTTGATGAGCACATCCACAACTTGTGAGCAAATTAGCAAAAAAAAAAAAAACTGAATAGAAACCACAGTGACCTATACATATACATAGAAACATAGACACTTTCAGAAACATAGACAGACAGACTCACTCACACATATAAATAGAAACACACGTGCAGAGCACACACACACACACACACACACACACACACACACACACACACACACACACACACACACACTTTATTTTTCATTGGACTCAACCAAGTACAGCCTTAGTATTCCAATTGATACCTCTGCACTGGTGTGCAATTGCTGTTTGCAAACTCTTTATGGCTTTTTTTTCCCCTGGAGACATGCCACTCTAACTGAAAAATATCAGAAGTATTCCACATATTTCTATCTACTAATAAGTCTAAATGGTCCTAGAAACTCCTGATGTAGTGGCTTTCTGTTTAAGGCTTTATAGAATCAGTGTAGTAACTGCTCTGCATCCTGCTTGATTGGTTGTGGAACAGTAAACAAGGCAATAAGTGGAGGTGAGGATGCATACTAAATGGAAAAACATGATTAATGTAGGACAAAAGTACTGAGATGGGTGCCCTGGGGAGTGTATATCACATTATGGAATGTAGAATAGGGACATCAGGGAAGGTGGGCACCATCAGACCCCTTTGGCTGGGGTTCTGGGCTATATTTCACATAAAACTGGCAAAGTGTGTGTGTGTGTGTGTGTGTGTGTGTGTGTGTGTGTGTGTGTGTGTGTGTGTGTGTGTGTGTGTGTGTGTGTGTGTGTGTGAGACTGCGTGTGTATATGTGTGTGTATGTGTGTGGGTGATTGGGTATGTGCATGTCTGTGTATGTGCGTGTTTATATGTGCGTGTGTATATGAGTGGGTTTGTGCATGTCTGAGTGTGTGCGTGTATATATGAATGTGTCTGTGTGTGTGTTTTGTGTATACGTATGTGTATGATGATATATCTGTTTACTGACATGGGATTGAGAGAATAAACATTTTCTCCTCTGCCTGTTGGTATTGTACTAAAGTTACACTTAGTATGGAAGGAAACATATATCACTGTGGCAGTATTTACAAGCAGTGATGACTCAACAATTTGAACTGTGTAGAGAATGTGAAAAAAAATATTTTGGTATTTAGCTCATACTTAACAAAGGCTGCTACCGGCTGAACTTCATGGGCTCACATCATTTGCTACTGTTGGTATTAGAAGACACTGTTTAGTCAATATCTTGAGGTGTTAACTATGCAAAAAAGAAATGTTTTGTGGTTTCCTTTGCTGTTTCAGCTGACCTTCTTGTTTAATTGTTAAAGTACAACTTTTTCACTTGTGTGGCTGTACTCATGCCAATAAATGCATTGCAGAGAAACTTGAGATGGCAGTTGCCTTCTAATGCCTAATGGGCACAATATCTCTCCTCCAAGAAACTTAGTTATGTCCAGGGACTAAGATATTAGCTTTTGAGATGGAACTGTATAATGACACTGCTGTAGACCATGAGGCAGGCCCTATGATGTGAACTTTTGGTCCCATCCCTTCTGAGCATTGCCTAGTTATGCACTTGTGTTAATTTTGAAATAATCCTTCAAACAGTTGGCATTTTTTAATATTTAATTTTTTTCCCTCTGAATTATTTTCATGAAATTGTAAAGGTCATAAAGGAGCCATCAAAAGTCATTCTAATCCATGTATCCCAATATCTGTTAATAAACAAATGTAAAATATCTGTATTTTTACTGATCTAATTTAGTAACCATATATAAACATTCATGCCTTACATGACCTTAAGAAAACTCTTAACTTCTCTAAACAATCCTTTCTTGGATTGTCATTGTGCAGCTCTTTTACCTTTAATTTTCACTGTTTCTGATTAGAAAGGGATGGGTTTTAGACAGGTAAACTCTAGCCATCCCAAGTGATCTAGTAAGCTATAAATTCACACAGACTGTAGACAAGACACTCCAGGATTTATCTAAACAATCCTGTCTTAGTTTGTGATTGACAATTCAGTAGCTTGTTAAGAAAAGTTTTTATTTGAATTTGTATGTTTACCACTGTTTTTCACTGTTTGTAGTAAGGAAGGGATAGCTAGTAGACAAAAATAATTACTTTTATTTTATATTTGGTTGTTTTACCTTTAATTTTCACTGTTTGTTGTTAGACAGACATAGGTTTTAGACAGGTAAACTCTAGCCATCCCAAGGGGCATAGTCAAAAATAAATTCACACTAACTGCAGAGAAGACAATGCATAGCTAATCTGAGGATTTCTTGATGACATTAGAACAGCTTATCAGCCCCTTTGTGGAGCCAAACTGTTTTCTATAAGATTTGTAAATATATCTATAATCTGTTGTAATCTTCTACATAAGTTGTCTGATGAGTCGTTATTACTTTTTGATAAACCTAAAAATTTCCAGAGGTAATTGTCTCTAAATGTCCTAGATACCTGAATAAGCTCTCGTCTTACATATCTGTATGAGACACTGTACAAGTTCAGATATTTTAGTCTTTCATAATAAGTTAAATTTTCACATCCATGGATGCCCTTGCTATATTTCTGCTGTACTGTTTCCAGTTTACTCATGCTTGTTTTCTTATAGGGTTTCCATATTGTTATTCCATACTCAAGTTTGGGTCTAATGTAACTGACTTTTATCATTTTTGATTTCCTAGACTTTATAAATCTTTTTATACAACCTATAGTTCTATAACTGTCATTAACCAATTGGTTGACATGATTAGAAAAAAATTCATAGCTGAATCTACTCATATACCCAGGTCCTTAAATGAGTCTACAGTTTCAATCACTGTAGGCTGTATTAAATATTCAACTTTCAATGTATGTCTCCCAAATCTCATATGCTTGGTTTTTGATTTATATATCTTCATATTATTCTCCTGTGCCCAAATGGTCAATTTAGGCATGCTCTTTTGCGGGCATGCCCTATCTGTAAGAGATATAATCAGGTTACCCAGTTTCAAGTCATCTGCTTACAGACTGTAGAATACCTCTGATGAAAAATATACAGTTGTTCTGAAAGATACAATCTAAACAAGTATGGACAGAGCCCTATGGGACACCCCGACTATAACCAAGAATTTCACCTGTCCAATTGCTGTATGATACTTGCCATGTCTTATTTATAAGCCATGCAGCTATCCGTCTTACAAAGAGTATGTCAATACCTATTTGTTCTAATGTATTGATCAGTGCTTTGTGTATTATCCTGTCAAATGCTGAAGTTAAATCTACATAAATTACATCACAGCACAATTTTTCATACATAGCTGTCATTATATTGTTATAGAGCACCATGTTATAGCTGGTAATAGATCTATTTTCAACATATGCATGCTGATATATGGTTTCATGTCCCAACTTTTCCATTTCTGACAATAACCTGTCCAGTATTACCTTCTCCATTATTTTTCTACAACATGAAAGTAGAGATAATAGTCTGTATGACTCTGGGTTTGTCCTACTCCCCTTTCTCTTAAAGACAGGTTTAGTAAGTGCATGTCTCCAATCTTGAGGAATCGCCCAGTATTTATAAGACCTAGTAAATAATAGATATAATGGTACTACAAGTTCTTGCTTTAGTATTCTCAGGTCATTATTACTAATTCCATCTCCTCCACATGTTTTTTTTATCCAGTTTCATAGATAATTTCAATATAATCAAATTTGATTTCAGTATCTGAGGTTACCTGGATGTTACTACAATAACTTATCATCATCTTTGTGGAGCACAAATGTTTTCTATAAGATACATTTTAGAATCTACACACAGTTTATCAATTATCAATGTCTGTCTTTACTCTTTCCACATCTTATATCTCTATAAAATAGTTTTCAATTATGTTTAATATTGTTATTTAAACTTTCTTCAAAATGTTTCTTGATCTTGTCTTACACTGTGCTTAATTTGTTTGTCCAGCTTGTTTCTTTCAATTTTCAAAGTTGTGGTTGTACCTCTTTTGTATTTTGTATTTATTTGTCTCTCACCTTAACTAATTATCTTATTTTTATGGAAATACTGTATATCCTCCTGATGTTGTTTGTCTAGATCCTGATGTTAAACAATTTTGACTTTTTTCCATTCAAGCAATTTCTCTTTCAAAGCTTTCCTAATTCCTTTGGCAGTTTTCCCACTGAATGCACCACTCCAATTAGTTTTACATGGTGACCATTTTGCTTCCATATAATCTGTTAATCTTCTGTGCATTGGTTTAGATTTCAATTTGGCAGAATTATCTAGCAACAAATTAACCTTTATAACCCTATGATCACTGCATACCAACAGTGGTAAAACCTGACATGAAGTAACAATTTATTTAGGAATACAAACAATGAATAGTATGTTCCATATCCTAGTAGATTTTTTTAACCATATAAAGAAATTGATGTTCCTGAACATGTTATTAATAATTTTCTGAATCAATATTATTCCAATCTGGTTCTGCTAAATTTAAGTCCCCAGCCACTATTATTCTTCCCTCCAATGGTTCATCCAAGAAATGTATGAATTCTTCTACGTCATCAACACTTAACTTTGGTGATCTATACACTCCCAACAACTGTTATATGTCCCCAGGTTCTCATTATTGTCATAGTTACACAGACTGTAGTATTTGTGTTATCACTAAACATGTAATAATAACAGGTCTCATAACTATCCATAATCCCTATTATAACACTTCCATCTGATTTTTTGTTAGAATGTCTGTTACAGTAAAAATAGTTATACCCTGAGAAAACTGGTTTCCAATCATTGTTCTTTAACCATATTTTACAAGCAATAACAACATCAATTTTGTGGGAACGCAGCAAATTTTCCAATAAAATCTTTAATATTAATGCTCCTAGCATTAACAGCCATTGGAGATTCATCAAAAGTTGCTGTCTGTGAACTGTTAGATATTTGACCTGGCAAAAAATCCTGCCTTGTGTTTGTCAAATATTGCAAAATATCTGTTGCAAAAATTCACTTCCCTGATCTTGACAAGTGCACCCCATGCTCTCTGACCATGTGTATGCCCCAAATTAGGCTTGGATGCTCTATAGATTTCCATTTTTTTTAAATGGGATATTTTTTCCATGTAGGTATTTACCCAAAATTATTTTCATTCACAGTGACCTGACTCTCCTTCCTATATGTCATTTTTGAAAAATACATCCTAACACCTGTACATGATATGCTAAGAGGGCTGTATGTCCCTACTAACAGTCAGAGAGTCCTTTCAGATGAGATTATTTGGAACGACATGAATAAAAACAGATTCATACTTCCTTACATTAAGGTATCCTAAGGCCTGCCTCACACTATCTATTTTTGCTCCTTGCAAGCAAAACACTATTTGATGTTCATTATCTTCTCTGCAAATGTAAGTATCAGTTCCTCTAATATTTGAATCTCCAATTAAAAGAATATTTTTCTGACCAGATCTGAAGAATCTTCAACTTCTAATTCAATAATATCTGCTCTATCAGTTGTTACAAAATAATGATCTTCATCAACAGTAGTTCTATTAATTCCACTGTTTTCATTTCTTATTACATTTGCAAGCATATTATTCTCACGCTGCTGGCATTGTCCATCCACTGCTACAGCCATATTGTCAGCTTTTGCTTTTCTCCTCTTTTTTTCTTACATTAATGTCCTTCAATGCTTCCACATTCAATTTTGATTTCTTCCTTGACATCTGCCCTTGCCTCTTTTTTCTACCTTCTCTTTTGGAAAAATTATGTCTTTTTTATGTAGACTGAAAGTTTATCCGTTCCTTTTTCTTCCTTATTTGTTGTGAACTTTCTTCCTTTCTTTCTTTATTTCCTTCTATATACTCTGTATCCTCAGTTTTCTGAATACTTGTATGCTTCCAAAGTTGCCAGTGACATTATTTTGTTTCATAGGGGTTGAATGATGTTTACAAACAATAGACAATTCATTTCCTAAATGTGTTGCATTTGTTCTTTGCTGAACATTATTTATCTCATCAATCCAGTCATTAATGTATGGAACAACAGTTTTCCAAAATGTGACAATTGCACAAGTACAATCATTATCAGTAAGTCTAGATTTACTTCTAATAATGGTAAGAAAATTATCCAACTTTTGGCATGAGGAGCACAGATCACCAGTGTTATCAGGTGTTCTCCTTACTATACATTGCGTTTATTAGACTGTAAAAGATAGCTGTGCTCCAGAAAATCATTAATGGCATACGCATTTAAGGAATCCATATTTAGCTCCAAATCAATACAGAATTCTAAAAGAAAAGAAAAGAATAATCACAATCAGTTACCACAAAATTCAAAGGTAATTTAAATCAACTTCTGTGAGAAAAGTCACACAAACAATATAGAACTAAATGTTAAATTAAGTACAGTAAAGTTGTTCTGACTGTACAAGATGTGAAAGTCACACAAAAGCGCTAGTTTAGCAGAAGCATATTGATGTCAAGCGGGAATGGAAATAAAACAGAAGTAGATAGAAATTGGGTAGCAACTGAATGTGCCAAAAAACAAAAGAAAGAATATAAATCATAAAGCACCAAGAAAACATCAGTTTGGAACAGGAATGTGATATAAAATAACTTGAGCAAGAGAGAGTATATAAATATTTGGGAATTCATGAAGGATTAACAGTAAAACATAAACAAATATGAATAAAACTTAGACAAGAATATTTTAGAAGACTAAATTTAATACTGAAAACAGTGTTGACATCTTGGAATAAAGTCCAAGCTATAAACCAGTTTGCTCTTCCTGTCCTAACTTATACTTTTGGAGTGATTGACTGGCCCCAACAGGATCAGTTGGACATGCAAACAAGAAGGATGTGTCATGCTCATCAAATGATTTATAAAACTCAGTGCATACCAAGATTATATATTTCTCATTCTGAAGGAGGGATGGGCCTCCTTGAAATTGATTACATGTATAGATCTGCAATTGTGGGACTACACACATCTGCTGACCTCACAAGACCTAAATGTAATGAAAGTTTCAAAACATGAGAATGAGTCTAAGGTGACTTCCCTACTTAGTTTAGCAGAAGCATTTCGGTGTCAAGTAGGAATGGAAATCAAACTAGAAGTGGATAAAAATCAGGTAGCAACTGAATGTAGCAAAAACAAAAGAAAAATATAAGGTGAGGGATCAGATGAGAAGTCAGGAAATGTGGAAAATGCATAAATAGTTGCAAGTATTGAAAACTCTTGGAAGAACCTCATGTTGATCAGGATCAAACACAGGAATGGTTAAGGAAAGGTGAATTTAAGCCAAAAGATGAGCAATTAATATTGGTGACTCAAGATAGTGGAATATGTACATGTTAAAGACAGTTGACTGTGTACACATTGGTTTACAAAGTCTATTGAACATTTGGGAGAAACAAACAAATGTAGGTTTTGTAAAATAGAATTGGAAAACGTCACACATCTTGTTGCTGGTTGTGATATACTAAAGGCAGAAGGACTATATACTGAAAGACATAATAATGTGGCAAGACTGTTGCATAGGAGATGCTGTAAACATTATAATACTGAAGTAGCTGAAAAACGCTGGAAATATGAGTCACAATCCATTATAGAAAATGATGAAGTTTATATCACATGGGATCACCCATTACGAATAATTCAAAAACTAGATGCGAGAAAAACAGATAAAGTAGTCCATGTTAAGAAGACAAAAGTTGCATTGATCACTGAAATTACTACACCCACTAACTACAGTGTCTTACTTATAGAGATCCACTAAGTCATAAAATACCAGGATTTTCAGGCAGAAATGAGGACAATGTGGAAGAAGGATACCTAGACAGTTCCAAATAGTCATAGGAGGAATGGGTCTTATAAAAACGAATTTACAATCGCACAGTAGATTCCCTCTTATCCAGTCTCTCTGGAACTGGACCTTAGGCTGGATAAATGAATGGCTGATTAATCAGAAAATGCATCCAAAATAGCATTTATAGGTTATAATTCAGCTTGAATAACAGGATTTGTATTAGTATGCATTTTTCTAATGAGTAGGAAGTCTAAAACTCAAATGTCTGTCATTATTTAGCCCAGAGGAGGCAGAAGTGTTGTTCTTCTCTGTTGTCTTTTGCTAGGGCTATGGCCAGTTAAATAAGAGGCTGGTTAAAGAGAGGCTGGATAAGAGGGAGCCTATTGTATTTAGATATGTTACCAATACATGTAACTTTGTATGAATTGCAGAAGGAGTCATGACTGGACACATTGTGGTTGCGGATGCTGCAAAGAGCATTTTTTAACATCAAAAATTGCAACAATACTAATTACATGAACTTTAATCATACTTTAACTTATGGATGGGGGCCATTTCCAGCATAGTATTAGAAACCCAAAAGACTTGGTGAAATTTAAAAAAAGATTATATAGGAACAAGAAGCATACTAATTGGTTTTCTGAGAGAGCAGCTGATACATGGAGCAGACTACCAAATTACATTAAAGCAAGCACTAGTTTAGATATTTCTAAGAACAGCCTGGACACTTATGAGAATAACTGTTTTGGTATATTGGCAGGCTAGAAGGGCATTAATGGGTGTGCTTGAAATATTTGTATGTATGCATGTATGTATGTATACATATATCAGTATTTCCTGCCTTGTTTACTACATTCAAAATTGTTCACTGATTATTCTAAATAAATTTCAGACATCTAAAACCTCACAAGAGGCCAGCTTCATAAAGGTTTTCCCAAAGTGTAAACTATGTGTACACAGAGTGTAACCCCCCTTCTAGGTGAATAGACAACACAGCCATTGTGGTATATCCTCCTAAATGGTAAAATATTATACAAACATGCACTCTCTGTTTAAAACCAGAAATGGAAAAAAATTTAAAAATAGATTCCATGTCCATGCCATATTTTACTATTTAGGATAATGTTAATATTTTCTGGTTAGATTTACCACTTTATGTTCACAAAACTGAATATGAAAGCAACAAAAAAGTAGCATGTGTAATCTAACAATTATTGCTTTTAAAGGCACTTTTACTTTCTAAAATACATCCAAACAGAATACGCCAACGCATCCATCTCTTTTCTGGCCACTTGATTAATTATTATGCTCCATATACTATAAATGTCATGCTTGATGAATAAGGAGACAGTGCTAGGACTGTGTGGGCTGGGTAGGTGTACAAGGGACAACATTAAATCTGAGCTGCTTATTCAGATGTAGAATGAGCACATAGAAGCTCTGTCCTGGTACCCTGTAATCACATACTATTACTAAATAAGCGTGTGAGGGAAAGATGTTACCTTTGACTAATTTTCTGGTCTCTTCTTCAGCCTCTGACTACAATGATTCAATGAATGAACAGAAACTGTTTGAGTCCACCACACAAGTTCATCTTAACACCACACTTCCATATGTAACCTTACAAACTAAAATTTAAAATGTGTTATACTGCATCTTTGTCTGTTGTATCTTCTTAGGGAAATGTAATTGTCATACTTTAAAACCTACGTAAAGAGTATTTCCAAGGCTAGTGTTCACTTGCATATTTTGATTTCATATGCATTATTGGGTTGCACAATATTTCATTGAGTATAGTATGTTTATTAACAATTGACTTTACTAGTTAAACTAAATAAAAGCAAAAATGGACACTGTATCAGAAATAATTTTCTGTCTCAGACAAGTATACCAAATGTCCTCTTTAGTCAGATATAGTCATCTCAAAACTGTTAATAAATGGTAGTGACAAGTAAGATGGTGGATGATGTTTAAAAATACTGTCCAGACCACTGCTTATTGGTCTAGTGAGTGTGTGTGTGTGTGTGCGTGTGTGTGCGTGTGTGCGTGTGCGTGTGCGTGTGCGTGTGTGTGCGTGTGTGTGTGTGTGTGTGTGTGTGTGTGTGTGTGTGTGTGTGTGTGTGTGTGTGTGTGTGTGTGTGTGTGTGAGTGTGTGTGTGTGTAAACAAGGGTTTATGTTAATTTGCTAGTCAGTCAAGCACTGCCTTAAGGAGTTGATTATTTATGTATTTGTCTGTCTGTCTGTCAATCTATATGTTTTTCACAAAAAGCATGGAAAGAAGGAAGAGAGGGGAAAATATGGAACACAAGAAAGAAAAGAAGCTCCTCACAGCCATGTAAATGTTACTGTATTTGCATTACATAGCCTGAGAACAAGATACATACGGCAATTTGTAAATACACAGAGATACGACAGCCCCATAGTCTATATCCATTGACTCTGGTTACTAACATAATTCTATATTTAAACATAGCCAAAAATGTATTTCCAGTGCACTGCAAGTGTTTTTTTCCTTGGTATTGACAATAAGTTCCTTGCTATAGAACCTTTGCTCTAATAAAAGTGATCACCATGTTTGGGTCCATATCTATTGATAGATTTATATATAGACCGATAGATAGATAGATAGATAGATAGATATCCAGACAACAGATGTCAAAGGAACTTCACTAATAATGTAACAGCAATATTTCCCCCACTTATTCTAACAAACCCTTCTTACTTCTGAACTAACGTGGGACAAGTAGTTAAAATGAGTGTTCAGAGTCCACACCTCCAATGAACATTGCCAACACTGATCAGCGCATGCAGGATAAACAATAACCCTGTACTTTAAAGGAGGAAAGAAATATGAATCATTAACCCTTGTACAGAGTGAAGATGAGGTGACAACCATAGCAGGGTGTGATAAACCGAGATGCTGCCAGCCCAGCTAGCTGGACTTTTGTAAATAATTATATGATACTTGAAAATATTAATATGATTTATATAGAAATGTGACACTGCCATCCCAGCTAGCTAGAAGTTTGTAAATAATCCTATGTTATTTGTGAATAGTAATATGATTTGTATGCTTGTCCTACAAATGTAAGAAAACTGTATGTTCTGTACTAAGCTTCAAGAATGTAACCACAGTGTATCCTGCTGGAAAAGAGCAGAAATGTGTATAAACCATATGCCTATGTAAATGTATGTTTTGATAGTAAGAAGCTGGAACATACAGAGTTAACTTGCAAAACTCAAAGAAAGTAAGTTGACAAGTAAAGAGTTTTATGACTGTGTTTACCACAGTCTTCAGCTAGAAATTCTTTCTATTGTCTGGAAAATGAAATAATTACAGGTTTCAAAGGTAAAAGTATTTAACTGGTTTTATGACTTCAAATCACAATTATAGGAATTCTGTGCCAAAGGGAGCAAGTGCGCCAACTAGCTTGTAATAAAACTAGTTACTGTGTAATGTCATCGTGGTTCTCCTCTGTGTAACATCTTCATGGTTTTCTAATATGCCTAGTTTTATTACAAGTTGGTTTTATGACTTACATTTCCAGGCAACTTCTTAGGGGATAAGTATTTCTGACACAGAGGTGCTAATTTTAAAGTTTCTGTTAGCCTGGGAATTAAAGGCAGAAGTGACAAGGATGATGTAATCTGAGGTAGCCCAGCAGAAATGTTTGATAGTAATTTAAGAACTACCTCAGAGAGTGAGTCTGTGCATTTTGTATTTGTCTCTGGACCTAGAAACATCCATTCAGCACTTGCATTTACCTGGCTCTGTAAGTAAGTCTTTGGTACAGTGATTTCTCTTAGCAATAGCCAGGAATATAGTAAAGCTCAGTCTAGATGTTTTCTGTACTTATGTGAGACTGCCGTGCAATGTTGTTTTAAAATATTTCCTGTGATTCTGAACTCTGTTGTCACTGTATTGAGTTATTGAGTATTGTCTTGTTCTTTTATTATTAAATATATTTAAAACTTTTAATTGTGGCTGGTTTGTTTAGAGTACTTGCATTTGGGACACTGTACAGGCCACTCTTAAATAGCCTTAAAGGTTTGGTCACACTGACCATTTGGATAACAGTAACATTACACAGTAGAATTGGTCACCCTTTGGGAAGGACCTTAAAGTAGCTGATAAGTAAGGGTGGTTGGTGGCAGTGATTACTACTTTATAGTCTGGGCAGAAGGGGGCATAGCTAGTGAACATATGCCAGCCTTCCCCAGGAGTGTCTGTGTGTTTGTGTACGAATCAAATCTCAAAGTATGTGTGTGTGTGTGTGTGTGTGTGCGTGTGTGTGTGTGTGTGTGTGTGTGTGTGTGTGTGTGTGTGTGTGTGTGTGTGTGTGTGTGTGTGTGTGTGTGTCAGGGACATGAAGCACTGGTTGGACAATGAGAGTGCTGGAGGTTTTGGCTTCACCACTCAGCTGAGATCTTAACCCTACAGAGAGAGGGAAAAACCAGCCCCAGACTGACTGTGATCTCTGTGTGCTCTTAAGGGAAATTGTACTTTACTGTGCATGTACTTGTCTTCCTTGCAATGTGCGCATCCCTCACTGGTGTTAGTGGTGAGGACTGTGGCCCCTTGATTTCTGGGCCAGTGCAGGGGCATCACACAGTGCAGAAGAAGTTGTCCTTATCATAACCTTTTGCCATCGATGCAAAGAGAAAATGAGGTGACAGTCATAGCAGGGCTCAAGAAGGTGCCCTTATCTTAACCTTTCACCATTCATGTAAAGCAAAGATGAGGTGACAGCCACAGTAACAGCCAGAAGCAATGTGTTCTTATCTTAATCATCCACCCATCATACAGAATAAAGATGAGGTGACAGGCATAACAGGGGCCAGCAAGAACATTTCTTTATCTTAATCAATTGTCACTCATAGAGAGTGAAGACAATGACAAGCAAAGTGCCCTTATCTGAATCATTCACTGGTCATACAAACTGAAGACAGCGTGACAATCACAGCGAAGGTCACCAACAACACACCCTTATCCTAACCATTCACCATGCAGATTGAAGACGATGTGACTGTCATAACAAGATGTAACAATATGTCCTACTTATACAGACTGAAAATCAGGACACAGTCACAGCAGGGGTCAACAGCAAGGTGTCCTTATCTGAATCATTCACCAGGCATGCAAAATGAAGACAGGGTGACAACTGTAGCAGATAACACCACCAACATGTCCTTATTTAAAGGAGTTTGTTCCACTCCATGTAATGATATGCATCCAAGGATGGAGTCACAGCCACCTTAAATAATCCATATATTTTTGAAACTGCGGCACATATTATAGTCTTTTGTAATAAATGTGATCTCATATATCTGCTACTGGAATTACCATGGTTCCTAAAGTAGGCCCCTAGGGTAAATATACCTCTGCCAAACATCCTAGGTTACTTAGTATAAACTACTGGAAGCAAACAAGTTAGACTCCTTCAGACCAAATTCCAATTTATAACTTCTTGAAAAGACACCATCTTCTGTGATGAGCTATACACAACAACACTATAGCTCCATCATAGCTACACTCTCTGCAGTTTAGTTTTTTTTTTCTAGTGGTGATTTGCTGATATAAAGCCACATTACCAAGCCAACTTGTTTCTCAGCAGAATCCCTTCAATGACTCTGCCACCAGCATCTTGAGTTCTGGATCCAATTATCAGTTCACTAGATAACTCCTCTGCCATCCTTTCTCAGCAAGCAGGTGCTCAGCAACTTCACTTCTTTTACTTTCCATGAATTCCATTATTTCATGGACATCCAAACGGGGAAAAAAGGTTCATGGAGAGTTAATACTAAATAGTAAAGTGTGAAGTCAGTAATTGTAATTTCTCCTCCTTAATTACCTTTGACCATAACCTCGGTCAACATTCTAAGTCCATCTGGAGTCCAGCAGTAACATTTACTAGTTTGTCTCCACTCATTTATGGCACCCTTATGTGAGTAAACTATAGAAGCTAGCAATGCATATAGACATCTGGGGATGTAAGAGTCAGTTTGCTCAAAGCCACTATTTATTTCATATTTTTTCACTTGTTCCAGTAATACTGAGTGTATTTATCTAAGCAGGCATGTGATGCTCCCTGTACTCTGTCCGTCAGTTCATATACCTGGGGCAGAGTGCAACACCTAAATACTCAGTACTGCTTTCTGATACCCTCCAAGAAATAGCATTTATCTGCTTGGTTCAATGGTCAGTCTTCAGAAAGAACTTGGGATTTACAGCAATGACTTTAACTTTAGATACTTTGGTAAATGCTCTCAGATGGAAATAATACAATACTTATATGGTCCAAGTAGTCTGATCAGTACATTTACCCCATAAATGGTTAGAGCAGACTAAGGCCAAGAATCTGCCTAGGAATCCTATAAAAGGTATCAACAAATGCATGCCAATGATCCCATCACTAACACAAATGTAAGTAAGAAAACAGATATAAATTTCTGGTTTAAAACTGTAGGAAAATTGCTTCTGAATCCCATGGAACTTAATGCAAAATACCACATGCCCTTTTTTAAAATGTCATTCAATATACCAGAAGGTAAGGCCAAGATAACCTTTCAAACTTCTTGTCAGTGTCAGTACTCAATGTATTTAGAGTATTCTTAAGCTTATTACCTGTCATGGCCTGTGTGGCACAAACCCAGCTTTGAGCTGAGTGTCGCATGCCAGTTTTGAGGTGCTTTTGGTGTTATATGCCTCACATTGTGGTGCTGTAGAAATTCACAAAATCAGGAGTAGCTGAATGTGTGCATTGCAGTAGTATCTAAGCTCCAGATATCCATCCCATGGCCCCAGCACTACACATTCGCATACCTATTTATCCACTCATTTCACTCACTCACTCACTCACTCACTCACTCACTCACTCACTCACTCACTCACTCACTCACTCACTCACTCAACTCCCCAGCTATTAGTTTACTGAAATTACACAATCTAATACTTCAATTCCTACTTTTTCCAAAGTAAATAATGCTTTACATTTTGGATTGCATTTATTTATTTATTTACATTTGTTGACCAGGAGTGTCCGACTGGATGTAGGTCCATTTTCAGTGGAGGCCTGGGGAGAAAAGCTCCACAGTTAAAATATACAGACAGTAGTCACATTGGATTTACATAGCAAATAATTTGATCAACATAGCAATTAAAAATTACAATCATAGTTCCAGATGAAGAACATAGTACATCAGTAGACAACTAAAATCTTTATCATCTGCGAAGTACATAGCAGACATTAACAATTGTTAGAATAAGAAGCTCCTGCTGTATAATAAGTAGTTAGGCTTATAAGCATCAGAGCTTGTAATAATTAAGGTAGTTAGTGGGGTGGAAAGAAAGGTAGTGGGTGGATGGGGTGGGTGATATTAGAGTGGGAGTTGCAAGGGCATAGCCAGCATGTTTTTAGGTGCGCTTTTAGTAAAGTTTTGAAGTGGGTGCATGATGGTACGGAGGTAATTCTGGGTGGGAGGGAGTTCCATAATTTGGCTATGAAGCAAGAGAATTGTGCTTCACCAGCAGAGTTATTGGCTTTAGTGACCTGCAAATGATTTTTGTTGCTGGATCTTAGTGGTCTGGTGATGCGGTAGGGTTGGAGTAGATTCTGGTGGGATGGGACATTTAGTGGATGGTTTACTAGTTTGTGGGCAAGTGTGAGTTGATACCATTGAAGGAGGTGAGGGAGTTCAAGCCAGCCCAGTTCAGCAAGTGAAAGACAGTGGTGACTAGGGTAGGATGCCCCTGTGGCGAATTTGGAGATTTTATTGTAGCAGGTCTCGAGCTTGTTTAGATCGCATTGCCTTAGGTTGGTATATATTGGAGAGGCATAAAGTAGGGTGGAGATAAGGTGGGAATTTGCTACTGAAATCTTTGCTGCTTTGGTGAGAAGTTGCTTATTTATGTATAATGCTCCTAGTTTTTTGTGGACTTTTTTATGGTCATGGATATGTGAATGTCAAATTTTAGTTTATTGTTTATTTCCACTCCTAGCAATTTGGTGTGTTCTGTTGGGTATATAGTGGTGTTGTCTTTTGCTGTGATGTTAAAGTGAGAGTTGTTTTGAGTATGCTTGGTGGGTTGGAAGATGAGTAGTTTAGTTTTGTTTGGGTTGAGTGTTAATTGGGCATCGGATAACCATGCTTCCTGTGTGACTTTTTGCAGTTTGGGTAGGGACTGGGCTGAGCAGATGATGGTTGAGCCATCTGCGTATTGTATGAGTGTGCCATGTTTGGTGGCAGAGGCTAGATTATTGGTGAAAATGGAGAAGAGTAGGGGTCCAAGGATGGATCCTTGGGGAACCCCTATAGAGACAGGTAGTTGGGGGGATGTGTCATTCTGCCATATCATTTTTTTATCTTTTGTACTTTTTTTTAATCTGATGACACAGAAGTTGCTCAGAGGTTGAGAGGCATACTTAGGACCTCCTTTACGGTTATAATGTCTGCCCACTATATGAAATTCATTTTTCTCTTATGCAGATAGCTGTAAATCTGGGATTGCATTATTGGCTGCATGAACGAATGTTTTAATGGCACTGCAGTACACAGCTCTACAACTCTGATATTCAAGAATTTTAAAGTACAGAAACAGCATTTCACTTAGCCTGTCAGACAGCCATCATCTGCTCAAATAAACTGCAAAATGGTGAATCAATCACCTTTCTGAGGATAATGAATCATCTATAAATCACAGGTTCATGTATGCACACTACTATCTTTATATCCTGCAAACATTTTATGGCAACCATTCTCCTACTAGTTAATTTTAATTGCCATATTTTAAAATGATTACCACCACTTTCTTGTTACTTTAATTTCTGCTTGTTTGGTCTTTTTTACTCCAGGTTGTTAAAAAAAAAAAAAATATATATATATTAAGAAGTACTTCACTGCACTTTTTTCGACAGATCTGGAAAACTGTACAGCAAGTAAAGAAAGACAGTAAGCAAACTGCCAATATTGGCAGGTTAACAGTGGCCTTACAAACTGAATTCTTCCTGTGTGTGCTGTGAACTTCCATTCATAAGCTGTGAAGTTAGGTAAAAGTAAATAAATAACAAGATGCTGTAGCTTCATTTTTTTGGTTGTTACAAAATATATACTGATCAAGATAAACTTTGCCATAATTAGCTTATTTGTTTTGTACAATATTTACCTTCTTGATGATCAGCTTTGTTTGTTTTTAGGGTACTTATGTATTATCATGAGATTTATGAACAATAATTGGTGGATTTTAACTGCGAATGATGAAGTTGCTAGTCTGGTTGGGAAGAAAGCTCTGTTCATTAATAAGAAAAGGCTTCTTCTTTTGGCTGCTCCCATTAGGGTTCACCACAGCAGATCAACTATTTCCATTTCTTCCTGTCCTCTTCATCTTGTTCTGTCACACCATCCACCTGCATGTCCTCTCTCACCACATCCATAAACCTTATCTTAGGCTTCTCTCTTTCCCTGTTACCTGTCAGCTTCATCCTTAGCATCTTTTTCCCAATATATGCAGCATCCCTCCTCAGCACATGTCCAAACCAACGTAATCTTGCCTCTCTGGCTTTGCCTCCAAACCTTCCAACCGGGGCTGACCCTCTAATATACTTATTCCTAATCCTGTCCATCCTCGTCACACCCAGTGCAAATCTTAACATCTTCAACTCTGTCACGTCAAGCTCTGACTCCTGCCTTTTTGTCAATGCCACTGTCTCCAACCCATATAACATAGCTGGTCTCACTACCCTCTTGTAGACCTTCCCTTTCACTCTTACTGGTTCTCGTCTGTCACAAATTACTCCTGACACTATTCTTCACCCACTCCATCCTGCCTGTACTCTCTTTTTCACCTCTCTTCCACACTCACCATTACTCTGAACAGTTGATCCCAAGTACTTAAACTCATCCACCTTTGCCAGCTCTACTACCTGCATCCTCACCATTCCTCTATCCTCCCTCTCATTCACACACATATATTCTGTCTTAGTCCTGCTGACCTTCATTCCTCTTTTCTCAAGAGCATATCTCCACCTCTCCAGAGTCTCCTCTACGTGTTCCCTACTCTCACTACAGATCACAATGTCATCTGCAAACATCATAGTCCACGGGGACTCCTGTCTAATCTCGTCTGTCAACCTGTCCATCACCATTGCAAATAAGAAAAGTAAAAATGTAAAAGATATTTTTGATGAGCAATCAAAGTTGGAATGTATAGTCAACAGCAGGTATAAAGTGGGTACTTTTAGATGTTTAAGTTGTTCTTCGTGTAGGTTTATATCTAAAAGTTCTAGTTTTCGTTGAGGTACAACAAAAAAATCATACAGTATTAAGGGTTATTTTACATGTAATTCTGAATTTGTGGGTTACTATGCACATTATCTGTCATGTGATTCTTTTTATGTTAGAAAAGCCAACAGACAGCTTAAGAAAGAATATATGAACATCATTATGCTATTAAAAACAAAAATGATAGGAATGCTTTAGCAAAGCATTTTATGATTTACCAGACTTTTAAGAAATTTACTTTTACAGTGATTGATTGTGCTCCTAAGGTTTATAGTGGTAATAGAAATGATGAATTATAATGTTTAGAAATAAAATGGTAAGTCATTTTGAATGCTTATACAACCCCAGGACTTAATTGAATGGTTAATTATTCAGTTGTGATGAAAATAAATTTTAACAAAAGAAGATGTTAATGACTAAGTCATTTGGTACTAATTATGTAATTATGTGATTAGGTTAATGTGTTTAAAAAAGTTGTGTTGTTAGAATTAGTTATACTGATTAAGACCTAGTACTTGGTTGAAAGCACTTAATTGTTTTTTGTTTTTGCTTATTCATGTCTCCCCTAGTATTTTCATTGGTTGTTTTTGTTGGAATTTTTATATACAACCTTGTAGCCTCCTTCTGTAGACATTTGATTTGGATGCTATCTAATTCTAATAGATAAATAACTTCTACGGTGATGTTACCATTGTTTAATGATCTTTCCTTTCCCATGAATATATGTCCACCTGTGAGGAAGAAGTGTATGCATGCGTCTTTCAGCTAGTAACATACATCAATGTTTTGACATTAGTTTTGAATTTTAGAAGTTTTAATAATGGTTATTAAATCTCAGTCAAATTCTGATGGTGCTTCTTGGGGCTTGTAAGTTAATAATTAATATCTGCTATAGTTGTCAACTGAGCATTGTACTTGTAAATCAGATTCATAGAATACCATTTATGAAAAGCCCTAGAGCTAACTCTATTGAAATGGACTTCTATTATTCCACTAAGGAGCATATTCCCTTTCAGAAACTGTAATTTTGGAATATGTCTTATAATATGATGATGACAACAACTCTTTACCTGAAGTAAAAAAATATTAAAAGAGTTTCCTACCTAAATAAGTAGCAACTGTATCACTCAAACTTAGTAAATGAAACATCCAAGTAATCAGTGGCAAATAGCATACAATTAGTTATGAATTTGGTACCTTACTTGTTCTCATTAAACTATTTGACAAACTGCTGAAGTTCTACTTCCTCTGATTTCCACACCATCTAGCAATTATTTAAAAATTTACACCACTTATTCATAGAATAAAGATAAGATATATGATCGGATCTCCCAAGATAACAAGATTATTCTGTGTTTGAAACATGGATGCCAAAACATTCATCTAAACAGAGAAGACCAAGCGGTGATCTTGGCATCCATATCAGGAACACGTAATAAAGGACTATGACTGAAGACCTGATCATAATTCTTTTTAGTGTATGGAGCTTCTCCAGTTACAGAAGGAGAGAGAGCACGAGAGAAAAATAGAAAAATGCAGTAGCATGGGGTGTTTTATTGGCTTTTAAACCCATAAAGCACATGGGTACTATGTCCATATCTAGCATACCTCTCAGATTATGATTTCTGGATAAATCCAAACGTAATGAGGGGATAAAGGATCAAAATCAAGGACATTTGTTTAATATCGCTGTCTCTAATTCACTTAAAAAGTTAATAGAAAAGAAGGTTTTGCATCAGCAAGCATTTTCTGAACAAAAAGAAGTACGAATCTTTAATATCCAGCACTATTATCTGAGCATGATTTTCAGAGATGTATCAGAAAATCAAAAATGTTATGAGGAGCAAGGCAAAAATATGAGGCAAAGTCAGAAATGTTCTGCATAATCAGGATGCTTGAGTGGTTCAGCAGGCAGAAATGACATGCTTCTCTGGCAGGAGGTAAAACAGCTTTTAAAAGCTGCTTCTGTTAGACATTTTGTTATGGCACTCTTTGCTTTTGTAAGCATGGCAGAGTAAAGCTCTAACAGTGTTTAAAAGATTTTTACCTCCTGCTGCTGCTGTTAATCTCTAGCTCTAGACTTGATGCTACAAGCACTCAGGGTGCTCTTAGTAATATTTTAAGTATCCAATAAGTACTGTAATGATTGTGCCTCACACTAGAGAAGCACTTAACAAGTGTATCTTTTTCCCAGTTTCAGAGCATAAGCATGGTGCTCCATGCATTACAATGATGTTAAGACAGGGGTCACAAATAATTTTGTCTAGCAGGTCAGAGAAAAGGTTGGCAGAAATAGGGGAAACTGAAGCCTCCATTGCCATTCCTTGTAATCACAAACAAGAAACGCCATCAACAAATGCAATTATTGTTAATATTAACCAAGTATACTCAATAAAAAGTAATGACAAAAGGGCAGTATAGACTAACCTCTTCTAACAAAAAGGCTAATGTTTCCAATCCATCATAATGCTAGCATATAGTGGCCTAATATCATGAGTACACTTATGCCAGTGATTTTCCATTTGCACATCATATTTTAGCTGTGGAAAGTGGTCCAAAGAGACTATCTTGGAATTTGCTGAAAATGTACAATACTTTAAATTTAGGGACACTGATCTGTTATTTAACCTAGTTTTAAACTCAGTCTTGTTCGAATAAGTTATTATATCCCTCAATAATTAATTTCACATGCAAGCTACATGGAATTGGAAAAGCTTTAGATTTTAATCTTGAAGTCTCTTTTTTTAATATGCGACACAGTATTATTAAATCCATTCATTCATACCATGATATAATATAATATATAATATAATATATTATAAGTGCATACAAGGGTTACCTGGGCTTCCACTACCCTAGATTCTAAACATCACCTCCATCTGTAATACACAAAAATGCTCACCTCCCCCTTTCCCACATACCCTATTCCCCAACCCTAAAAAATCTACATCCCTATTAGATCTAGATACATTATTCCTAAACCTAGACACTATCATAATACTCTATTCAAAATCTGAAAACTCATACTTAGGTTAAAAAATAACCTCAATATGGATGGTGACATCCACTCAAATCCTGACCCAACCTCACCAGCTGACCCTAATCCCCTGTTAACATAGCACCATCAAATAGACTTCCAAACCCCTTGATGGCCTGCCATCTAAACATCAGGAGCATAAATAACAAAGTTCAGCACCTGCATGCCCTCTTAGCTGTTCATTCACTGATATGCTATACCTCACAGAAATGTGGCTAAAACCTGCCACCAAGGACAAAGAAGTTCTGCCATCAGGGTATAATATGTTCAGACAGGATCGTACCTCCAGAAAGGGTGGTGGGGTAGCAATACTTTACATGTCTACCTTATCCGTCACCACAGATACCCAACAACCCCCCCAGATCAATATCACTGAAATTATGATCTCTAAACTACATATTAATAGTAACAAAAGCATAAACATTGTCTGTGTCTATATTCCCCCAGGGAGGAACACAGATACCCTAGAAGATTTCTTAAACTTGTTGTCTATTAATCACCCACAAGAAACCATTGTTCTCTGGGATTTCAACATTGATTAGAATGCCTGTTCCTCTGAATCCCCCACAACCCGTGTAAACCTCTATGGGTTTACCCAGCCCATATCCTCCCCCATTAGGTCAGGTAAATCCCATAATAAAGATAATACTCTAGACTGGATACTCATCAGCAACCATCAACAATACTATACATCAGGCACCTTACCTGATGATCTATGTGATCACTGTCTTACCTATATAATCAAGCTTAAGGGAAACTACTCCCACTATCCCACCTATAGAACTGTAAGAATCAACAAGAACTTTGATCTCAATAAGTTTGACAATGAACTTAAGGCATGTAAATGGTCAGCCCTAAAAAAACTCCCCCAGACGAACCTGTCACTTACATAAATACCAAATTCCTTGCTGTTCTCAACTGTCATGCTCCCAGCCGTACTATTAGATCCAAGGTTAATATTGCCCCATGGCTTTCTAAAGATACTAAATCCAAAATCACACTTAAGAACAAAGCATGGGCCACCTACCAGACAACAAAAAACCCACTTGACTAACTTAGATTTAGATAGCTAAGAAATGACGCTGAAAAAATCCATAACTTTAGATAAAAAGAACGACTACTGCCATCTAGAAGTACACTACAATAAACCCCAGAAGTTCTGGGCAGGAATAAACAAACTCCTCCACCCAGGCCAGACCACTACTCCCCCTGCCTCCACACATATATCCACAGAAGATATTACTAACACCTTTAACACCTTCTTCACAGAGACTATCCAGTCTCTGGCCAGCCAACTCACTCCCAGTGGCTGTAATCCAAATGCAGCCAATGCCAGTACCAATGTAGCCTTCAGCTTCCAACCAGTGTCTACTCAACTCATTATGACCCTACTTAAGAAACTAAGACCTACCACACTGGCTGCTGATCTCCTCCCTGCAGAATACTTACAAAAGGGTGCAGTCACTATTGCATACCCTGTCTCAATCCCGATCAACTGGACCATATCTGAAGCTACCATCCCCACTATATGGAAAATCTCCCATGTTGTACCTCTTCATAAGGGGGTCAACTCCACCAAACTGTCAAACTTTAGGCCCTAAAATTATGGAGAAGTGTGTACATATACAGCTCATGCACTACCTCACACAGAACAAGCTATTGTCCAACTCTCAGCATGGCTTTAGGCCAAATCACAGCACTACATCAGCCCTCTTCACTTTCACTAACGGTATAAACCACAACCATAACAATAACAAACAACCCATCTACACTATTTCTAGACCTTTCCAAGGCCTTTGACATGGTTGACAACAAAATGCTAATGAACACTTTGAAGGCCTTCACCTTAAACAATCAATTGCTTCAATGGTTTAGATCTTACCTGCAGGGCAGGCAACAGGCAGTCCTATGGCATGACAAGCTATCATTGCGCCTCCCCATCAAGCTGGGAGTTCCCCAGGCCTCTATAATAGGACCCCTCTTCTTCACTGTCTTTATAAACGACCTTCATAGGGTCATCCGACATGCTACCTGCATTCAATATGCGGATGACCCACTTTGATTTGTTTTGCCACGCCCCCAGTTAACCCAAAACACCTTCAACTCAGTGGAAAAATGGCTTTCAAACCAACATCTGATCCTTAACCCCAACAAAACTAATCTGCTTCTCTTCTCCCTTACATGTAGGACCACCCTGCCACTCTTCAACCTAACAGCAAATAATGGCACCATTATCTCTACGGAAGCCCAAACTAAACTACTGGGTGTCATAGTTGATAACAGCCTCAGGTTTGACATGCACATCAATCAAACTATAAAAACTATCAATAAAAAACTCGGCTCCCTTTATAGGATCAAATCCTTCCTCACCCCACCTGCGTCAACTGCAATTTCCCACTCCCATCTACTATCTACCTTTCTTTACGCCTTGCCTCTTTTCTCCAACTTGAGCAAAACAGATCTTAATAAATTATCGCCATGCTACAACCACATCGCCAGATGTGCTTACTGGCACACCCTATCCAACCCACCACTGTCACAACCTAAATATCCTAGGATGGCTGGAACTACCTTACCTTCTGCAGTTCAATCAGCTCATAGTAGGCCATAAAGTACTCTATCAGCCGGAAAACACACCTGCTCTAAAAAACATGATCAGTCAGTATAGTAACACCTGCCCACTCCACTCATCCACCAAACTCCTAGTTCAAAGGGTCAAATCCAACCACTCTGCTGGTGACTCGCTCTTTGCCAACTCTGTTGGAAAGATATGAACTCACTACCGGCTGACCTGACTCTGGAGCCTTCATTAACCTTATTCAAAAACAAACTTAAGTATTACCTCAAATCACACTGGTTATGTCCCTGTTCTAACCCTGACTAGTGTCCTCTCTATTTCTTGGTTGCCTCTAATCTACAAATGTTGCTTTACTATCTACCTTCTCCACATCAAAAATGGTAAATTGTATAAACTGCTACTTAATGTGTCTGAATCCTGAATGTAATATGCTGATACTACCTGTAAATAAGTACTTGTATTGCTCATGTCTGTAACCTGTATGTAACTACCATGTACTAAAAGTTCTATAATTGTATGTGTATATATGTACCTTGGAGCTTTTCTCCCCAGGCCTCCACTGAAAATGGACATATATCCAGTTGGACTATTCTGGTTAACAAATGTAAAATAAATAAATAAATATAATATAATATAATATAATATAATATAATATAATATAATATAATATAATATAATATAATATAATATAATATAATATATGTCAACCTTAAGTAGCCAATTAAAGCAGTTTGTGCAACTCAGACTGTAGAATTTTATGATCCATAATGTTTTTTGTTAGCTAAAGCTAATTTGATACTTGTGAGAGATACAAATATTTATCAAATGTGGTTTACTCAAGCAAAAATGTTTTACTAATCAGTGACTCCATAGTAAGACACACTGATTCCATACTCACTGAACAAAGGCAGGGTGATAGCGAGTTCTCTTTCAGCAACCAGGGTCACTGATGTCTCATGAGTTGTTAGGATCCTTTCTCCAAAAAAATATGAAAACAACATGGCACTTGTACACATGGGATGAATGACTTGAGGAGCAAATACTAAAGGATATGCAGAGAGACATGAGCTCTCCATGCCTGTCACAAATGCAGACAAACATCTAGTTGTGAGAAGAATGCTCTTCTCCAAGAATTATGCCTCTTTACAAAGAAAATCTAATTGGCTTCAGTAACTGGCTAAATACTTGGTGTCATTCTAAGGAGATCCAATATGTGTCTGCATGTGACAAAATGCTTGACAGTTCTACTTGTTTTGCATAGGATAGCCTGCACTTTTCATTCAAAGGATTTTCCATACTTTCTAAAGTATTGGCTGCCTCCATAGTGCCTTTTTAGTCAGATTTTAGCTAATGAACATTCTAGCATAGCCAATGTATCAGAATATTAAGGTGGTTCTGCTAAACAGCAATTTGCCTGATCTTGAGGCTCACCTTCATTTAGAGTGCATCCACATATGTGCAATCACTGAAACTTGGTTTAATGTCTATAAAGTACTCCCCCATACCTGGCTTTTTTGCCTACCATGCACTCAGACCTGATGGTAGTGATATGTCCATATTTGTCAGGGGCCGTATCTCCTTCGGACAGATTTCCAGAGTTCCTCAAATTGAACTTACTGAACTCCAAATCACACTGAACAGAGTATTGGTTTATTGCCTCTGATAAGACACTCTCCATGTGCATTGAAGTTCATTTAAGGTTCTTAAACATACTTAATGTAGCCGCCTTAAACAAGCAATCCATCATTTGTGGGACTTTAACTACTTCTGAATAAACTGGACTACCTACACTTCCAATGTAGGATATGACCAAATGTTTTTGGACCTAATAAATAAAACTGCATAATATTCTAGATTTAGTATATACAAATGTAGCATCCTTATGCACAAATCCCCTGGTATTTTCTTCCCAGGTTATGTCACATGATAATCTACTACTTTCTCTGTTGAAATCTGTAAGCTTACTGAAATCAATATGCTGGATGGAATTCAAAGATTTCAAACATACAAATCTCATCAAATTTTGATGAATTCTCAACATTAATTTATTACCATCACCCAGACATTACTATAACAGGCAGCCTCACAAAGGAGTTCTATATTAACTTAGATAAATGCATAGAACTGGCAGGAGCATCCAGATTGAAATATGATGGGACAATTAAAAGCAAACTAGCCTGGTGGTCCTCTAACATCAACAAAATCTACAATAAAAGGAGAAAGACCATTAAACAATACAGTAAATGAATCAACCATCAAGTCAAGATAGATATCAGGAATTTGTCCAAATATGTCAAAAATACTCCTAAAGTAGCAAATGAACTTTGGTTAACATCTGAAGCCAAGGACAACTGCATATTGTTCTTTAGTTACCTCAGAAAAATAAGAAACCACATCCAACATTACACTGGAGTCATATTAATTAGCCCCATCTACTCTGAACCAGTGTATATTGCCAGTATACCAGCAAATACATTCAGTGCCGATATCACTACTGAGATAGCAGTCCAAAGCCTTCCCTCCCTTCCTTAAACTTCTCAACCCCTTCATCAACACAAAGGAACATGAAGAACCTGCTAATATATCGGTTAGTTTAATAAACACTACTAATCATGCCACTCCTTAAACTGTTTAACTTGAGTCTAGCAACATGCCTTGTCTCAGAGGTATGGTGCACAGCAGTGGAGATGCCACTACATAATTGTGGCTGTATGATGGGACTCCGGAATTATGGACACATCAGCCAGATGAATCTCATTTGTAAGGCCACTGAACATAGTATAACTAGTCTGATGAACTTTGAAATAAAGAATCTCTTCAGACTAGACCCACAGCAGTTTAGAACTGTCATAGGTAGATCCTTTGTAATGAATCTGGTGAACTTCTTCAAAAGGTAATATAATCTGTTGACAGTGGCCATGCTGTCCACACAGCATAGCTTGATCTGGTGAAGGCATTTGACACCTTTTCCCAGACTTGCACAGTTAGTAATAAATATATATTACAAATAGATCCCTTCTAGTAAGATGGATAGCCAGTTGGCTAAAAAAAAAAAAAACACATCTTGTAGGTGACAGGTACAGCATCAGAGAGTACAAGGGTAGCCAGTGGTGTTCTGCAAGACTCAGTGGTGGGATATATATTTATTCAACACTTACTTTTCCAATTTCCAGACCAAGAACCAAGACCTCTGGCTAACTAAGTTTGCTGGCACCTTTAGAATGGGAGTCATTGTTAAATCCTCCCTTGCTGTCAGAGTTCTTCACAGGAAATTACATTCATAAATACCTTGTGTATTAAAATAGGCTTAAATTAAATGCTATAAAGTGCTAAATTGTCATATTTATTAGATAACCCCTCCCCCACTGCATTGATAATACTCCACTTCAAAATGAGAGTGTTGTTAGGGACTTTGGAACTTGGGTTAATAATTCCATCTCCTTTGATCATCATGTGATGACAACCATGAGGAAATCCTTCTGCTCAGCACAACTAATTGCCAAATGAATATAATCTAGATCTAAAGAAGCCATTTCCCCCTTATGATCAGGATTAATTCAGCCAATTATGGAATACATCTTGTTTGGGATGTGCCTCACTAGACATATTAAATAATTAGAAAAAGACCCTGAAGCTAAGATCTTCACTGGCTTAAAAACCCTAAGCTGCCACCAAAGTCACTTTATTCACTATCCTATAGACAACTCACAGGAAACTGATACCTTATCTTCCATGCCAAAAAGACTCAGCAGTCTTAGATATCCTTCATCTACACAAGTCAGACAATACCAGCAACATCAGAACAAGGGATCTAAATCTTTATCAGCAGATTAATACAACACAGAGAATGATTCATTGCTTAACACATCTGCGAACTCTGCAACAAACTCTCCCTACAGATGAAGATGTGTGATTCATTCCTTTCCTTCAAACAGGAAGTGGATGATTCGATTGGCATTCATAAATTCACCTCTGACATGACAGTTTTAGTCCACCTCAAGAAGGGTGGCACTGTGGCGCAGTCAGAGTGTGGGTATCAGCAAGATGTAGTGGTTGCAAAACTCAACTGCCTTAAATTTGTCTATGATTCTAGCGATGTCATCAGTGAATTGATTGTACTAAGATATTTCTTCTTGAGTTTATTTACTTTTGAGAAGCTTGTTTACAATGCATGAATTACAGTATAATGACTTGAGCTACCCAATAGACTGCTGAGTGAGGCTACCATAATCTTCACAATTCTGAGAATAATGCATGATGGGTTTAATAATGTTAATAAATACCATTCTGCACTGTTGCTTACATTTCTGAAATGATCTCATAACCATATCATTGTCATCAAAGAATTAGAATAGCAAGCAAAAAGAAATGTGAAAGAGTGTCTCACTACAACTGCAGAGATATAACATTTTTGATTAAAATAAAATAAAACGCTCTCTGAATGAATGTAGGTGTGGCAAGGATTCTTACTTTGGAACCAGTAGTGTTACCAGTTTGCTGTCAGCAGGGATGTGCAAACTTTCAACTGTCTGACTCTTCAAATCAAAATTTTAAAACCAAACCAAAACAAAAGCATTTTTCTTTGTTTTATTCCATGTAAAACAGCTAAGCCTCTTAGCTAATATGGAAGAACTTGACAGTGATTTAGAAGTCAAACTAAATTTATTGCTAGAAACTAAATTTTGATACCTAACTACTTCAGCATACTGTGCTACACAATAATAAACTGAAATAATAAATAACATGTACAAATGAAAAATATTTCCTCAGAAACCAAAAACAAATCTGAATCCTTTCGACAGTATAACAGCAAGCTTACATTCGCTCTATATTTCAGTGTCCATCTCATTTCCCCTATCATTTTTATGGTGTGCAAGTTAGTACTCTAATTAAAAATGATAAAATATTTTATTTTGTTGTTTCAGTCACAAGACTCATGTCCATGGTGCTGAAGTAGTCATAGGCCCACGTCAACCACAAAATATTAGCTTCCTCTCCATCAATTGCCCTTTGTCCATTTTGTTATTTATTAAATGTAGTACTCCCGTAGGTGTATCTGAAAAGATATGGGTTCCTTCGTACCTGACTCTAGTGACACCACTATAGGCCCAACACACCAAGGAGGCAAGAGGGACAGATTTTATTCTAGGTGACACATCTAGTTTAAAAAGGCAATAGTACAACCATAAACAAATTATTTCAACAGTGCACCAGTTAGCAATAAAGCAAGGTGAAATATGCATGCAATAAAAACATACATTCACCCTCTTCCATAGAACTCAACAGAAGAAAGTCTTGACATTCAAACATGCACAAAGAAGGCAATATCAATGTGCAGTAAAGCTTTATAATGCAGCAATACAAACATGGGAAAAATGCAATGTCATTAAGCGATAAAAGAGTCATAATACAACAATACAGATATGAGAAAATGCAATGTCATTGAGCAGCAAAATTCTTGAAGACAGCAGTACTAACATGAGCAAAATTGCAATGTCATTGAACAATAAAGATTTATAATGCAACAATACAAATATGAGAGAATGCAGTGTCATTCAGCAGTACTAACACCCTCTACCCCCTTGATCAATTCTAAACAGACCAACTATGAAACACTCTATTATACCCTGTTCACTGGCCAGTGACTATTTACAGTCTTGCTGCCGGCATGATGGGGCCCAAGTTGGAGCTCATATGGATCCCAGTTATTTGTAATCCACAAAGCATTTGGGGGGGCCACAATTTTATAAAAATATAAAAATTATGGCCAGAGTGTCTCACCACTCCATCGAGAATATCCTAGTAACCAGGTGCCGTGGTTCCCCTGATGAGAAAAGTAGAAAATCACCTACCAGAA
Source organism: Protopterus annectens (assembly GCF_019279795.1). NCBI lineage: Eukaryota > Metazoa > Chordata > Ceratodontiformes > Protopteridae > Protopterus > Protopterus annectens. Next base: position 1,206,419,231 of record NC_056744.1, on the reverse strand, counting down.
CTCTGGTAATCATCTATGGCTTTTGGCACTAGGCCCAAGGGAACTCCTTTTCCTGCTGAATCATAGCAGGTGAGGTGCTACTTGTTACAGACTTCTCTCCTGATTCCACAAAATACGATCATCCAGGATTTCAGCCAGAGACAGACAAAATCTGCTACTTCACTTCCTGTCCCAAAGCACTAGAAAAGAAAATCCAATCATGCTGCAAGGCCCTTTTCCTTTCAGCTGCGTTTTTCAGTCTTCCCTCCTCCCCTCTTTCACTTTCGAAATTGTCTTTTATATTCTTGAAAAGGAGCTCCACCTTGTGGTGTAAGTGGAAACTACATTGTATTACTTCTAAATGAAATACAGTGGGAGCTACACTCTCCCACCACTTGAAATTTGTGCCCCCCCCCAAGTCAAAGGTAGATTAGCAGAAAATATTTACAAACACTAATGCACCATCAACTGAACAATATTTTTGCATTCAAAAGGTACATTCCACCAAGGGTAATCAGCCTTATGCTTAACTTGGTTTGAGGTGTCACCACTGGAGTAGGAGGCATAGGGATTATGAGCACAGACTCCCCGATGAGCTGTGGTCACAGGTTCCTGTGTACTATATCTAAGACTGTTATAGGTAAATCTCTGAGGGGGCTGAATCAGTCTCTGGAGTTTTGGTTCGGAAGATATAGCTAAGGAATTTTGCTTGGAAGGTTTATCACTCGCATCACATTCAATGTCTAGTTCTTCAATAGGCATATTGTCTACTTCTAAGATCTCCTCTTGTATAACTTCACTTTCCTTTTCCATAACGGTATGACTGTCCTCAGCACTATTTTCTGAAGTTTGCATAGCAGGGCCCCCATCAGTATCGGGTTCTGCAAGAGGCACAGAAACTTTACTTAGTCTATTGTTAGGTCTGGGCTGCTCAAAATGATGAGGAATGAATTCCGGTTCATTTACATTGAGATTACAGCCCACGGGGTCTTGAACATCCTCACAAAAAAGCCCACTGAAACCCCAGTCATCATCACTGTCCTCATCTCCTTCAGCAGGAGGTAGCATAGGCTCTTGACTATTGGAGAGGATAGTTCCTCTCTGCCTTAGCCTTCTGGATCGCCTTGAGTTAGGCTTCCGCTGAGCCATTCTGGGTTCCAGATTGATGAGTTTCACTGATTTTACCAAAGGCATTAAGTTGTTTCGGTGCCAGGTTTTAATGGGTCCTTCTTTCCCCTCAGGGCAAACTTGGTAGACAGGGATATTAGGTAGCTGAGAACAAATTATGTAAATCTCAGATCCTCAGAGGTCAGCTAGTTTATGCTTTCCTTATAGTCCCAAATTTCTCAAAAGAACTCTGTCCCCTGGTTGCAAATTACGCATCTTTACTTTTTTGTCACAGTGAGCCTTGTTTCGCTGATGTCTTTGCCCTGTTGATTCTTCAGCAAGCTCATAAGCCTATCTGAGGTTCTTTTTTAGTCTCTCCATATTACTGCCGTGAGATCGCACTGGTGTATCATCAGCTGTGACTCCACAGGTGACGTCAACAGGAAGACAAGCTTCTCTTCCAAACATTAGAAAGTAAGGTGAGAATCTACATTGTATATTAATAAAAACTTCTCTAAAAGAATACAGATTAAGACTGGAACATGCCAGGGTTGCCCTTTGTCCCCTTTATTATTTAATATCTATCTTGAACCATTGTTTTTATATATTAAACAAAATGTTTATCATAATGTCCCAATAATTTATGGAACTAAAATATTAATGGCAGCTTTTGCTGACGATCTTAGCATTTATTGTGCATCTTCATTATCAGACACTGAAAAATTGTTGAAGGCTGTTGATGATTTCTCAAAAGTGTCTAACTATAAAATTAACTTGAAAAAAAACAATATCTTCCCTTTAAATACACCTAAACCCTTTTCGTTACTGCCCTTAGTGGGACAGGTATCATTAAAAGAAAGTATTAAATATCTAGGTATTGAGTTCTCTACAGATAATAAAGACTTTTACAATAATAATATAAAAGCAATCTGGGAACAAATAATTTTTGATTTTGGGAGATGGAAACATTTACGACTGCCAATATTAGCTAAAGTTTCAATTATCAAAATGAATATATTACCACGATTACTGTATATTTTTAGGTCAGGCCATCTATTACTTTTGAAGACGTTTTCTAAACAGATTCATAAAGAATTGGCTAAATTCATTTGGGAACCAAAGAAAACCAGGATATCTTATGATAAATTAATGACCCCAAAAAATAGAGGAGGACTGGAATTACCTCATTTTGAAATGTATTATTTAATTGTAAACTCCAATAGAATTTTAAGAATTGCCAATTATGATATAAATAATACTAAATGGACACCACCTTGGGTAGTTTTGAATTATAAATATATTCTAAAGTTAAATATTAATCCTAAAGCAATACTTTTTTTGGGTAAGGATACGTTGAAACTACATGGGATTATTGAACATATCAAAACAAACATATTTTCTTTACATAACTTATTTCAGTCATTAGATCTGGTCCAACATATGATGGTTTTTCAACCCTTTCATAAGAATCCGAATTTGAAATTGAATAATCAACTAATTGATCTTAAAAAGTTTCCATTAATAGTCAATCTAACTTTGATTGATATATATAAACATCTTGACAGTTCGGCCAACCAAATAAGACAAGAACTTAATTTACCTAAAAATGATCTACTTATTCTGAGACAAATTAGAGAACTCACTATAAGTTATTTTAAAAATTTTAAACCGGAAGAAGAGGCTGTAAATAGATGCTCTTTGTTGTGGCAAGCTCTCCAACAGGATATTAAATATATCACGACAGTAAATCAATTAATTAAAGAATTTAAATTTCATGATAAAATTTTGTTATCAAACTATTGGGAAGAGAAAATTTTACTGACAGATAGAATGGTACAATGTGACGAAAAACCAAAGCAAAAACCAAAAAGTGGTAATAACGAACTCAGCCAGCAGACTTGGAACACTAACCACAAGACTTTATTGCTGTAAGGTCTCTACCGAAAGCGCTTACAGCAATAAATTCTTGTGGTTAGTGTTCCAAGTCTGCTGGCTGAGTTCGTTATTACCACTGACAGATAGAAGTAATATGTTAAAAGCAATTGACTTGACCATCAAATCTACTTCTCTTCAAAAATTAATATATACCCAGTTGATGATTTGGAACAATGCATATTATACATGCCTTGCCCTGCATAAATTTAATCCTAAAAATTCCCCAACTTGTCCATATTGTAAAAATCAACCAGCTGATCTTCTTCATATGTTCTGGAGTTGTAAATGTATTTTCAAACTTTGGAATTCCCTTAAGATTCAACTTCAGAAGGTGGGTTACCAAAGTACAACGTTATCATGGAAATTTATGATTCTGCATATTCTCCCGAAAGAGATCCTTAAATCACAAATTATTATATATATATATTAATATTTTTTATTAATGAAGCTTTATATAGCTACAAATTGGTTAGACCCATCTAAAACTTCATGGCAAAACTTTAGAGTTCTAGTGACAAAACATATATTGGCTCATAAACTACTGTTAAACCCACATAATAAGAATGTTAACAATCCAAAAATTTGGGAACAGATGTTTAATATCATACTAGCATAGTATTTTCAACTTGGAAATAAATAATTATTTATGTGTGTGGGGAGAATTTCGTAATCAACTGTCTATTACTTGCATTTACTCATGTTTTTTTTTTATATTTAAATGTGCTACATGGAAGCATTCTTGTAAATATTGTATATAGGGTGTGGTTATTAGTGATATTAGATAATGTTTTTTGTTTTGTGAATATATGTTATTTTTGTTCTTCATTGTGTATGAAAATAATATAATAATAAAGATTTATTATGGAAAAAAAATTAAAAAAAAAAAAAAAAAGTAAGGCGAGAATCCAGTAGCATCATTTTTAGTACTGCTGTAAGCATGCACCACTGTGGCTACATGTTTACTCCATTGACTCTTCTTCTCAGCAGATAGTGTCCCCAACATGTCTAGTAAAGTTCTGTTGAAATGCTCAGGCTGAAGATTCCCTTGAGGATGATAAGGAGTGGAGTGGCTTTTTTGGACTCCCAACAGAGTGAGTAGTTCATGGACAAGCTTGCTCTCAAAATCACATCCTTGAGCAGAGTGTATCCTTTTTGGCAGGCCATAGTGTACAAAGAACTTCTCAACTAGTAGTTTTGCCACTGTAATAGCTTTCTGATCACGAGTGGGAAATGCTTGAGCATACCTGATATAGTGGTCTGTCACCACCAGCATGTTACTGATCCCACCTTCATCCAGTTCAATGCACATAAAATTTATACAGACCAGTTCCATGGGTCCACTACTTTCCATTTGACCCAATGAGGCAGTTCTGGTCAGCAGAGTCTTTCTCTGAATGCAACGAAGACAAGTATGACAATAATCTTCAACATCTTGCTTCATACATGACCAGTAGAACCTGTCTCGTACCAGACCCATAGTTCTGTCATAACCAAGATGACCATGTTCATCATGCAATGACTGAAGTACTACTTCTCTATACTTCTGAGGAAGCAACAATTGCTATATTTCACTGCTGAGTGCACTAGGAGATCTCCCATGCACTTATCCATTCTGTATCTGGAGTCTGTCCCATTCTTTGGCCAAAAGTTTTGCCAGAGGATGAATATCCATGTGAAGCATATTAACTTGTTTCTTCTCTAAAGCAGCTACCACCAGCTGACCTAAGGGGTCTTTTTCTGTGATCTCTCCTGAGGTCACTGTTACTCAAAGCTGGTAGTGATGAAGCTGGCAAAGTGGCCAGATTACAGTAAGCTTGTGGTATGCTTGGTGCAGACAGATCCAACTTATGGGCCCAACATTCAGTGTGTTGATAACAGGTTGCAATCTGACAAAAAGCTCTCACCACGGGCGCTGGAATTTCTACCCATTCACTGTTGGGGTGTAAATCTCCCTGGGGTCTTCTGGACTGACCATCAGAATCTCCATTTTTGTGTCCTGGGTGGTATTTCAAACTAAAATTATAGTTGCATAGAGCTGCCATCCATCTGTGGCCAGTAGCATCTAGCTTTGCAGTGGTCTGGATGTATGTCAGAGGAATGTTGTCAGTCTGCACTTCAAATTCAGCCCCATAGAGATAGTCATGCAGCTTGTCCACTACTGCCCACTTTAAGGCAAGGAATTCCAACTTGTGTGCAGGGTAGTTCCTTTTTATGGGGATATAGATCACAACCCACAGCTATTCTTGTCACTAAAATAGATCACAGCCTACAGGTATTCATGTCACTGATATAGATCATAACCCACAGGTATTCCTGTTACTGATATAGATCACAACCTACAGGTATTCCTGTTACTGATATAGATCACAACCCACAGGTATTCCTGTTACTGATATAGATCACAACCCACAGGTATTCCTGTTACTGATATAGATCACAACCCACAGGTATTCCTGTTACTGATATAGATAACAACCTACAGGTATTGCTGTTACTGATGTAGATCATGACCCAGAGGTATTCCTGTTAGTGATATAGATCACAACCTTGAGGTATTCCAGTTATTGATACAGATCCCGGCCCACAGGTATTCCTGTTAATGATATAGATCACAACTTACAGGTATTCCTGTCAATGATATTGATCAGGACCCACAGGTATTCCTATTACTGATATAGAACACAACCTACAGGTATTCCTGTTACTAGCATCTACTTTTCAGAAGTACAGGCAAACACAGGAGGACTATGGCTGACAAAGTTTGCAGATGACTGCAAGCTGGGCACCATAGTTGAAAACACATCAGACACAGATATCCTTCAGAAGGGTCTCATAGAAATGGATAACTGGTGCCAGAGCCATGGCGCCAAAAATGCATAGTCATACCCTTGGGAAAAAAGGTTACCCCCTAGCTACCATATAGGTGGCAATCCACTAAGCACAGAAGAGGTTATCAGGGATCTGGGGACCCAGGTTGACAGTAACCTTTCATTTGACACTCATGTTGCCAAAGTAGTTAGGAAGACCTTCTACATTGCCTACCTGATCATGAAGGGATTCACGTCTAGATCAAGGGAGGTCATTGTTCCCCTGTACTCATCACTCATCAGACCAATGATCTTACCCAACACCTGCAGCAATTGGAAAGGCCCCAAAGGTTCCTCACCAAAAGGATAAAGGGTCTCAAAAATATGTCTTATGCTGCCCGACTGAAGGAACTCCAGCTCTATTCAGTCACATACCGTCTGCTCAGAGGTGACCTGTGCCTGACATACAAGGCCATGTCCAACCCAGAATTAATGAACATGCTCCACCTCAAAAAATCCAAATCCATCAGAACTACACTGGCTTTGTTCAAGAGAAATCTTGACCAATGGATGGGAGAATCATCTCCGTGTCACTGCTGGACAGACAAAATAATGGGCATAGTATCCTTCAAACTTAAGGGGTGGTGAAATAAATGCCCTAGAGCAAATAGCCTAGTATGAACCTATGAACCTATGAACCTATAAACTCTGACTGATAAAAGCCACAGGTCTCAGCTTCTTGTCATACTCCTGGTAAAGGACTCATCCTAAGCCATCCTTGCTAGCATCCACATGTAAAGTGCATGACTTTGTTGAGTCAGCATATGCCAGCACAGGGGCATGACTAAGGCAATACTTAAGCTGTTCAAATGACTCTTCACACTCAGGAGCCAGCAACTCTCGATGAGTTCTTTAAAACCTCTCAGTCCCTTAGATTTTTAAACAAGGATATCTTCATCTGTTTCATCTGCTTACTCATCTTTTCAGAGCAAATGGTTGAGGGTCTTACTATCTTTGAAAATCCTTCCACAAAACTTCTATAGTAACTGCAGAACCAGAACTCCAGGAAAGATCACAGCTCTGTGATAGTTTTGGGTCTGGGCCAAGATGTCACCAATTCATCTTTGCTGGGATCTGTGGATATTCCATTTGCAGACACTACATGTCACATATAGGTCACTGAAGGTTGGAAGAACTTGAATTTGTCCAATGACAACTTTAGGCCTTCCTTCTCAGTCCTGCCTAATACCTTCATCAGTCTTTCTTTGTGTTCCTCTAGGGTTCTCCCAAAGACAATGATGTCATCCAGGTAGACTAAGACTTCCAGGAGATGCATGTCTCCAACTGTTCTTTCCATGATTCTCTGGAAAGTTTGATAAACCTTGAGGTAAGCGATCAAACTCAAAAAATCCCAAAGGTGTGATTAAAGCAGTCTTCTCTTTATCTTCTGGGTGCATAGGGATTTGATAATATCCACTCCTTATGTCTAGCACACTGAACCACTTACTGCCAACCAGGCAATTTAGAGCATCTTCAATCCAGGGAGTTGTGCACTGGTTTGGAATGGTTTGCTGATTCAGAGTACGATAGTGAACACACATGCAAATTGACCCATTCTTTTTCATGCCAATGACAATGGGAGAGGCATATGAACTTCTTGACTCTTAAATTATCCCTGTGGCGTTTAGTTCTTCCAAATGTTTTCTTAAGTCCTCCAGGTCTCCTGTGGCTACTCTTCTGGAACGTACCCTGAAGTGTCGGTCCTCTTTTACTCTTATTCAGTGTTCTGTACTTTTTGCACAGCCCACATCTGGTTCACTAGTAGAAAAGCAATGTTTCTTTTTCATTAGTAGCTCTTTAACTCTGGTTAGCCACTCAGGGGGACAGGAGACCACCTCCTTTCTCAATATCTTCCAGCTTCAACTCATTGGCTCTGCTCCCATTTCTTATCAACACAGAAACAGGTAAGGGAGTGGCAGTATAAACATTTCTTAAAAGCACTTGTGAACGCAGGACAATGGGAGTACTTCCTTTATTTTTCAACCCCACAGGCAAAGTGTCATAAGGATGCTTTAACCTGTCTGCAGGCCAAACTTCTGAGACTAGTTCAAGCCCCGGTAGCAAGTCACTTTCTGGATCTGTTTCCATCATGAGATGAGAGGAAACTGTTTGTCCACACATCCTCACTTTGGCTCTCAAGCAGGTGACCTGACCAAGATGACTTATATGATCTTTCCCAGACAGGGTCCACACATTTCATCTTTCTTACTATCCTACTCCCTTGGAAGGGCACAGAAAACTGGTCTCAGGAGAGGATGTAGTGTTGGGTGTTCCTGGGCCAACTTAGGTATTAGCATTCTTCTGACGAGGTCAGTATTTGTCCCCACTAAAATAGATGCTGAATCCTTTCCTTTTGGCCTGGGGCACACAACAGCAAGTGTTTCAAAAACTTCTGTTGACCCAACAACTGAAGTGGAAAATTCTAACTTAAGTGAGACATAACCACCATAAGGGAACTTCATGTCACTTAGCCCCCATATCTCCAAATATTCTAACTTTTCAAGTGGCAAATGCTTTAAATATTTTTGTTAGAAGTCTCTGTACAGAATGGTGATTTGTATCCAACAGTGCTTTACTATATACACCTATTTTTACTGACACAACAGGGAATGGTCCCAGTAGGCCTTCAGGTAGTTTCTGTTTCTGGTGTTGTTCAACTGTATGGCAGTCAGCATGTGATTGAGGTACCACCAGTTGACCTCACCATTTTAATGGATAAGACTCTTGCTTAGTGATGCTTTGTGGTCTCAGATGCTGAGATTTTTGGCTGAGATGTCTTTACAATTCGGTTGTTCACCTCAGATGAGCTAGAAGTGTGCATAGTAGGTAGTTTCTCTCCCCTATTACAAGGGTTAGTGTTGAGATCCAGGATGCTGTCTCTTGATGTTAGATTTTATGGAGCTCTTTGTAACTAGGCACTCAGCTGGCTCCTTCACTGAGGCCATTTGAAGTTTCCCTGTATTGCACTAGCGAATAATAGTTCATTCACTCTTTTCAAGTTCTCTGCATTAGGACACTGTAGCTTTATATGCCCTGTATCTCCACAGCAAAAACAAAATCCAGTAGGAACTCTGAGCATTGGCTGATTCAGTTCTTCCCTGAGTTCTTTTGTGGAGGTTCTAGCTGATGTATTCCTCCCTTCAGCTAAAGTTACCATGGCTACAACTGTCTCGGTGACTTGAGCTATGGCGTCGATCATGGAAGACACTTGCATCTGCAACTGTGACACCTCTGCATTGTGGACACTTTGGGCCACAACTCCTGTTTGAGTAGTGAGCATGGCTATAGGCTCCTGCTGGTGTTCACTCACTGTTTTAGTTGCTGTTGAAGACTGAGATTTGGCTTCCAACAGGGCTTCCTCTTCCCTCACCTCTTTTACCAACTGAGAATAAGTTAGGGTCTCTTCCCTATTTCTCATCCTCATTTACCACACAATGGGGTCCATAGCTTGAGCTCCCTGTAAATTTTGTCCAATCTGTACCTGGTCAGCTACTTTCAGCTCCACCCCCTTCTTTAGGATGATCTGGTGGAGCATTTTATCTAATCGCTTAATGTAATCAGATAGTTTCTCACCAACTTCTAGGTATGTATGTTCAAACTGATACAGTAGGTCAGCAGCCTCTTGGTCCTTCCAAACACATCCTGCAGTACTCCTAAATAGTCCTTGACCATGAAATCTTGCTTACCCATCCTTAGGTTGTGTATGGTATCCACGGCTAATCTCTTTAGACTTTCAGCTATCCGCTGCTTCTTCTGAAATTCTGAGATTTCCCACTCCTCTAGGGCTTGTAAGGCCTGATCCATCCAGGATTCAAAATCTTCCTCTCCCTGAGGTGTGGGTTGTTTGCCAGAAAAGAAATGCAATTTTCAGTAGCCAAACCCAGTGAATGACTGTGTAGGCTTTAAGCATTTTTCTTCAATACTTCCCAAAGCATTCAAAACTTCAGGCCCTATAGTATTTATGGGCAGTGAAGCTGCAGCTTCTGGGTTCATGTTTCTGCTGGATTTGATTTCCACATGTACAAGGGAATAGGGTGGAGTCCAAGGCAGTACAGGCAATCCTGGATGAGCCCCTAAATGTAGCACACCCACAGGTGTAGCTGAAGAGATATGGGTTCCTTCCTACCTGACTCTGGTGACACCCCTAAAGGCCCAACACATCAAGGATGCAAGGGGGACAGACTTTATTCTAGGTGGCACATCTAGTTTAAAAAGGCAGTAGTACAACCATAAACAAATTATTTCAACAGTGCACCAGTTAGCAATAAGGGAAGGTGAGATATGCATGCAATAAAAACATACATTCACCCTCTTCCATAGAACTCAACAGAAGAATGTCTTGACATTCAAACATGCACAAAGAAGGCAATATCAATGAGCAGTAAAGCTTTATAATGCAGCAATACAAACATGGGAAAAATGCAATGTCATTAAGCAATAAAAGAGTCATAATGCAACAATACAGATATGAGAAAATGCAATGTCACTGAGCAGCAAAATTCTTGAAGACAGCAGTTCTAACATGAGCAAAATTGTAATGTCATTGAACAATGAGGATTTATAATGCAACAATACAAATATGAGAAAATGCACTGTCATTGAGCAGTAAAGATTCTTTAAGGCAGCAGTACTAACATGGCAAAATGCATTATCATTGAACAATAAAGATTTATAGTGCCACAATACAAATATGAGAGAATACAATGTCATTCAGCAGTACTAACACCCTCTACCCCCTTGATCAATTCTAAACAGACCAACTATGAAACACTCTATTATACCCTGTTCACTGGCCAGTGACTATTTGCAGTCTTGCTGCCAGCATGATGGGGCCCAAGTTGGAGCTCATATGGATTCCAGTTATTTGTAATCTACAAAGCATTTGGGGGGGACCACAATCTTATAAAAATATAAAAATGATGGCCATAGCCTCTCACCATGCCATCGAAAATATCCTAGTGACCAGGCGCCGTGGCTCCTCTGATGAGAAAAATAGAATATCACCTACCAGAACTCTGGTAATCATCTATGGCTTCTCGGTACTAGGCCCAAGGGAACTCCTCTTCTTGCTGAATCATAGCAGGTATGGAGTTACTGGTTTCAGACTTCTCTCCTGATTCCACAAAATACCATCATACAGGATTTCACCCAGAAACAGACACAATCTGCTACTTCACTTCCCTGTCCCAAAGCACTAGAAAAGAAACTCCAGTTATGCTTCAAGGCCCTTTTCCCTTCAGTTGCATGTTTCAGTCTTCCCTCCTTCAGTTAGTGTTCCAGTCCTCTCTTTCACTTTTGAAATTGTCTTTTATATTCCTGAAAAGGAGCTCCACCTTGTGGTGTAATGGGAAACTACAGTCTATTACTTCTACATGAAATACAGTGGGAGCTACATAAAAAAAACTTAAATCCAGCAAAGCATTCCTCAATATGAGTTGACTAACAGAGCATACTAGATTACAGTACCCAGGTATAAATGGCTGCAACTTTTGTAACTTTGCTTCTACTCATATTCAGTATGACTATAACCAATTCACATATCAAGAGAAAGCATTCTGGGCTTGACTGAAAACTGGCAACTGCATCTAATAGATTCTATCCACATTAAAAAAAAAATTGGCAGTGTGCCATGCAGCCCCTCCCCATTCCCCTTCCTCCCGCAGCTGGAAACTGCATTTAAGATACTTAATGAGGTTACAATTGCAAATTAAAATGATAGCTACAAATATATATTCCATCCCACTTATACCAAGCATCAAGAGAAGAGATTCTGAGGTAGAATTGTACAGATTTGTATTTTGCTGTTACAAGATTAGAATTCAGGAGTAGTAATATGGCATAATCCATCACAGACTGTTTTCATATTGTTGGGCAAACTATACTTAGCAGTCATAAGCCCAAACATGACTCGGGACCCTACTTATTTTAGGTAATACTCCTTTGGCTGCTGGTAATCACATAAGTAATACAGAGCTGAGATGAGCATTAAACTTTAAGTAAGCTAAAGCTTCATGAGTCCCAGACACTAACAGAGAAAAGGGCTGCCCTGTTAATAATGAAAATTAAAGTTAAGGACACTATTGCTTTTAAATGGACTAAATAGGACATTTTATCATATCCTCCAACACTGGGTTACTGACATGTGCAGCTTTTCATAAACTGCATGTGTGGATTTAACATTTATTCTAAGTGGGATAGCATAAAAAGTAGTAACAGAAAACCATGCCTAATCCAACTATGATTCCAGCCCATAATGCACTTAAAATGGCTATGTGCCAGATTTAGTTTTAATGCTGGTAAGGTTTTATTTTATTTGTATTTCTTTTCCAGGGTTAAGCACTAATCTCCATGGAATAAAACCACTGTATGCAATCAGTGACTTTAAAAACATTGGTATTATGTTTATTGTAGAGTCTGTAAACCCTTTTCAAATTATAGTTTTTTAGGCTGTCTTGTAGAAGGGAAGAACAGGTAGGTGTCAAACATCTAGTCATGGGTTGTCGAGTCACTCTGTCCTACTACACTTACTGATTTTCACAAAGAAGTAGCCTTGTGAAGCTAGTCCTGCATAATCCATGTGTTCCAAAAGGCCTGAAATAAATAATGTAGATGAATGGGAAGCAGAAGAGGTTTTTTGTTTCTTCAGTGGCATAAAACATTTTAAAACTGCCTTACCATGCTTGGTTGGGTAAACTTAGTGAGCTATATATTTTTTTTTTTTACAAGCTAAAACAAAGGCGTAAATGCTGCATGCTCTACAAAGAAATCCATTGAATGTTTGTAACAAAATTACTGGCTTTGTGTGAAAAACATAACTCTGGGGATGCAGAAACTAAGGAAGGTTGAGATTGTGCACCAGCTCATCAGTACTAGAACTATGATTTTGTTTCTAGGAACAGGAGTCAGACGTGTGTAAATCTCGTTTTGTTTCTAGGAACAGGAGTCAGAAGTCTGTAAATCTCATTTTGTTTCTAGGAACATGAGTCAGAATGTAAATCTCATTTTGTTTCTAGGAATAGGAGTCAGAAGTCTGTAAATCTCATTTTGTTTCTAGGAACAGGAGTCAGAAGTCTGTAAATCTCATTTTGTTTCTAGGAACAGGAGTCAGAAGTCTGTAAATCTCATTTTGTTTCTAGGAACAGGAGACAGAAGTCTGTAAATCTCATTTTGTTTCTAGGAACAGGAGTCAGAAGTCTGTAAATCTCATTTTGTTTCTAGGAACAGGAGACAGAAGTCTGTAAATCTCATTCTGTTTCTAGGAACCGGAGTCAGACATCTGTAAATCTCATTTTGTTTCTAGGAACAGGAGTCAGAAGTCTGAAAATCTCATTTTGTTTCTAGGAACAGGAGTCAGAAGTCTGTTAATCTGATTTTGTTTCTGGGGAGCAGGAGTCAGAAGTCCTTATTGTGCAGATGGTTAATATCAGGGCGGTCATTTTAAGAAATTAGAAAGTGATAGTGAAATATAATTTAAACATTGCTATAAACAGCCTGTATATTATGGTATTAGATAAGTCCTTCCATTTGACAGAGTAAAACTTTAGCAGTGATACAAGGTAACTGCTGCATCAGCTGCCAGACATGCTGTTTTAGGCTTTGTAGTGTTTGCCAAGAACATGTGTAAGTAAACTGTACTGAACTACCGAGTAGCTTAGGGAGAAGGATACATTAGACAACTGTCTTTTGAGTTTCATTTGAGAGATGCTGTATTGTTCTACAAAGTGCTCCATGTTTTTGAGAGAAAACACTATACCGGGTACCACACAATAACGTCTTTATTTAAGCATTTTTATTTATATGCATTTTTATATATATGCATTTTTAATGAGATTATTTAACTGTTTTAAAATCAGATATGCATAAATATGAACATACTTTACATTTTTGTATATATATTTTATATTCACATGCGTATTTTACAATATTCTTGTCATATATGCCTTTAAATTTTCAAAAGTTGTATGATGTCACTAATTGGAAAAAATTTTTTGACTGAGAGTGATATAAAACAAGCAGTTGAACAGTTAATTCTTTGTCTGATGAAGCAACGAAGGTTGCAAAGCTCACCTCTCCTTTTTACTTTGTTTAAATAAAGACGTTATTGTGTGGTACCCGGTATAGTGTTTTCTCTCATATACTTCTCTTTTTATATACTGGGTTTTACCTGTATAGCCGTTTTGCTTTTCGTTTATTGCTCCATGCTTTTGATGAACCTGATCTAATTTATTGTTAGGTTCATGTGTTTGGAAAAGGTCATCTAGTTATCTGAATGTATGCCTAAGTATTTCCAGTTAGGGACCATTTCTAGACAATCATAAGTGTGAGAATAAACATGTAAGAATGATTGGCTATCCTCTGGTAGGTTTTCTTACAAGAAAACATTGCTTTACTTTTTTTCATTAAGTATTAATTTAATCTCAGGTAGTTTATCTGTTAGTGTGTTAAAACCATGTTAAAGATCTAAAAAATGCCTGAGTAACTTTAGCATGAAAAAAGTCCCAAACTGTTTAACACATACATTTTACAGAAGTGTTTGAACAAAAGAATGCAAAAGAGTTGTACTTACGGTTTGAAAAAGTGACTGCAGGTTTTTTTTTTTGTATACATGTTTGTGTGTATGTGTGCATGCATATGTGTGTGTGTGTGTGTGTGTGTGTGTGTGTGTGTGTGTGTGTGTGTGTGTGTGTGTGTGTGTATGTTATGTGTATTGTTATCAAAATGCCTACCCTAAAGTATCACAGCTGACCACAGATGATCTTGATAAGCAAAAATCCAAAAGAAAAGTCTGACATGGCACATGCCCCATTTTCACTGTAGGCCCAGGGAGAAATGCTCCATTTTACAGAATGAATAGAAGGCTGTTATAAAAGATGTACATAATTAATGTACTTACATACATACATAGACTAGTAATGATATCACAGTTAATCAAAAAATAGTAATAGTAATAGAATAGTAAATGAACATGCAGTGAACTGTAATGGTATGACAGTTAATGAAAACATGACAGTTAAATTAAAAATGCAGTAAAATATTATTATACAATTGCATCTCCATAAAGATGAGAAATGTGCATACTGATTAGCCAATCCAACCAGCATGCACATTATAAATCTAAAGTAACCTAAGAAAGAAGTCCGGCCGCTAAGGAATCCTACAGTGGCAACTTCAAATAAATTAAACCTTGGCCTTGGACATTAATGGGACAGCAGGCAAAATGAGCAGTTCTTATTCTTCCACTACTGCTAGATTTTCTGACAGGCAAAAGAGGGTTGCTAGTGAAGGAGAGGAAATTAAGAGTGAGCCAATCATTACGGGAAGCATGCTATGCCATCCTATACAGATGAGAAGCTACAGTAATGTTTCTTTAGTTTGATTTCTGCTTCAAAGTAGGCAAGGAGCTAAGGTATTTTGTTACAAAGAAAAGACACGAGTATGACTCAAACGCGGAGCATACACTCAAGTTTCTCGATCCTGATGCCTGTGTTTCAGTATATGCAGTAGATCTTATAAACGTTCAGGTAACTAGTTGCTAACTTCACTGTGGATCAGCAGATGAGCGCAGTCGGCAAGCTGTTTATTTCCTAAAAAAAGAGAGAGCAACAGGAATGTGGTCAAAATAGTTAGTAACGGATAAATAATAACTGGAAAGATAAAACAAATGACTGTGGAGAGTTAACTTGAACTGCACATTTTGCCTGCTGCCCCATTAACAGAAAAGTACCATAATTTTTTAAGTGATATTCATGGTACATAGAAAATAATTTTTTAATTTATTAAAAGACAGTGGTGGCTGGTGACTTCAAATCAAAGGGGGACTGCAAGAGACAGCTGAATGGGTGGAGTCAATGGGAAGGGGTGTGGCTAACTAAAAAAGAGAGGAGCTATGCTCAAAACCACAAAAACTGTAACTTTAATTAAATACGCTTCCCTGGGTGCCAAACTGTCATTATGAGAGTCCAATCAAAACAAAATAAAGTGTAGAAGAAAAAAATATTTCAATGCATTGGCTGGATGGCAGCTTACTTAATATCTAGATGGAAACAAAAAGGTTGTGAGGCATGAAAAAATAAATTACTTTTTAAATACATTACTGGAATGCCAGTCAAAATCAAGTATAAGAAAAACAAGCAGCACTCAACTCAAACCACTTCTCCTTGCACTGCAGTTCTAATTATAATTTATATTCAGCTTTATTACAGTACCAAGTAACATGCTGAAAGTAGCAATCTCTGTGATACCCTCACTTGTAAAAATGTTTCTTATCCAAAAAAGACCTGCTGCCTAACAACAACTATCTACTTGTTTCATGGGGAAACATAATCAAAGTAAAAAATGAAAAGCAAACAAGAAACAAGCTCAAGATACATTACTTAAAGAATTACTGTACAGGTAATGGACCACACATGATGGATTGGCATTCTGTTTGGTTTACAGGTAAAGCCTGCAAAGATGACTGCAAGTCTCCAACAAATGTAATGAGCTTCTTAAAATAATTTAATCCTGTCCTTTATTACAAATAATGTCATATGCATTTCAATACCCAAGGCTTATACATTATCTAGTTATGTAAGTATTCTCTGCATGGCAACAACATAAAGGCTTTCAATGTTGGCAGTTCTTTAACAGTATGCTTATTGAAGCTTACTTGCATCTTACAATATCAGACAAGCTTACCTGATGGTCATTAAAGCATTGCTACTTAAACACAGAGCAGCAGGCACATTCTGAATAATAATAAGCATAAATCAACAGTATAAAAATATGACAGAAACCAGAACATTCTGCAGAATCAAAGACAGAATAAAAGTAGCAGTTGTGTCTACCTTGGATGGGGAGATACTCTGCACATTTACACTGCATAACTGATCCTTGCCTTGCTTGGACACACCCAGAGTCACTATATGGGGGAGTGGGGTGCAACAAGTATGTCAGAATTTGAAAGGTATCTGGCTGACTGTGATGGCCCTGACACATTTGTCATGCCTCTCAACCTCAGAACAAGAAATATGGACTGAGCCATACATAGAAGTGGGACAAAGGCCTAAAACTAAGAACACTTTTTTAAATATTGCTCTTATAAACTTAGAAAGATAATAGAATAGTAGGTCTTGCATTAGTATGAATTTTCTGAAAGGTATAAAATCTGAAACTCAAATGTCTGTCATTATTTTCTAACTTCAGTTTTTAATGATTTGCCATTCATTTGCCAAAAAACACAATTTTATGAAAAATGGACCAAAAATGTGATGCAAACATATAAAATAACCACACAATACAGCTATGAACCTGCCAAAGAAGGGACACTTTTTTAATACTAGTACTGATAACTTGAGCAGCTGACAAAATAAAAGAATCTGCACGCTTTTCTGAAATAAAAGTAATCTATAATTCTGATTATTATAGTTATTTCTTAATTGTAAGCCCTTCATGTTTTCTTCCAAAACTGCCATTTTGCACCGGGATTATTAGGGGAAGAGCAACATTTTGAGCCAAAACTGGGGACAGTTGAGAGGTTTGGATATGCTTAATTCTATAAAGCAATTTATTTGCACGTATCTCTCAACCTGTTAATGCAGAAAATCTGGACAAGGCCAAATATACTGGGGCAACATATAAACAGCACTATAAATTGTTGTATAAACTGAGACAATTGATAGAATTAACAGGTCTTGCTTTAGCATGCATTTTTCTGAAGGTTATGAAGTCTGAAACTCAGTGTCCATCATTATTTAGTGACTTAATTCCTAAATTATTTGCCAGAAAACCACACATTTTATGAGGAACAAACCAAAAATAAGAAGCAAAAATCTATTCATTCTGTGAAAATCTGGACAGTTGAGAGGTATAGTTCAGCTGGGGCTGTCTTTATGTCCCCCCCCCCCTCAAAATCATGGTCGAATGGAGCCTCCCCCTGCAGCCATTTCAATGAACCATTACTTGACTATTTCAACCCATTTACCATAAACACTAATGTGCATACTGCTTTACTTCTACGATGATTTGGACTTCATTTGAAAGTTTTATTTTGCATTTTACAGCACAAACACTAAGACATCGGCTAAATAAAGCAATGCAATCTCACAATGAAAATAGACTTAGCATTAAAACTTCTCTGCCCTTGAAACTCACATTCATTGAAACAGCATTGAAACCCACATTTAAAGAAAATACATTTTGCCAGTGGCAGATAAAGATCAACTTTGGGCTGTTTTTAAATCATAGGCCCCTTGCACACGAAACATACACGTGGTCTTTGGTACACCTTCCTGATTGTATTAAATTATATTCCTTGTACAATATAGTACAGTTGTTAGAGGGCATTTTAAATTTGTTTTGAACATTTTTCCAGTAAACAATGAAACAAAATGCATGCACCAATAATGACAAAATTGCCCAATTCAGAACATTTTTCCAGTAAACAATTAAACAAAATGCATGCAACAATAACGGCAAAACTGCCCAATTCAGAACATTTCTATCATAAAAGTCTACTCAAACTTCTACATTCCACCAGTATTAGTAAATATGCACAATCTCTGAAGTAAAAGTCTTCTAAATAATTCCACATTAAAGAAATCTGTAACTAATGAAGAGGTTGCTGCTAGCAAACAACTTTAATAAAGTGCCTGCTGCCCTTGAGAAATAAATTGCCTAAGTTGCATTAAAAAAACAATAAGCTAGTAATATTGCAGTAGGGAATGGATGGCAAACTGATAACAGGTGCATAGTTACTAGGTATCTTCACCACAAAGGACTGCAGCATCCAACCCCTTTACAATACAGTACAGTATCAGCAGTGCATCTACTTACTGTGGGAGTAGAACCCACAGCCTTCTGCATTAAAAGCTAGCACATTACCTAATGTGCTGTTAACAACGCATGCAGACTTGGCATAAGCAGCACTAAACTTTTGTTCCCCTGCAGCTCTCAGCTTCTTGTAAAATGTACTTGACACTCAGCTGTATCTCTGAACTTTGCAGCACAAGAAATCTGGAAAAAGCCAAAATTTAGGGGAGGGGGCAAAAGACCAAAAAACAGGGACACATTTTAAACATTGCTTGTATAATGTTGGAAAGTTGTTAGAATAAAATGCTGTGTTACCACCATACATTTCACTGCCATGTATTGAACCCCAGACCCTGTGCAAAACAGTCAGAGCAATATACCACTATGCCAAATCATCTCTTCTATGAAAGAAAGGAAGACTGAAACTTAAATGGCTACCATTTAGTGAAATCAGTTCTCACCATAGCTGTCAACATCTTAGCACAAAACACCTGAACAAAGCCAATAATGGGGGAATACAGCCCCCAAACATATTCAGTGATTTCAGTTATCACCATAGCTCTCAACCTTGGCACAAAAGTCCTGGACGAAGCCAATAATGGGAGAATACAGTCCAAAAAATAGGGACAAATTTCAAATATCCATTGAGGACACCAGCAGAAACCCACAGAGGATATGCTGCCTCCACAAAGAAGGCACCCCAGCCAAGAATCAAGCCAAACAACTTGTAACTGTTAGGCAACAGTGCTACCACAGCACCACTGCGCTACTGACTGTGTTGAGAAACAAAAATACAGAAACCACAGATTTTATGAGGAACAGCATAGAACAAATATGAGGCAAAAATCTGCAATTTTTTTACAAATGGTGGTGGGTAGGGAATTAAGGCTCTTGCCACTTGAGCCCAAGGTACAGCGTTCAAGCCTTATTCTCTACCCACCACCAACACACGCACCATACCTGAATCAAACAAGTCTCCAAACCCCACGTTGAATCTGTCCTAGTAGGAGTTTCACTGAGCCGTGAGAGCACCAGCCTCATCATCTTATTCTTCTTGTCAGAGCACCAACTTCAGCCTGCCTGCGGATGTTGTAGCCCAATCCCCTTCCAGTCTATGCAGTTCTAACTGCATAGACTGCTGGGAAAATCTGGATTTGCATGTTGCCTTCATCCTGATTCTGTGTACATGCTCCAGACTGGTTCACCAGCAGTCCGAATATTGGGAAATCCCACGAGTGCGATGTTCTGGGACTCACGGTTTTGATTTTTATTTATTTTTTCTTTCTTGTTTTATTTTCTTTTGTTTTATTCATGTTTTACAGCTGGGGGCTGCAATCATGCAGTCCAATAGCATGAGCTGCCCTTGTTAAAAGATCTTTTTTATAAGTAAAACCAGCATATTTTAACCATTCTATGACCTTCCTACTTAAAGCTGTTAGCTGTTAGTATGTGTTCCACATTTTGCCCATTTGTTCCACATTATGTGGGCTAGTGTTCCTCATTTTGCAGATGGAAGGTTGAGAGCTATGCCTACGGAGAGAGGAAAATGAACATCTGAAAAAAAACATTATTCGTTTTTATACAATGTCACCTCCTATTATTTGGAATATAATTCTCAGAAGTTAAGACAAAACAGAGGGGCTGTGGTTGACTAAGTCAAAGTGTGGACTATTTTATCTCACAAAAAGTGGAAGTATACAAAGTAAAGCAAACAAAAACCTAAATAACAACACAAGCATAACACAACACAAAACTAACATCATTGCATAATAGCAATAACCCATGACTGAGTGTGGGTAATGCTGGATTTACCCATGGTTGGCTTTGTTTGGTCACTCAGGCTTCCCCTCATGACCAAACAATGCCAACTGTGGGTAAATCCAGCATTACCCACACCAGGCCATGCCCGTTGTAAATCCCACAATATACCAATGGAAAAAGGTCCGGTTGCCTGGACTTTTTTCCATTGGTATAAAGTGCCCCAAAACTTTTTTTTTTTTGCAATAAAAAAAAAAAAGAGAGAAAACGGAGCAACAGAGACTTTATATTTTCCGTTGCTTCCATTTCAAAACATTGATGTACTGGATATGAGTGGGAATGCAAGCCCCATATGCATGCGCAGTACATCAAATTGAAGAAGCAGTATACCACAACTGGCAGAAGAACATCAATCCGCCGTTATACAAAGACATTATTTAAGAAAAGTAAGTATTTTCTTCTTAAAAAATATCATTGTATAATAGCAATAACTGACTCTGTGGTTGTGGTATATTGAAGATTTACCCACGGTTGACTTTGTTTAATCACTCGGGCTTCGCCCTCATGATTAAACCACACCAACCGTGGGTAAATCTTTAGTATACCACACCATGTCATTGGTTATTGCTTAAATGTCAAACTTTTAAGAGTCTAGTTATTTTCAAATGGAATCAGCTGAAAATAGATATTGAGTAGCAGACAACAAAGTAATTATAGGATGAAGATGGTTACAAATTGTGAAGGAGTACTGAGGAAGTCCAGTTAAAAGGGAGATAGAAGTAGTAGTGGAAAAGGTAGATGATGGTCACATATTTAGAGACTGTGAAGAAGTAGCTGGACTATGGTCAGTTACATAAAAGAGTGGTGACTATAAGGGTTTGGGGATTATCCAGGAACATCACATTTACAGGAGTGATAACTGAGCAGGTAAAAATTTAGTTGAGTCTTAAATGATTTTAAGGAGTATTCTTGTTGTATTGCTAGTGGGTTAGAGTTCCAGGATTTAGCAAGGTGGTGAGATAGCACTGATTTGCCAGCAGACGTGTTGGGTTTGGATACATATAATAGGTATTTGTCCAATGAACATACTGGCCTAGAAAAGTTATATATTTATATGATGTTGGAAGTGGATGGACAGTTTTTTTTTTTTTAGTTTTATACACAATGCTATGGATTTATGGAAGTTCTGCATAAGTTAGATAATGCAGGAATTCCAGCCACTGTAATTCCCGTAGGAAGGCACAGTGGTGGGTTACAATTAGAAGGTTGGCAGAGAATCGTGTTACTTTGTACTAATATTGCTCAAGTTTGTTAAGCACGGGCACTGAGATGTTCTTAAGAGTGGGAGCAGAATACATTAGTGCAGGCAACAGGAGAGAAGAGGTATATTTTCTTATAGTGTCTGACAGGAAGAGTTTTGTATTATAGAGAGAATATAGTGTTTGGTGTAATTTTTCATTGCATTTTGGATGCGTGTGTTAAATTTTAGGTTCTGATCTACACGGCTGACTAACAATTTAGTATGTGGGACAAGTAATTTTTTTGTTGTGTTGGATAAGCTAACTGAGAAGGATGTTTTGGGTCTACTTTAATTAAACAAAAGCGGAATTCATCGAATACGAATCCATCAACACATAAACAGTGAAATGCAGAAACGTTGAATGCACTAAATAGTGAAATCGGAAATGACGACTTGTCATAGTCGGCCCGTCTGCAGTATTGCTCCATAAGGTAAGTGTGCGATAGTTATGGACCTTAGGGTTAGGGTGCGGGTTAAGGTAAGTGCATAGATAGGTAATGAATGTAAGGTTTAGTGTAGGGTTTTGTTAAGTGCATGTGTGTGGAATATTTACTTTGTGTGGGTATAGCTCTGTAGGGTATGTGTGTGGTAATTACAGACCTTAGGGTTAGGGAGGGGTTAAGGGTAATGCATAGATAGTTGTGTATGTGGGGTTTAGTGTAGGGTTACAAGTGGAGTTTTGGTGCTTTAATTTAAGGTTAGTAGTAGGGTTTTGGTTAGTGTATGTGTGTTTTTTTTTGTTGTGTTTGCGTAGGTAGTATGTTATGGGCGGTGGAGTTGGCAGACTATTGCAGTTTCGATGTTTAAATTTTGCGTGTTCGATGTTATCACATTTCGCTGTTTATGTGTCGACGGATTCGTATTCGACAGATTCTGTTTTCATTTAATTAAAGTAGACCCGGATGTTTTATTGACTGTATGCTGTTTGGCAGTGAATAGGATTAGTTTGGATTTACTTGGATTTAGGAATAGTTGGACAGATATCAACAAAGTTTTTTATAGAGGAAAAGGACTCTTGGGTATGGTCTTGTAGCTTGTTGATATTTTATGCAATACAGATAACAATATTGTGCTATACTATGCATACTGTGCTAGGGATGCAGTTTCACATGCTTTATGCAGGTCATTGATGAAGACAATAAAAATAATGCTTCCCAAGTTTGATTCTTGTGGTACATCGCTTGGGAAAGGGAGGAAGGATTAGATGTCATTTTGCCAATTGACAGGATGAGCTGTATTTTGGAGGTAGCTATCAAACCATGATATAGCAGTGGTGTCAAGTCCTAGGTTATGAAATCTGTGAAGAACAATAGAGTGAGAGACCATGTCAAAGGCCTTTGATAAATCAAGGAAGAGGTTTGACACTATGTTTCCATCATTACTATTTGTGTTTAGTGCATTGGTGAAACAAAGTAAGGCAGTAGATATCTGTACTGTACTGGGACAGAAGCCATGCTGAGATGAAGAGAGGAGGTTATTTTGTGTGAAGTAATATGACAGTTGTGACTGTATGCATTTTTAGAGTATTTTTGATAGAGGGGAGAGGATGACGATGGGACCTGTAGCTGAAGAGTTCATTTGAATACTTTCCTTTGTGGAGGGGGAAAATGTGGCTTTTTTTCCACAGTGTAGGGATATATGCTTTGCTGATAGAGCAATTTATCAGAATTGAGATGCAGTAGTCTATTGCCTCTGCAGCCATCTTAAGGTATTCTTCAGGCAGGTTGTATGGGACTAAGGCAGTTGGTTTCAATTTAACTAACATATTTTTATGTAAGTAGTAGAGAGGTTATGAAGACAGACTGTTGGTGGCACTTTTGTCTGGTTATTGGCATTTGGGGAATTTTGAAGTATTGATGAGACTGACTGAATGAAATGAAAGTTGAAAGAATCCATACAGTTGGTAGAGTTGTTGTTAGTGTTAAGTGTAGGGCCAGGATTGAGCAGCTGGTTTATACAAGACCATACTTTTATATATTTTATGTTACAGGTCAGTATAGTATGCTTTTTTATCTAAATTAATTAAAAAAAAATAGTTTGTTTTCTAAGTTCTCTGAACTTTTGGAGGTTTGTTAGATTTGTTAGAGTTTTTGGTAGCCATGTATTCCAGGCTCTGTCTCTAAGTCTCATAAGATATTTTGTATTTCAAGATAACCAGGGGGCAGGTTAGGCCCTAACTCTGTTTTTGTCTGAGTGTAGCAAGTTAATTTTTAAGCATTAAAGAAAAGGACAGTAAGTGGCATTGATAAGAAGGAAAAGCTATTCCTAACATAATATGTGAAAAACATAACCAGTTGGGAAGAGATAGTTGTAATAATTAATAAAAGATTACTTCCTCTTGTTTGAAGTTATCTTTATCTGAGTTTGATTACCCATCTTCTATATACTGTTTGTAAGGATTTTGCCTAGCCATCTCAAATTAGTGAATTACGGTGATTTATTCAGCTTAAAGTCGTTATACATCATGAAGAAAAATCTGGCAACATGAATGTTATCTAATATAATGAAAATAAGTCAGATATAAAACATTTTTTATTATTTTGGATGCTCAGAAGCAAATTTATCAGAAGCAAAAGCAATCATTGCTGCAAAAGAGAACCTCATGGAAGACAGCACCACAAGGCCAAGTGAAATTTTAGAATATTACCAAGAGACTGTAAAAAAAAAGGGTTCCATAGAAAACAAGGAAAACAAAAGTTAGACTGAAAGCAGAAATAGTGTAATACGGTGCTCATATGCAACAAACAGCTGTCCAGAAAGATGCCTATAGAGATCATTAGTTTGCAAACATATGTTATAGGCTTTTATGGCGCAAGCTAGGCTCATGCTTTAAGAAATGAGTTTTCAAAGGCAATAGCTCTGTCATTGACTTAAGCATCTCAAAAGATAGCAGCTCAAATGTATTACTTTTATACTTGACAGGAGAAGTGTATGGCCTATATGAAACAATAGCTGAACTAAATGACAGAATCCATGGTGCAACATTCTTTTTTTTAAAACAAGTTTATTGTTTTAACATATAATAGAAATATCATAACAACTTTATACAAGTAATTAAAATAGATATGATTATAACATTCAACAAAACAACCAAAGTATTTACAAAGACATCCACTACAATCAGATCAATTAATTAAACTAAAATACCATGCTATTGAAGTTAAGATTTTTTTAACAAGATTTGTAAATTATCCCATACAATATAATAAGATGTTTTTCTAGTAGTTCTTGACTTCATTGTGTTCAATTCCATATGGCACACTACATTCATAACATTTTTAAATTCATTAAACGAAGGAGGTGTATCTGAAATCCAATTTCTGGTTATTATTTTTCTAGCCACTGCTAGAATAGACCATAACAAGGGAAGCTTAACCTTTTTAACACTTTGAGGTACAGGTGTGTTGAATAATATAAGATTTAGAAATAATGAAATTATCTGTAAAAAGAGCCTGCAAAAATTCATTAATTGACTTCCAATATTCTTTCAATTTTATACAGTCATAAAACATATGAGCCCAGTCAGCATTAATTTCTACATTACATTTTTTACATAGATTATCTTTATTATTTATTTTATTCATCATCAAATGTGTATAAAAGGATCTATGTAAAAATTTCCATGTAAAAAGTCTTCAGACAATGGAAGACGTAGTTTTATAGGCAGATTCCAATATATATTGTTTATCTTGTTGATTTGGTGAGTCACCATTAATGGAAGTGAAGTAATTCCAGTAGGTATCTACACTGTAAAAAGTTTCTTGTCTGATAATTTTATGTATGTATGAAAGCTTAGCTTTATCAGAAACTTTATGTTGTAAATTTAATATCAAGTAATCAATCAGTGTTGGGATAGATTCTTTAACTGTTATAGACATTAGATCTATTTTATCAATGAGATGTTGTCTAAAGGTCTGAACCTCTAACCAGCAAGTTTCTCTTAGATCAAATTCTTGTTTTAAGAAATCTAGATTTTTAACTTTATTATCAGATATCAACTGATACCAGTACTTTAGATCATTATCTGTAGCTAAATGAGTTCCTTCAGAAGTGGATGACAAAAGCATACCCCAAGTATACATTATAGGGAATATAATAAAATTCCATTCCCTATATTTAGGATGCATGAATATAAAGTTACGATAGCTAATAATAATGTTTAATGGGTAACTAACTATATGTTTAGGTGTAATAGGTGAAGTACAAAATTCCTTTAGTAACCATAACATGGAGTTATTTACAATCATATTTTTATGTGTTAAGGAGATTTTCATGAAGTGAATACTAATTAGCTCCCAGTAATCTTTCCATTTTGCAACATATGACTGATCTATTAATAAAGTAATAACTTTTACAATAGAAGAGATAGTATATAAATTAAAGTCTGGAAAAGAAATACCCCCTTGAGACCAGCTATTAGTATGTTTCTTTAATGCAATTCTAGGTCTATTAGGTGCCCATAGGAAATTTAACATTAGTGTATTCAATTTCTTGATAATTATTTTTGTAGGTAGGAGTATTATTGATTGTATTAAGTATAATATCTTGGGGAATATTATCATTTTAATAATTGTAAGTCTCTCTTCCATAGTAAAAAAACATATTATTCCAGGTATTGAAAAGATTTTGTATATTAAGAAGACAGGTATTATAATTATTATATATAATAGATTTAATATCTTTAGATAATATTATACCTAAATAAGTTATCTGACCTGAATTGGGTACATATTTAGTAAAATCACTAATGAGAACATTTTTTCGTGTATATATAGGTAGTATTTTAGTTTTTTCTTCATTGAATATTAAACCAGAAATACTTTTAAAATTCATCATTTTATCAAATAGAGACTGCATAGAAGAATTAGATCCTGCTGATGTAATTAGAACATCATCTGCAAAGAGTTGAATTTTAGATGTTGTATTTTCATCTATTTCAAAACCCTCTATGTCAGTACTGTTTCTGATCAAATTAGCCCAAGGCTCCATTATTAAAGTGAATAATAGTGGAGAGAGTGGACACCCTTGTTTTGTACCTTTAAAAATGGGTATTTTTTGTGAGACATATGTTCCTAACTTAATATAAGCCAATGTTCCTTTGTATAGATGCTCAATTAGATTTACAAATGCATCTGAGAAGTTTGTGCGTTTCAGTAAGATAAACAGGTAGTCCCAACTTACTGAATCCAATGCTGAACTTATATCAAGACTAATAAGTGTTAAATCTTTTTTTTTCCTATTTGCAAAATCAATTAATGTTAGAGTTCTCCTTATATTATCAAAATTATTTCTATTTACAATGAAGCCTGTCTGATCTATATCTATAATACCAGGGGTGATTGTTTTCAATCTATCAGCAAAAATACTCATAAACATTTTATAATCAACATTAAGTAATGAGATGGGTCGATATGAAGTACATCTAGTTGGATCTTTATTGGGTTTTAAAATTGGCAAAATAAATGTATATTGCCAAGATGGGGGAGTTATTAGCTCATTTTGGGCCAAAATAAAAACCTTATGTATTAATGAGTATGTACTTTTAGAAAGGATTTTATATATCTCTGGTATAATACCATCATTACCTGGTGCTTTGTTTGATTTAAGCTTGTTTATTTGTGTAACAACCTCTGTATATGAAATACTTTTGTCCAATAGTTTAATCTGTTGTTTATTAAGCTTTTTATTCATGTTTGTGGTTATAAATTCCTTTATTTTATCTTTAGGTTCCATGTTAATGTTATTATGATTAATTTTGTGAAAGTGATTTCTAAATTCATCTAGTATTTCTGGTAGACTAGAAACATTCTTCTTTTCCTTAGAGAAAAGATTTCTTTGATATGATTTTGTTTATTCAACCTTTTGTTTTATTTTTAAGTCTATGTAAGTATTTGGGGCTTATTGAGTAAGACAAAACTTGTATTTCTCTAGAGTTATTTTAACTTTATGAGTTAAAATTTCTTTGTATTTCTCATTTAGTTTGTTTATTTCTTCAATGACTTTCTTATCCATAATATTTTCTTTATTATTATGTTTATAAGAGTCTAATTTACTTTGAATATCTAACAATTCCTTATCCCAAGATTTCCTTTTATTATTATACCATCTGATACTTTGTCCATATAGATATGATTTTAAGGCATCCCAAACATAGACAATGGAGACTTCATGAGTATTATTTATGTCTAGAAAATGTTGTACTTCTGAAAGTATATATTCTTTATAGTCTTTTAGTTGAGTTAAGTATGCTGGTATCCTTTTGATCTGAACATTGTGAGTATTTTTTATCATGAACTCAAAAACAATTGAATTATGATCAGATATAGGACATGAAATTATTTTAGAATTAATTAATTCTGTTACCATCTGGTTAGAAATAAAGACTCTATTTTTGAATAAGTTTTGTATCTGTTAGAAAAAAAGGTGTATGGTAATGATTTTGAGTCTATCTGATTATTAATATCATTTAAATTATAAGAATTAGCAAAATCATTTAAATGTTTTGCATTAGATGTAATTTTCCTTTTTCCTATAGTGGTAGTGTCACTTTCATGTAGTATACAATTAAAGTCACCAGCTAAAATAATATCTCCTATAGAGAATGATATGATCTTATCAAGATGGTATTTCACTGTATTAATACCAAATCCAGGTATCCAATATACATTAATTAATGTATAAATCTTCCCATTAATTTGTATTGTAACCATACAAAACATTCCTTTATCATCTTGATAAGACTTAATAGTTTTAGGAATGGGCATACTTTTATTCCATAAAATAGCCACTCCTCTTTTTTTCTGAGTGTGCTCTGAATTAACCAATACTGTATATTTGTTTGTGGCTAGTTTATCAATATCTTTTTTCAAGAGATGTGTTTCTTGAAGGAAGACTAAGTTGGCCTTATGTAAATTAATGTATCTTATTAGGCTTGCCCTTTTACACGGATTATTCAGTCCATTAATGTTTAAAGAAATTCCTTTTAGAGATGTCATTTGGCATTTTTAAAACATAAAAAACTTATGATCAAAATAACAATTAACAAAATAAGTAATGTTATACGTCCTCCTTTAGGTGTACCTTTAAATATAGCTGTATTTATTGAATCTCTTATGGGATTTTGTATAAGATTCAATTTTGTTTGTAGTGACAATGAGCTTACAAAATGTATTGTGGATGTCAGAACTATATACATACAACAGTGAACAAGAGAAAATAATGTAAGGATTAAACCTTGCACCCAGCCTGGAGTTAAAACTCCAACTTAGAGTAGTACATACTACTCAAGTTAACCCCCTACCCTAAGCAGCAGTACCTCAGCTACCACCTTATCAATTTAATACTAGTTATATTTAACTTAAATTAACAACTTTCAATTAGATTATCTAGTAAGACAAAACTACACATTTGATAAAACAGCATCATATAAACTAAGAGAAACTTTTTTAAAAACTATTCATACTACTATATACATCTATTTAATATAATACATTTATACTCAAATAGCATTCAAATAAACTTGATATTAGGAATCAAGAAGAGAGAGAGAAATAAAAGACGTGAAAGAGGGAGAGAGAGTGAAAAAAAAAGAGAGAGAAAAGGGGAGGGCATATTTACATATTAATTTATTCAAAGTTTGTAAAAATAAGTTCTAATGTTCATTCAAATCAATAGCTTTGGCTAATATGGTTCAGACATTACATATATTAAAATGTATCTATTTTCTGTCATGTAAATGCAGTTAACAGCCTCCAAAAGACCTTAAATTACTTGTATCAGAGATTTTTTCTCATACTTATTATTGTCATTAGAATAAAATATTATATTTATAGAAATTGTTATAAATCATACTGCATAGTTATGTAAATTCTCAGAAACACTTGCATTATTGTGAAGAAAGCCATCTGTATTTTGTATATCTAAACTGCTGCTTTAAAATATATCACATGACAACTTCTTCCAGAATAGAGTCATAAAGTTATTTATGCTTGTCAATTAGATAAATCAAATGAATTATAGTACGTTTAAATCATAAGTTTTTAACATACATTAATATGCTGCAGTCAAGTAAACTTTCAAAAACACCTGTATAAATGTTTCACTTTCTATGCCTTCTAAAATATCACATTTGCTTACTATGAGAAACTGCATCATTTAAAATCATTATAACTTACATATTTTATAAATTATAACATAAATAAGTAAGTAATTATATAAAATAACTCACATTTAAATGTTAAAGAGTTCATTTTCCATCGCAGTGTCGCAATTGCAGCAGTTCTACTTCCTGGTAGAGTGTTCTTCATGAATCTGCGATGTGTCAGTGTGAATTCTGGGTCAAAGGTCAAATTGACTGCTTTCAGCTTCTCTGTGTGAATTCTGAGTGTTGAAGCTTTTAAAACAACTCGAGGACACTGTTCACGAGGTAACCCACATCCCAAATTGTCTCCCTTAGCATTTTGGTGGGAATTTTGTTAAAAACAAGTGACTGACATTCATTTAGCAGTATAAATGCAGCTAAACATAACAAAACCTTTGCGAAGTATTTTACAAGTTATTACAGCCTCTATGAAAGTGAAACTAAGCCCAAAGTTATTAATATGTAATAGAACTCAATATTTTTGCCCCAATTCAATTTTTATACAAATCTTATTATTTACTGTGCCTGTATGATCAAAGGCATTTCAATATATTAATATGAAAGAGAATAAAGAAAAAGAACAGAAAAAGAAAAAAAGAGAGTAGAAAATAAAAGAGAGCAAAAGCAGAGATAAAAAAATGTAAAAGGAAGCTATAAAAAGTATTTACAATGGAATATTACTTGCTGCTTATATTAATAAAGATGGAAATGAATCATATAATTTACTATTATTTAGTTCTAATTATTATTAATTAAAGCATGACAGATTATTTGTAAGCAAGCATAAGCAATATAATCAAGGAAGTATAATTAGCAATAGCATTTAAACAACATATAAACTTTTTTACAAAGAATAAATAAGTTATTATTCCATTTATCATATTTTCATTACACTTCTCTCCCTGCCCTCCCCCACCCCTTACCCACTACATAATCTAAATAGAATGTCATTGTTTAAAATAAAGAAAAGAAGAAAAAAAAATGTATCAAGTTACTAACCTTACTTCTCTTTGTCAGAAAGAGAAACATATTGAATGACAACTTGTTATTAGTTCCTCAGATATTTTGACTGATTATGAAACAAAACAATTCTTTGCACACAGAAAATAACTTTGATTAAATCTTTTTCAGAACATTTGTGGTTTTCTGAAAATGCAGTAACTATATTTAAAAAGATTAATAATGAAGAAAAATAAAGAGAGAAAAAAAAAAGAAAAAAACATAGAACAAGTCATTTGTTTTTTAGTCTCTTCTTCTTCTCTGAAGTCTTCCATGAAGTTTCAGTTGCCAACCTCTTTAATGAAGGACTAGCCCATTCCATTTCCTCTATTTTATCCAAAATCTTATTTTTTTTTGATAAACAGTAATGCAGAGTCTAAGTCATCAAAAATTTTTGGACCATCAGGAAGGAAGATTTTTAGCTTGGCAGGAAACAGAAGGTAGGTATTAAACTGTGCTTTTTTAAGCTCCCTTATTAGTGGCAGAAAAACTTTTCTTTTAGCTATTACCAAGGAAGAATAGTGATTGTCAAAATGCACAGTTGTCTCATTAATTTTAACAGGAGCTTTAGCCCAAGCAGATTTAAGAACCATCTCTTTATCAAAAGATGATAGAAATCTAACTATAACTGATCTAGGATACTTTTAGTTAGAGTTAGTATTAGTTATAGATCTATGTGCTTTTTCGATACCAAAAGAGAATGCTTCTGGTAAGTCTAAAGTTTTAGGGAGCCATGTTGTTAAAAAAGAAGTAATATTGTTACCTTCAATATTTTCTGGCAGTCCAAAAATCCTAATGTTATTGTGCCTAGATCTATTTTCCAGGTCATCAAGCTTTGTTTGTAGATGTGTATTTTGTTTCAGCAAAAACTCAATGTCGATTTCCTCTTCTTGGATTCTATTTTCCATGTCATTTACAGTCTCTTCTATGCTTGTAGATCTTCTGTTGTTGCAAGTCTATATCTAACAAGTCTATTTGTTTTGTAGATTTTTCTATGAAGGTATCAATTTTAGTATCCAGTTTATCCATCTTAGCAGTAAGTTGCTGGATTGTAGATATCAGAGACTGAAGTTCTTTCTTGATGCTGGAATCTTGAGAATTTGTCTTACTGGAACTCATTTCAAACAGAGAAACTGATAGGAAAATTTCCAAGGTGATTTGTGACAGGAATATTTTTAAAATTTCCTTTCTTTTTTAGATATAGTTCAAGAAATAGATAAAACAAACATATTTAGAAAGAAAATTACTTCATAAATTAATTTTTTAAGTAATTATTTCCTGTCAGAGCAGTGAGATTGGTGGAGCTGAAGAAATCTGCTGCTATCCTGTGTTCATCCTTTGCCACGCCCCCCATGGTGCAACATTCTGATCCAAAGAAAATAGTATGAAATTAAAATTCCAGGAGTGCTAAGCAGTAGTAGATTTTGTCAACAAGTCCAAACAATAATTACCCAGATCAAATAGTCAAAAACCACACTAGAAGACCTGGCCTGGTCCTTACAAATTAGTATCTTATTGTACTATCCCACTGGTGTAATCTTTTTATTCAAAATCCCTAAATCAGCAGATGCAAATATCATGGTATCCAAAGACTTCAGATATACAAAATTATTACTATTCTATGATGAATTCTTAAATATGAAGTAGACCTGCTATCCCCAGAGCATGACACAACAAGTAGTTATGCAAATAAATTCTACACGCACCTAGCAAACTATATAATGCTGTCAGTCCTTACCAAAACCAACCAAAATTGGAAAGGTTAGAGCAAACCAGCCTGGCAACCTAGCCTGAGAGGGAGGTTGGCATAATGGTTAAGATATTTACCTTACAAGCACAAGGTGCAGGGTCTGAGTCTGATATTGGTTAATTAGCTAGGCTTAAAATGGCCCACAAGGGCAATTAGCCTAGTACTAATCTATGAACCTAAAAATATTACAATAAAAGGGAAGTGATTATTAGATGATATAGCAAAAAATAAACACGCACAGATCAAGGTCAACATCAAAAGGTTATCGATGGTACTAAAAGATACCATCAGGAGAACAATGCTTCTCTTGAACTTATGACTGAGATCAGAAGCTAGTAATTATAAATCCTTTTTTGTTTGCATCAGGAAGTTACAAAATAACACCCAACATTGCTCTAAACTTACTTATAATGGTGCCACCTACTCAGATGCAGGGAATATCACAAATATATTAACAAATTCTCTGCAAATTTCAGACCAAAGATATCTTATAAAACCCACATGTACCTAACATCACAAAATAACTTTTATTAAAAGAATTCCTCAAAAAACAAAAAGCATTTACTGAATCTAATAACATATCAGGCTGCCTGCTGAATAGCAATAAACATGAAATGAAGGACCTACTCCTACAACTATTCAACCTGAGCTTATCCACTAGCATTGTCTGTGAGGTTTGGCACTCCACAAGGGTGGTCCCTCAACAAACCCCAGGAATTACAGCCTGATATGCCTCATCTGTAAGGCTTTGGAATACATCATAACTGAAAATTACAATAAAGAAAAATCTTATAAGACTTGACCCCCAAAAGTTGGGCTTCATTAAGCGTAGATTATGTCTAATGAATCTGGTGAATTTTTGAGAGGATGATGCAAACTGTGGAGAGTGGTCACACTGTGCATACAGCATACCTAGACCTCAACAAGGCATTTGATACCGTACCACATGCCAACATTATCAACAAGGTCAGTATGCTCCAAATAGATCTCAAAGTAGTTAGATGAATAGGTAATTGTCTGAAGGACAGAACAAAGACTGTGATTGTGGCAGGTGTGTCCTCAGAGAGCATGAAATTAACCAAGGGAGATACAGCAAGGATCCATGCTGGGACCTTTGCTATTCAGAGTAAACTTCTGTGATCTCCAATTCAAAAACAAGGAACTCTGATTAACCAAGTTTGCAGACAATGGTAAACACGATGTTATACTTAAATACTTTTCTGATATGCACACACTACAGCAGGAATTTACATATGTAAATAGCTGGTGCTCTGAAAATGGGCTAAAACTAAATGCAACAAAATACGACACTGTTGCATTCGGCAAACAAATCTCCCATCTTCTAGTAAAATGCCGTATTCAATAATGAAAATTTTGTGAGATATCTTGGAACATGGGTAGATAACTCACATTCCTTTGATCATCATGTGGCAAAAATGGTCAGTAAATCCTTCCATGTGACAAAAAGGGTATTTCCTCTAACTTGAAGAAGTACTTAACCCTGCTATATTCTACATTGATCAGCTCTATCACTGAATACAATACCCCCTTTTGAGAAGTATCTTACAAAACATATTGAGCAGTTGGGGAG
Organism: Protopterus annectens; assembly: GCF_019279795.1. Taxonomy (NCBI): domain Eukaryota; kingdom Metazoa; phylum Chordata; order Ceratodontiformes; family Protopteridae; genus Protopterus; species Protopterus annectens. The sequence continues at coordinate 1,206,385,016 of NC_056744.1, read as the reverse complement.
ACACCACAGGCTCCTAACAAAAAAGATCATCAGCCCAAAGGAACTGAGCTAATAAAAGAGGCTGGAGGCCTTGTCCCTCTATTCAGTGTCCGATAGACCCCTTAGGGCTAATCAAGGCCTTACCTTCCATGTGATTAGGGACCCAGCAGTCCAAGACCTCTTATTTCTTCACAAATGAAACAGTCCAGTGAACATTTGAACTAGAAATCTGAACCTGCTGTAGTAAATAAATCCTGGTGGAGAATCAGATTTGCCAGCAAAGACTTCCACTTCTCTGGAACAAATTTCCCTCTCTAGATCAAGCAATGTGACACACTATCTTCCTTTAAGAAGGACTTGGACACTTGGATGGGTATTCATACATTCACCCATGATATGATTAGATTTTCACTCATTAATAAAGGAGATAAGGTATTAGGGTAGATACCTACAAAGCATATGTGGCTACATGGCCCAGTTACCTTGCTCATTCTATGATTCTGTAACAACAAAAATGTACTAAGTAAGGTTAAGAATACTAGCTAGAAATGTTAATTTTACAGTTATGAGCAAAAAGATAAAATTTCAATTAATACAGTTCTTTAGCAGTGAAAGGATATGGAGGAAAATCCTGTCTCAACCAGAAGTAACTCTAAGCAAGGTACTAAACTTTGCAAGTTGCATATTGTATATATATATATATATATATATATATATATATATATATATATATATATATATATATACACATATATATATATATATATATATATATATATATATATATATATATATATATATATATACACACACACACACACACACACACACACACACACACACACACACACACACACACACACACACACACACACACACACACACACACACACACACACATAAGAGAGAGAGAGAGAGAGGTCATAAATACAAGAAAATAAAATTTAAGGATATGAAGACATGAGAAATAAATAAAACAGTACTGGAGAGGAAGCTAAACAATTAGGAGATATAATGTGAAATGAGAACAGTTTTAATAAAAAAGAGCTCAATGGATAGCAAAAAGAATCACAGTAAATGGCCCATGCCCCATATACTGTATTTACTGTGGTGGACAATATCTTAATAATGAAGAGTGGCAAGTTCAGGATAAAGTATACACAATGCAAATAATAAGATGCAATACAGAGATTTCAGAAATTAAAGTCTAGAAAAGAAATTGGAGAAATTACATAAATAATGATATGATTCATGTTAGTGTTAATAAAGCAGGTACTGAAGGCAGAGAGAAAATGGTAGAAGAGTTTCTTTGTTAAATATAGAAGACATAGTGAAGAAGCCATGTTTAAAAGTAAACATACAGAAACAGGAGATGTACTGATGCTAGATATAGGAGAATATAGATGTCTTATGAATATGACTTATATCAATGACAAAACCGATAATTAAGTTAGAGACAGTGATAAAGACAGGGAAAATACATAGACGCCTTTACTTTAAGGGAAGAAGCAGACTGAGTAAACTAGACATAAAATTTAAGATAGAAAACATTTAATAAGCATGTTGATATAACTGTCACCTCAACAAACATAAAAAACTATAATTGATTGAAATAAAGCCCATACTTACAGACTCCGGAATTTATGTATACATACCAAATATATTCAGATAAAAGTATTTTGCAATAAAAGTGAATTTAATTACTTGGTGAAAAAGACAGTGTTTATAATTTACAGGTCAAAGGAACAAAGTTGCAAAGCTACTTTATAATTGATCCATTGGAAAGGGGACAAATATTAATCAGTGTAAATGAAAACGAGTTCTGCTGACACATACTGATCTGACTACTAATCGAATAAAAGCTATCGGCATCTACTTTTCTGAAGTACAAGCAAACACAGGAGGGTTATGGCTGACAAAGTTTGCAGATGACTGCAAACTGGGCGCCATAGTCGAAAACACATCTGACACAGATATCCTTCAGAAGGGCCTCACAGAAACGGATAACTGGTGCCAGAGCCATGGCCTAAAGTTAAATGCCAAGAAATGCATAGTCATACCCTTTGGGAAAAACAAGGTTACCCCTAGCTACCATATAGGTGGCAATCCACTGAGCACAGAAGAAGTCATCAGGGATCTGGGGACCCAGGTTGACAATAGCCTTTTGTTTGACACTCATGTTGCTAAAGTAGTTAGGAAAACCTTCTACATTGCCCACCTGATCATGAAGGGATTCACATCTAGATCAAGGGAGGTCATCGTCCCCCTGTACTCATCACTCATTAGACCTATGATTGAGTACAATGCCCCATTCGGAATGTATCTGACCCGACACCTGCAGCAGCTGGAAAGGCCCCAAAAGTTCCTCACCAAAAGGATAAAGGGTCTCAAAAATATGTCTTATGCTGCCCGACTGAAAGAACTCCAGCTCTATTCAGTCTCATACCGCTTGCTCAGAGATGACCTGTGCCTGACATATAAGGCCATGTCAAACCCTGATTTGATGAATATGCTTCACCTCAAAAAGTCTAGATCCCTCAGAACCACAAGGCGGAGACTTAAGCCTTGACACGGTTATTAATAGAACGTGCTGGAGGGACAGATTCATCACCAAGAGACTCCCTATGCTGTGGAACAAAATCCCGGTACATGTGAGGCAGAGCACCTCGCTGGCCTTGTTCAAGAGGAATCTTGACCAATGGATGGGGGATCGCAGATATACCCCAGGGATTACTTCAGTGTCACTGCTTGACAGAGGCACAGCAAAATAATAGGCATAGTTTTATTCAAACTAAAGGGGTGGCGAAAGCCAAATAACTATGGGCTAGGCTTATAAATGCCCTTGGGCAGATAGCCTAGTATGAACCTATGAACCTATGAACCTATGAACTGTACAGATATTTTTGGCAACCACATCAGATTGGCAATATTTCTATGTATATCATAAGTTCTGAAATATATACTGTTATAACTTCTTTTTGAAATAAACTTGTCATTTAATTAAAAATAAAAAGTATTCACTCAGAAAATATGTTGTTAAAATAATTTTTTTACTTAACTTTAACAAGAGAAAAAGGATATATACACATACATACACACACACACACACACACACACACACACACACACACACACACACACACACACACACACACACACACACACACACACACACACACACACACAATGCCAAAACTTTATTACAAGTAAAAAATTCAGCATTAGTACCCAGTCTCACTTACCTCACTTTTGATCAACACTCCAACAATCGCTGTCTTTGTCAGTCCAACAGCCCAACCAGTTCTGACATTGAAAAGTGTGTTGGCAAAAGATAAATCTGATGAAATTGATATATTGATTAGGATCATAGCTAGGAGGAAGTAAAGGGAGCACCCAACCTATGTGCCAGCTGTTAGGGGGACATGATTGGAAGACCCATTTTTTTTCTTTCTTTGCTCCTTAAGTAAATCCAAGACCCAGATGACAAGGCACTCATGTAAACATGAGGATGGAACACAGAACCAGGCATGACACTCGTCCTTAGGAGAGAATGGAGAAGTGCTGAGCATGCAGTTTTATTTCTTCTCCTTGACTTAGTGTCGAGGGTCACCAGATAAGCCAGCCATGGCTTTGGTATCCATATACAGATGCACTTAAAATGATATAAACAGGATAATATCAACAAAAATTATCAAAAGAAAATATCTAATATCAAATATATGTAAACATAAAATATTCTGAAAATCTAACCACATGTAAAAAACAATGTTTTTGCACGGAGAAAGTCCCATCCTAATTTTCTATAACAACTCTGGGGTCACACAACAGTAAGAAAAGGACATAAACACTTCCCCAGTATAAGTTAGATTTTGTCAGTAGTTTAGATAGTTTTCTGTAAAAATTTATAGATATATATATATATATATATATATATATATATATATACATATAAATACATATATATATATATATATATATATATATATATATATATATATATTTACGGGTTCACTTTATAACATTGAAATACTGAAATGTTGAATTTAAGCATCTCGAAGCTATAAAGTCGAATGTTACAAATAGCGAATGTTCATAATCACGAATTTGACATATCTCGAAAATATGTCAAATTCGCGGTTATGAAGTTGCGCTATGTAATGTCCGGGTTTGTGTTTTGTTGGTGCACGGTGCCGTGTTTGGATGTAGGTGTTATGTCAGGTAAGTGAGTGTTTTGTAAGTGTTTTGAGTGGGAGTTAGAGTGTGTGTGAGGGATTGGAGAATGTGCGTGTATGAGTGAGCTTTTATGTTGTGTTTGTGCGATCTCAGAGTTAGTATATATAAGTAGGTGGGTGTGTGAGTTGTGTATGTGTGTTGTTTTTTTGTTTATGTTGTGATGTGGGTGTTGTGTTGTATGTTTAGTGTAGTGTGTGCGGTGTTTTCGGTTATGTGTTTTTGCGGTTTTTGTTTGTCGGTGATTTGTGGATTCAGTTTTATAGTCTTGAGATACTGAAATTCGATATTTCAGCATTTCGAGGTTATAAAGTGAATCCATATCTATATAAACTGCTGTGTGTTTTTTTACTGTTTGAGCCTTGTTTCTGGTGTTCCTGCTCCACTGCTTATTTAGCTATGTTGTAGTGTATGTGTTTATTACCTCTATGTTACCTGGTAACTTCTTGTAGCTTGTTTTTCTTTTTTTTAATTCTGCTAATAGACTTTCTTATCCTGTTTAACTGTAAGGCTAATTTACTTTTAGGCAATTCCTTGTATAGTTTTACAATTTTACGTTTTTTCTTTAATCATACTTAAAAGCCTAATTTCTTTTATTTTCAAATAAACTATAATCTACTTTGATCTATATATACACAATTTACCCTACTAGCAATTGCTTATTTTTTTACAATAGCACCTTAAGCTCAACTGAACTCTTAGTCACTACACTTTATTTCTAGGGCTTATGTGGATCCTCTGTGTATTTTTATAGTTTATTTATTCTTTACAATTTACTTTGGATATGCTACTGCTGTCATATCTATATATTTTTTTGAAATCACCGTCTTTTTTAACTGATTTTCTGAAATTGTAGACTGTTTAACTCAACTTTTACTCTGTTACTTGCTATAACTTTTATTTAGTATAGTGCTGCTTATGACTTCTTTAACTTTGTTTTACTGATGCCACTGAATTATTACTAACTCTGTTGAACTATGAGTTTTTGCTTTAATGTTTGATACTGTATTTTTTGATGTGCAGCTGCCTGTATTAATCTCATGTATCTGTTTACTGCTACTGTTAATCCTTTCCTTCCTATGTAGTGCCTCTTGTTAACTTTTCTGATGACAAATACTGTCCCATCTCTTTTCTCTCCTCTTCTTCTACCATCTTTCTCCTCACTTTTCCCCTTTCTGTAAATTTTGTGTATTTGTTCCTCATCCCCTTCTCTAGACAAACTATGAAATCCCTCTAATACCTGCTATTCTTTAGGTGTTGAGTTAAAACACCCTGTCCCTACCCAATGCTCAGAAAGTATAACACCCAGCTACTAGTAACCTAATCTCAATTTGGTTATATTCTTTGTATTTTTTTACCCCAGTTAAAACCACCAGCCCCAGAACCACACTTGCCTCCTCTCAACTAACTGCTTCCATAAACTTAAGAAATATCCTTGTGTATTACCTGTAGCTAATTACCTCCACCTCTCTTACATTTTCCTTGTCAACTTCTCAGCCCCACTTATCTTATCCTCCTCTGGTATTTCCTACTTCTACTTCTCTCACCTTTCCTACTTTGACCTCCTCCCTATGTCATTCCCTACATTTTACTTCCCTTTCCTTTTTCTTTTCTCACCTATTCTTTTTCTTCTCCTGCCTACTTTGCTCCTCTTTTTCTCACTACACTTACTCCCCTCCCCCTACTTACCTTCTACCTGAGCTCTTTCTACCTTTATCTGTCTTAGGGACACACTTAATCCCCTCCTACCCCAATCCAGGCTCACCCTCCCCTCCTACCCCCAATCAAATCTCCACACACCTCCCTACTCTCCTCCCACTCACCTTCCTCTCTCCTCCTCCCATCCAATACACTCTTAACAACACTACTCCACCCTCTTTCTCTTCTTATTTCTTATTACTCCACCTCCCTTCTTCTTTTCTTACTTTCTCTTCTACTTCTCTCCACTACTGCCCTACTACTTTTAACACTTCTTTTCTACCTTTTTCACTACTACTATTCTACTTCTTACTAACTACTCTTATTATTACTTAACTACTTTTCACCACACTATACCCATCATCACTATACTCTTTTACCATACTACCATCATCTCTCTCAACTTCAACTCTCTCTACATTTTCATCTCTACTAGTCCATCCCACTTCACCTCTAATCTACCTTCATCTGACATCTTCATCTTCATCCTATTTCCATTCAAAACAGATGACCATCACAATAATTCACTACAAAGTTCATATCCACTTTACTAAGAAAAATCTACAGATTAGACACCACTTACCACTCCTACATAGATACCATACCCACCCCATCCACAACTCTACTATACCTAAACCATATGATACAATTCTCACCTACTAAACCTTCAAACTTAACACCCTCAAACTCTCTGTCTATTGCCCATCTTATCTAACCCTCTAAACTCAACAAATATAACTCCTCACTCTGAACAATTTGAACTGAAAAAATATATTAAACATCTTGCCAACTCTTCTAAACTGGAAACTGAATTAATTGAAATTCTATTTACCTATATTAGAAAATTGGATGAAAGGGAGTTACCAAATAAAAAAGCTCCATAGCATCCCTAAATTTGCACAACTTAAACCTCCATTAGACTAGACCTAACTCCAACAAAAATAAAAAAAAACTAAACTGATCTAATATACAAAAAAATAAATATATCTCTCATAATTTCAATCATTGCATAAATCAAAAAATAAAATATAAATAATACTTTGAAAAATATAATATCTCTCTAACTCAACATCTGTCAATGAAAATATAAATAACACACACTTCTCTGAACTTCTACACAAAAATCAACCTCCCCAACTACTTACCCTACCTCTCCAACTTCATTGCAAATATCTTAAACAATCATCCTCTTTGCCCACAAAAATAAATCCAAAAAACTTATACTTACCAATACTCCAAACAAATAAAATAACACTAAACAATAACCTTTCACTGGATCCACCTACCCTTACCTACCAAACAAACCAACCTTATATTAAAAGTGAAAAAACAAGTGACCACTCACCAACCTGGGAAATTCTATAAAACCAACAAGCCACCAACAACCTTTATGAACTCTTCATTCAAAGAAACATTTTAACATTGATCAGTTTCAGGCTGCTCACCGCACCCACTTCACAAAGCTCTGGAGCACTCATTCAAACCAGCACTTCAATCAAAACCAAATCAACATCAATTCTTAATCACCACTCAAAACTAACCCCTAAAACAGAACGAAAAACTAAGAAAAATAAATCTTGGCAACCACCCCTCAGAAAAAAATCTACATAAGAATAGAAATCTTGTAAAAAAAAACAAACCACCAAAAAAAATAAGACAAAAAAAAACAAAACCAACTTGAGAAACAAACCAAAGACAAAAGCAAAACTAACAAAAAGACAAAAAAATATTTAAAAAAAATTACAAATTTTCAACAGCATCAAAAGTACCCTGATGACAAGTAAAACCACCTAACCAAGAGGATTCTAGCTGACCTCTTGAACCACTAACAGCCACAGCTAACCAATCAATTATCTCCTTCTTCTTCTCAACTACCTCCATTCCTACCATTCCTGATACTTTCCTTCTATCTCACCTACAAATACCTTCTAAAATACCATATTTCTCTCCCCCCTAAACTCCCTATATCAAACCCCTTATACACAAAAACTATCCAAAACTTCCCTACACCTAGCTTTCAAAGCCAACTTCCTGCAATTCTCCAACTAGCAGCAAAAAGCCATTGCTTACCCTGTCTCCATCTATAAAAAAGTGATCAATAAAATTACCCTAATTCCATCAAAATAAATATCCAATCAAGAAAGTCCCCCTCCATTACAGCAGAAAGTATTCCATCTATATATCCACATAGCACTTCCAAACCACAAATCTAACTATGCAAAAAAATGCATAATGAAAACACTATCCTCAACACTCAAAAACAACATGGTAAACACACCCACTCACATGGGTTCCAGACCCTTTCACAGCCCTACCTTATTTCTTCCTTCCTTCAACCACCACAATACACCTAAATAATCAATAACAATATCTCTTACATCTTCTTCTAGGATAATTACAAAAGCCTTTGATATCACTTACTTAAATCACTTTTCAGCACTTCTAAATTCTTCCCCCTTCTCTTCCTTTTCTTTCCCTCTTCTGACAAGATCGAGCAAACTCCAGAAAAGCTCTCTGAAAAGCTCTCTGCTCTAGGAGTTCCTCACAAGTCAGGATTTCCAGCAGGGTATTTTCTTCCTTTTTTTTTATTTTTCTATCATATTAATGACCTTCAATCATCTATCTATATACTACCCAGATTGTGGTATGATATTCACACCCATGCTAATCTTCGCTTCTCAAACAGAAAACTCAACTCCACTCCAACTCACTGTCTAACAGTGGTTCTGGTTCTCCAAATCGCTCGCTGTCTACTAAAAAAAAAAAAAAAACTACTCTCTTCTCACCTACCCGTAAATGACTTTATTTAAACTTCTGTATTACTGCAACTGATAACACCATTATCTCCGGACTCCTCAACTAAACTTCTTGGTGTCACTATCTTTGATTGTCACATCAACATCACAATAAAAGCCCTTAAAAAAAGATTGGATCCTATACAGAATAAAGTCCTTCCTCACACACCCTTTTGTATGCATCTACTATCAACACTAATCTAACTAAAATGTCTAAACTCACAACAACTACACTGGCTGGAATTCCCTAATAAACTCAATATACCAAACTTCTCTAAAAACACCAGCTCTTTCCAAACTCTCCCTATATCAAACCTGAAACAACTCACGCTCCTCTGACAAATTACTTGTGAACTCTGCAGGCAACTGCCCTTTTCTAACTCAGTAGGTAAAGTATGGAATAATCTTCCATCTGATCTGTCCTCTTTATATACTCTTCCACTCTTTAAAAACAACTTTTAATACATCTTAACAAATTCTGGCTTTGCTCTTGTACCAACCCACTAGCCTGTTGGGCATCTTAACTCTATCATAAACTTTTCTTATCCACTTGGATGTTATCCCCTTCTGCAACTGATATATTACCCAAAAAAAAAAAAAAAAAAAAAAAAAAAAAAAAAATGATCTCATACCTCATTATATTGTTCTTACTAGGATTGTTCTGTATTAATTAAAATCTATAATATTTGTAAGTTCATTTTTCCTTTGTATAATCACACTTGTAAATATTGTATCTAACCTGAGGCTTTTTCTCCCGGGCCTCCACTGAAAATGGACATTAATCCAGCTGGACTAGCCCGGTCAACAAATGTAAAATAAATAAATAAAATAAATAAATATATATATATATATATATATATATATATATATATATATGTGTGTGTATATGTATATATATATATTTTATTTATATAGATATATGAGTCTACTTTGACCCAACAAAAGCTCACTTACTTAAATGAATTCAAGATAAACGAGTCTAGTTCAGCAAAAGTGCTTTTTCATGAAAAACACATCACCGAAGAGCACTCACTGTTACCGGGATCCTGAGGGGGTGCAGGTGCGTTCATTGTTACGTGCTGTATGGGAGGGGAACCTTTAATGTTTATTTCATTGTACAGTGAGGATAAGGGAATATTCCCTTTTCCCCACTGTAGTGCGATCTTGGAGTTAGCATATATAAGTAGCAGGGGTGCGGTGTCCGCCTGCATAATTGTGTTTGCTGTATTTGTTTTTTTTTTCTTCTTTTTATTCTTTTGCTTTTTTTCTTCAGTGATGTGTTTTTGCGAAAGTGCATTTTCATAAAAATACACTTTCTCTGAACTATATATATATATATATATATATATATATATATATATATATATATATATATCATACCTCTCAACCTCTTAGAGCAAGAACTCTGGACAAAGCCATAAATAAAAGAGAGACAAAGACCCAAAAATAGGGACAATTTTGCTCTTAAATTTGATAGAATAACAGGCTTTGTATTAGCATGAATTTTCTGAAGGGCATGACGTCTGAAACTGTCTGTCATTATTTTTTAACTTCAGTCTTTAATGATTTCCCACTAATTTTCAGAAAACAACAATTTAAAGAAGAATGGATCAAAAATATGAGGCAAAAGTCTGGACATTCTGTGAAAATGTGTACAGTTGAGAAGTATGAATATATATATATATATATATATATATATATATATATATATATAAACTGCGGTGGTGGTGCTGCAGTAGCGTTGTTGCCTCACAGTAAGACGTTGTCCTTTTCGATTCTCAGCGAAAGCTTCTTCTGTGTGGAGACATGTGTGAATGGGCGTACCTTCACCTTCATTGAAGGTTGTGCATCAGGGCTGGCAACTCAGCATGTAAAAATCTGCTGCCAATCATTAGTGGACCGGAGTTCCGCTGTGGTGACCCCTAACTGGGAAAAGCCGAAAGACACAACATATATGCATATATCTATCTATCTATCTATCTATCTATATATATATATATATATATATATATATATATATATATATATATATAGAGATATATAGGTGGTTTAATATTGAACCTTGAAACTGCATCCATCGATCGGCCCTAACGTCGAACCAGTATCTTGATTGCAACAGCAAACAAGCACGAAACTTGAAACTAAATACATTGATTCCCATAGTTCAATGTATTCGACATAGCAGGAGGTGATGTCACTCACCCAAGCTATGCCCCATAATGTACAATGAACCACTAGAGTCAATGGTATGTAATTTTTACTATTTTACAGGGGAGCAAGACCCCTGCACCCCCCACACCCCCTGAAAATTATATATACCAACTCTGAGATTGCACTACAGTGAGGAAATGGGTAAATTCCCTGCTCCTCACTAAACCACTGTCTTCACTCAAAATTTCAAACTCAAATACTTGAACTAAACTGCCCATGTGATGTAGTATAGTCAATGTATTTGGGTTCGCAAAACTGCCTGTTGGAAAACTGCAAGTCGACATTGTCACTTTCTGTTGACTGCAGTTCGCAAATCTAATTGTAAACTAATATAGATACATAGATAGACATAGATATACATAAGTAAGTATATGCAATGTATATTTGTGGTGTGTGTATGCATGTACCAATTTAATGATTATATATATTATACTAAGAATGTAATACTCTACAAGAGGGTATTGCTAAGTGTGTCCTTTGTATACAGCAAAAAATGTTGTGGCTTGACATGATTTTCCTATTACATTAATGTTTGCCATGTAACGCCTTTGGAAAAAAATCAGATGTTTTGCCTCATAAAAAAAAAGAGTGGCATAACGTCAGTAAATGCAAGGTGGCTCACAGCTAGGCCAATGATTTCCCTTAAAAGATCTGGTATTAAAATAAGTAAACTGTAAAAACTCAAAGAAAAATGATCTGGCAACCTCATCATTTGACAGAGCTTTCCTGGTTTTTAATATGTTGGCCAAGCACCCTCTTGTGCCTGCTTTCCCTAGAAGACTCCTTATAGTTTGGGAAGTCATTTTTATCATAGAATTTTTTTTTTTCATAGAAGATCATTAGTTATGAGTGCAAATGGTCACTGGCTATGTAGCCAATCAAGGAGAAGAGTTGAGGAAGTGTAGCTAATGGATAATGCATAAGGCTTATTACATGGCATATATTTCCTAGTCTGAGTTTCATTCTCTGTTTGTGGTAAGATTTCTCAGATGTTTGTGCAAGTGACTGTTCTAATGTTTTACAGCTTTTTAGGTTTGTTTTGTTTTATTTTACAGTAGCAAGTCATGTACTTTTCATGTCTCAATAAAGTTGAGTCATGTTGCATGAATGTCTTCTATATTGTCTGATTTAATTCTAGCAATGAAAATGTGATTTGCTGTACAACAATTCTATGTACATTGAATTTGGGATGATTTAGTTATTTTTCTGGCTGTCCTGAATTAGTGGATTCTTGTCAGATCTGCTTCCAACTCCTCCGCACAGCACTTCATCTGCTCCGTTCTGGTTTGTTAAATGCAGTATAATCGGGCTATTTCCTGTAGCCAGTCATGCAGTATATGATTTGAATGTGCAAAAAAGAGTAATTACAACAAAGTCATGGTGGAAGAACATGTAATTGCACAGTTTATGACCAAAAATCAAGAGTGAAATCCTGATCCTGAAAATGTGATGCAGAGGCATCTGAGCTATATTTTTGTTTTCTCTAAATATATATCGGAACCTGTTCTTCTAAGTGTTCCTACCACCTCTCCTTGATTTCATGAAGTTTAACTTGTGGTCATATAATGCGTACCATAATACAAGCTTGCTCATCCATCCTTAGCCTTTTCCAATATATCTGTTAGCAATACTATCCCAAATTCATACAATCTATATCATGATTTTTGGTTTAAAAATCGTTTATTGCTAACAACATCTTGCTTACAAGATATCTCTTCATTGACTGCTATATTCCGTGTTGTGACTGCTTCAGTGCAGATCTTTTCAGACACTACACTTAGTGAAACATTCTCATGGTATTAGGTGTGGGCACAATCTCTGAAAACATTCTTCAGAAATGGGCAATTATCAAATGTCAAAACATCTGGAAAAAAAGTATTTTTTTAGCAGTTTTTCTGTCACTTGTTATAAGCCTATAGCTGATCTCATTTGCAGTCAGGAAAAAGTTTCCTGTCTCAACTTCAAGACCAGAAACTGTGATCCAAGAAAATAGTGGAAAAACATTCCAATTCCATTTCTAAAATAATAAATTCTAATTTGATATGCAATCCTTCCATTGTACACCAACCTATATCCCTATAAACTAATTGTATCCCTAACTTTATGGTCACTGTGCCTTAGAATAAAAGGAACATTTTATGTAGTGCAGATTCAGACATGCACTGGGACACAAATTCATATTTGTATACTATATAGTTATAACAATACAATAAAAATTTGGAAATTTCAATGGCAAGACAGATGGCATGATTACTGATTTAGCTTTATAACATGATCACATGCAAAAATATTCATCAATCATCAACTACTGTTGTTAAAGTAATTTTTCATTAACAAACCTCTCTATTATATATGTTATATGGGTAAAATGCATTTTCCAGAACAAATTTCTGAAAAAAACAAACAAAAAAAAACTTGTTTCCCGCCTTTCTAAGCTAGTATAGTCCAATTTTTCAGGTTAGTGCTGAATTCAGGGCTGTGTTACAAGTCTCTGTGTTTGCCCATACCTTACTTGGATAGAAGGAAGTTTCTCTGTTCACCTGTGAGAGAGGGGAGCTTTGAGCAGCCTATCTGTCCCTGGAGGAGTGGTTTCAGCCCAGAAATTAGAAGTTTATTGGCCATTTTGGGCTAATTTCTCTCTCTTTCATTTCCCTGCTATAAAAAACACATTTGCCCGGTTTTGTGTGCCGGGCAGTGCCGGTAAGCTAGGGTATAACTATTCCCGGCTCCACAAAGTCTCCTCTTCAATTTTTCCCTTGGAACTAGACGAACTTTCAAGTTAAGCACTCAAACCATTCATTTCTCAGTCCAGCACTTGATCAAAACGCATAGCAAGCACTTATAAACCCTAGCACTAGACCCCCCTACCCTGTACAGAAGGACAAGACTCTCTATTTGACCTTACCAGCCAATCAGTAAAACAGTTCACTGTACCTATCCAGGCATGTCCAAAGGGCAGTTTCAGGTGCACTCTCCAGTCCAACTGGTGAATCTGGTCATTTTGAGGCAATGTTACAACTGCCTCATGTACACAGACAACCCTCTCCTCCTACCCCAAACACTAATACATGTGAGAGGTGCAGTTATACAGCCAAACTGGATGCTAAGCTCTCTCAACCCAAGACTGGATCAGACCATCAAGAGGAGAAGGGAAATACTTGCATCACACCACCAGTCTCACATAGACCCATTAAACCAGCATCGGCAAAAAACACACATAAGTGCATGAAAACATACTCGGAGGCTCTAAATAAAGATCTGCAAAAGCAACAGAGACCTCCAAAGCAGACATCCAAGCAACCTCCACCCCCAACACAAACCATGAAACACATACTTCACAAAACCAGTGTGCCATGCAATCACAGCCCTTAAGGCAAAATAACATACTCAACACACTTGTAATAAGTGACTCTATAGTCAGGCACACTGACGTCCCACTCACTAGGCTGAACAAGGAGCAGGTTACTGTTAGCTGCCTGTCATGTGCCAGGATCTGCCACATAACACAAGCACTCAGGTCACTCCAGAACAAGTACAAATATGACTCTGTCATTGTCCATGTTGGTGTGAATGACCTGAACCATACCTCCCTGGACTACATGAAAAGAGACATGGAAGAGCTCTCTGATCACATAGCCCAGGCCGGTATGATCCTGACCCTGAGTAGCATCCTGCCCTCACCAAGAATGATACCACGGTATAAAGACAAAATGATCAATTTCAACTATTGGCTACGTTTCTGGAGTCATTCAAAGGGGATCCAGTGTCTGTCCACCTGGGATGACATGCTTGACAAGCCACGCTGCTTCGCTAGAGATGGCTTGCACCTGTCACCCTTAGGCTTTCAAATACTGGCCAAGGCTCTTGCCACCCCCATAATGCTTTTTTTAGGCAAGGCTCAAAAGACAAACCCGCTGCCTTAAATAGCACAAGTAACAAAAACCTGAGGGTAATGCTACTCAGTGCCAAAAGTCTAAACCTCAAAATGCATGCACTCGAGGCACTCCTCAGTATGGAGAAAATCGATATATGTGCAGTAACAGAAACCTGGTTTAAGGCTCCAGAGAGCACCCTAGCACTACCAGGCTACAACTCATACCATACATTTCGGCCACAGAACCCGGTCCGAAATACACAAGGTGGGGGCGTATCCATATTCATACCCACACCTCCAGCTTAGTGGCACAGCACGATGCTTCAGAGATCATCCACGTGCAACTAACAACGGGCAAAACTGCAATTCAAATTGTAGCTTGCTACAAATTACCCACCATGTCCCAGGACCCCCATTCTGCATTTCTGGAAACACTGGGAAACAAAGGTCCTACCAAACACCCTAATATTGGGTGATTTCAATTACCCAAACATTAACTGGGAGAACTACTCAAGTACTAACTCCCTTGCCCAACATTTCCTAGAATTTATAAACTCAAATGCCCAGGATCAACTGGTCAACACTCCCACCAGAGGTGACAACATATTGGACCTAGTCATCACCAACATGGGCGACCAGTGTTCCCCACCAGATTTCAAGCCCTTGCTGGTTAGATCTGACCATAAACAATTCAGTCTGGATATCAACATTCCGTCCCCACCTCTGGTCAAAGAAACCACAGTGAAAATTTTCAAAAGCAAACTTCACGTTACTTAAGACCGAGGTGGAAAATTTTAAAGCCCCCATGCTAAAGGATAACGCTGTCCAAGCTGCAAAATCCTTTACTAATGCATTCTACAGGCACCTACAAGAATGCATGGATTGTGCTATCCCAAGCAAAACCAAGACTCACTCCTCCAGGAAAAGGAAACCAGTCCGGTGGACCCCTGCCATAAACCAGCTATGCAACATAAAGAGGAAACTAGTACAGAAAAGAGCAAAATCCCAAGAAAGGAAAACATCCCTGATAAGTATCAGCAAGAAACTATGATCCCTCATAAAATAATCCAAGGCTAACTTTGAAAGAAAAATTGCCAAGGACTCCAAAGATAACCACAAGGCATTCTTTAGCTATGTCAAGAATCTAAGTGGCAATGCTCAGATCTACTCAGAGTTAGGGCAGAATGGCACAAAATACACTGAATCAACTGATATCACCAACATCCTGGCAGACAGGTTCAGTGCAAACTTCACCCCCTTCACCCTCAAAAGGGCCCATAACTATACTAGAAGAATGTAGAGCCCCTGAAATCACAGACACTCAGGTTAAAACAGCCCTCTCCAAAGCCAAAAACACAGCATCAATGGGACTGGATGGTGTCCCAGGCTGCTTCCTACATGAGCTCAAAGATGAACTAACTCCTCACCTAAACACACTGTTCAAACTCAGCCTCTCCGCAGGCTACAAACCCATAGAGTGGCACACAGCAATAGTTATTCTGCTCCACAATGGTGGAGCCACAACAGACCCAGGGAACTATCACCCTATAAGCCTGACTAGCTTGGTCTGCAAGGCTATGGAGCGCATCATCATGGAACTCATTAACAGAGACATTGGAAACCTCCAAACACTGGACCCTACCCAGTTTGGCTTTGTTAAGGGCAGATCATGCCTCCTAAACCTGATGGATTTCTTTGAGACAGTTACCAAGGCTATAGACAAGGGAAAGGTGGTACACACAGCCAACCTAGACCTCACCAAGGCCTTTGACACCATTCCCCATTCTGGTATTATAGACAAGCTCACCAGCCTGAACATAAACCCCTATGTCACAAGATGGGTTGCCAGCTGGCTCATGGACAGAACCCACATGGTGAGAGTTGTGGGAGCTAGGTCCGACTCTAAACCGGTTACAAGTGGCGTTCCCCAGGGCTCAGTCCTAGGACCCCTCCTGTTCAGCATGTAATTCTCAGAGGTACAGGCAAGCACAGGAGGACTATGGCTGACCAAGTTCACAGACGATTGCAAACTAGGGGCTATAATTGACTCTCTGGGTGACACAGGCATCCTCCAAAAGTGTCTCCCTGAGATGGATATCTGGTGTCAATAGCGTGGCCTTAAGCTAAATGCCAGAAAGTGCATAGTCATCCCCGATGGAAAAAATAAAGTACCCACAAACTACCACATAGGTGGTAGTCCCCTAAATATGGAAGACGTAATAAGGGTTCTGGGAACCCAAGTAAATAGTAATCTCTCCTTTGATAATCACATTGCCAAAGTGGTTAGAAAATCCTTCTATGTGGCCCACCTAATCACAAAAGGGTTCACATCCAGATCAAAAAAGGTCATTGTGCCCCTCTACTCATTACTCATCAGACCCATCATAGAGTACAACCCCCTATTTGGGATGTACCTTACAAGATACCTGCAACAGTTGGAAAGACCACAGACGTACCTCACCAAGAGGATCACTGGCCTCAAACAGATGCCCTATGCAGCTCAACTGAAGAAACTCCAGCTGTACTCGGTTGCATACCGCCTACTCAGAGGTGATCTCTGCCTGACATACAAGGCCATGTCCAACCCAGAATTGATGGACATGCTCCACCTAAAGAAAACCATATCCCCTCGAGCCATACACTCTAGGGCTCTAAACCTCACCACAACAATAAATAAGATGTGCTGAAGGGATAGATTCCTGTCCCAGAGACTTCCCATGCTTTGGAACAAGATTACAATCTACATTAGGCAGAGCTCCTCACTAACCCTCTTCAAGTGAAACATTGACGAGTGGATGGGAAACAGAAAGTTTACCCCGGGGATCACTTCAGTGGCTCTGATGGACAGAGGCACAGGAAACTAATCTAAAGAGACAGTGAAAGCCAACATATTCTGGCTAGGCATATAAATGCCTTCAGGCAGATAAACTAGCACCTACATATGAACCTATGAACCTAAATGAAGTTTGTTGCTTTAGTGCCATGCTTTACTTTCCCCTTAGGAAATTAATAAAGCATTTATTATATTCACATTCACAATGTATTCTTAAGCATACTGCAAGAATTATTTGTCATAACATTGCAATATGTAATTCTAATAATGTATTTGTGGATTCACTTTAGATATAATTTCCTTCAAAATTAATCCTACCCATCTAGAAATACTATACCAAATAAAATACATATGTAACATGCTCTGTAGTAATCTTACAGAAAGATTAGATTGCCTTACTATATCTTTTGACCTTCTGGCTTTAGAGTTTAATCAGTTTTTCTCTCAGATGCATGCAAAACTTAACCCATTACTTGAAGCTGGAAGAAAATCTGAAAGGTCAGGACAGAGAGTTATAGTGTCTATGTCCACAGAATTAAATTCCCTGTGATGTCCACCAAAAAGATATCACTATTACCAAATCACTTAACCTCACACAGTTCTCAGGTCTGCTGAAATCTAGTTCTTTACGAGCTAGAATGCAAATACCCTTACTACACTGAGCATGCATAATCTGTCATAGCTTAGAAATGAGGTTAGACATGCTTAGGCAGAATGCCTGAAATAATGATGAATCCACTGACAGTAAAATACACACCAGAATTATGAAAAAAAAATATTTTGAAGAATTTAGATGCTATCAAACGATAAAAACAAATCATTTTCCCATACATGCAGTTCAATAAATCTGATATTTTCAGTGTCTGCATAACGTTACAGTGAAACTCTTCAGAAAATCCAGCATATTTGAAATACAAAGCTCCACAATATGATGTGTGTTTTCTTCCTTTCATCCGCAATAAATTTCATCCCATTTAATGTCTTAGTGTCAACAGATATGAGGTGCAGCGAATAAGGTCTGAATTCCCAGATGAAAAAAAAAAACATTTAAGTCAAACTGTGTTCATATATTAGTAGCACTTCTTCTGGTATTCATGGCATGATGTTTATTTTAGTGTTTGCTATCTTCTGTGCCAAATAAGTATAGTCCTTTAAGATGTAACCTCATCTATCCTGTATTATCTTAGCAGAATGCATGGAAAAGAATGAACTTCTATTACTCTTTCTGTCTTACAGATTTAAGTTTGAGAGACATTTCTTTTCATATTTATTGCAAAGTAGATTTTTCTAGAAAGTGAACAGTGTTCTCCATTTGTATGAGTACTAGTGTGCTTAGCTTGTGTTACACTATGCCTGACAGCACATCAGCTTTTTTCCATATTGTTGCAGGCCATCTCTGTTAGCATTGTAGTCCCCTTCCTACTGAAGGATAAGATTTGTGGTGACACCTTATGCTTATCCATGTTGTAGCAGCATTTCACCTGTGAAACCAGAGACCTTGCCATCACTGAGTGCCATAGACATTACTGTTTAATAGCAGTCTACTGCCACTGGGAAGCATACTTCTCAACGTGCTGTAGCAGTCAGCAAGATGATACTGTAGACTACTCCATGTTTTGTTTTGTCTCTATTTTGTTATTAAGGATAGTCCAATTTATCATAGTCCACTTGCTAATGAAGGCTGTCGAAAAAAAGCTCCACTGATGCCATGTATTCACGAAAACATATTTTTTCCCCTGACACACAGTAACCTGCTACTTGATAATATTTTATTCTCAATCTACACAGAATACCATCTGCTTTAAAATGTCTACAGTCCATTTTCCTACATTAACACACAGGTGTATAGACAAATATTGAGAATTTATTTGTGCAGAAATAAACATATTAAATTGGTGTTGTGGACTGGAATATATGCTGCATACTGATTAATACCAGTAACAGACATAATGTCATATGAAAAGATGCAGTGGAGAGCTGTAAAATTATATCATCAGTAAATATATATATATATATATATATATATATATATATATATATATATATATATATATATATATATATATATATATATATATATACCACATAATTTATTATATAATAATGGTAATACAGTATCAGAAATACAAGGTGTAAGGACTTGAATTTTATCAGTGACTTAAACAGAACATGTTAGAGAAACAGATATGTGTCCCAGAGACTGCCCCTCCTATGGAACAGGATTCCTATCCATGTGAAGCTCAGTTTGCCTGTTACCCAGTTTAGTCCCTTATGGACAGAGTTAGTATATAAATGCCTGGTCCTCAACGTCCTGTTTGGCCACAGAACATCATTATTCTGTCAGGAAAACCTGGCTAGACTTAGATAGGCCCCCTGAGTCATTAGCCTATTAACAATGTATAAATCTATAAATCTATCAATATGAAATGACCCTCTCAGATAAATGTGATAATATAGTTTATGGAAGTTTGAACATGTTAAAGCTAGAACAACATAGATAACCTGGAGTAAGGAGACAGTGAAATGCATTAGGTACTGAGGGATGATGTGCAAGAAACTGGCTAAAAAGTAGGCATGGTAATGAACAGGAAGAGCAGGGTTATTTAATATATGTTAACTATAACAGAGACTTAATGTTAAGGCTGAGAGTGAGAGACCATTAGTATAGGATTGACTATATACATGAAATAGACCAAAAGAGTTAAGGGAAAAAATATACACAATGTTAACTGCAAGTGAATAATTTCAAGTGCACAGTCTCCTTTATTTTTTCCCTGAGTAATAGACACGTGAATATATTAAATGTCAGCAAGAGTTCTTGGCCTTGCATTGCCAAAGGAAGTGCATTCCATAATTTTAATGCCTGGCACAAGTAAGATTTACATACAATGTGATTTTTCAGTTTTAGAATTTGCAGTTAGAGGGAGGCAAGCCCTCACAATCTTATACAATATATATACTCTGTATTTCTAGTGCACTAACCTTCAGAGCCCCTTAGCATGTAGTAAATGTGGCTACAAATAGTGACATTCCCTTTGTCTGTGTTCTCTAATAGAATAGTTTCCATAGTTTATTCCTTTCCCCACTAAGATTGCTCTTTTCTGCCGTATCAGCAGTACATAGAAGCTTCTGTTAACTTTTTCTTTTCCTCTGCCATAATTTTTAATTCACTAGTATCCCCTTAATATTACAAACCTCATAATATATTTTTTCTTACCTCTGTTTATGAGCCAAACAAACTGTTTCATTAAAAGAAATCTGCTCTGCAAGGCCTAGGGTAAAGCTGGGTTTCCCTACCTTCCTAGGTCTCCATGCTCATCCCCCATCCCCAATTTGTAGTGCTCCTGCTCAAGCACTATTTTTTAAACTGAATCCTTAGTACAGGATATTGTGGCCTACCATCCAGAAGTGAACTATATAATAAATAGAACATAATTCTTAGTAGAGGTAAGTTTTTCATTGCAATATATTGCTTTTGGAACTACACATCACTGGACAGGGCTGAAACCCCACTCTGTTTGCCCCTGCTACGCTCAGGTTCACTCCACTCCACTACCTTAGCCCCAATTCCCACTACTCACTCTTACTCTACATTTAAAGGATCCACAACTCCACCCAATGAGCCCACTCATCCAATCACAAAGGACTACTACTATTAACGCCATTATACCATATTAGCCAACTAAACCACTCACACAATCAAATCTTCCAGCTCATACTGTAGTCATAATGTCATGCCCACAGCTCCTCCTGTTTTTACCCCTCATTCTGGCAATACAACTGAAAACCTATCACCACCAACTCTCAATAAACAAATCACTATCTACAGTGAAACTAGAATGCAGCCATAACAGCACAAACCATCACTTTCACATCTCTCCAGCTTTGCAGCAAACTATATCTATTGAGTTCTTTAAAATCAGTTGCTTGAGTTATAACCCATGGATCAATAATATGCCTATGAAACAGAAAGTCAAGTACACATACCTTAATTATTGTCATTATATGTAATTGCCATTAAATACTACCACTTTTATCCAGTATTTCCATTGCACACACTCCCCAATTACCTTTCTCAGGTCTAACATACCAGGCACAACTATGTCTCTTTCACAGCAATCTAAGAAGTATTAATAACAAATGATCGGATTTTCATGCCTGGATCAGTCTTAACTCCCCTAGTATACCTGTGATCACAGAAACCCGGCTTAAGAAGAAAACATATAAAGAAATCTTATCCCCTGGTTATAATACCTTTACCTATAAAAAGCCTTTCTGTGTTGGAGGGAAGCCTTCTAGCTTATCAGTGGGAGTGGTAAGCACTAGGTAACCTGTCTACCACATAAGGAGTTGTTCTGGCCCAGAAATTGTAATTATTGGCCGTTTGGGCAATCTCTTCCATCTCTCTCAACTTTCTGATTTGAAAGTCTGCATTTGCACTTGTTTCTGTCCTGTAACTCATCTAGTGCAGATACAGATTCTTAGTTTTAGCACTTAAATTTGCTTATTCGTGCTCAGCACTTGTTCAGAACTTGTAAGCACTAAATAAGCTACTAATTACTATAGCACTCAACGTTCCTCATTACCTAGAGGAAAACAGTTTTTGTACTTACTTTTCTCACTTGCTTAGAGAAAAACAGCTCTTGTACTCACTTTCCTCACTTATCTAGAGGAAAATAGTTTTTTATTCAGACATGTCCAAGGGTCAGCTCACAGTGTTCTCTCCTGTCTATCTGATGAATCTGGGCATCTTGAGGCAATGTAGAAATTGCCTCATGTACACAGACAACCCTCTCCTCCTACCACCCAACACTACAACCTGTGAGAGATGCACTTATCCAGACAAACTGCAGGTAAAACTTTCTCCAACCAAGACTGAACGTGACAGTCATGAGGAGAAGGTAAACATTTGCACCACACCACACTCATCACATAGTCTCACTAAATCTACACCACCAAAATCCACATATAGTAACACAAAAACATTTGCGGAGGCTCACAATAATAATCTGCCTAAGCAACAGAGACCTCCAAAGCAGAAACACAAGCAACATCCATCCCCCAACACAACCCAAATGACACATAGCCCACAGACTCAGTGTGCCATTCAACCACAGCCAATAAGGCAAAACAATGTACCCAACACACTAGCCATAGGTGACTCTATAGTCAGGCACACTGATGTCCCACTCACCAGGCTAAACAAGGGGAAGGTTGCTGTCAGCTGCCTGTCGGGTACCAGGATCCGCCACATAACCCACGCACTCAGGTCACTCCGCAACAAGTACAAATATGACACTGCCATTGTCCATGGTGGTGTGAATGACCTGAGACGTACCTCCCTGGACTACACGAAAAGAGATATGGAAGAGCTCTCTGATCTTGTAGTCCAGGCAGGTATGACCCTAGCCCTGAGTGGCATTCTGCCATCGCCCAGAATGATACCGCAGTACAAGGACAAAATGACTGACTTCAACAATTGGCTAAGCTTCTGGGGTCATTCTAAGGGGATCCAGTATCTGTCTGCTTGGGATGACATGGTCGGCAGATCACGATGCTTTGCCACAGATGGCCTGCACTTGTCAGCCCTGGGATTCTGGATACTGGCTAAGGCTCCTGCTGCCCCTATAGTGCCTTTTTTTAGGCAAGGTTCAAAAACCAAATTCACCACTGTAGCAGGAAAAGGCAAGCAAAAACTGAGGGTAATGCTACTCAATGCTCGGTCTAAATCTCAAAATGCACTCACTCGAGGCACTCTTTAAAATGGAGAACATTGATATCTGTGCAGTGACTGAGACCTGGTTCAAGGCTCCAAAGTGCACCCCTGCACTACCAGGCTATAACTCATACCACACTTTTCGGCCATGTAACCTGGACTGAAACACCAAAGGCAGAGGAGTGTCCATATTCATTAAGGATATCCACACCTCCAGGCTAGTTGCTCAGCATAATGCATCCGAGGTTATCCAAGTGCAACTAACTCTGGGCAAAACTGCGATCCAAATTGTACTTGCTACAGATCCCCCACCATGCCCCAGGATTCCCACTCCTCTTTTCTTGATGTACTGGAAAATATTAGGGTTCAACCAAACACCCTAATAATGGGTGACTCAAACTACCCCACCATTAATTGGGAAAACTACTCGTGTACCAATTTCTTAGCTCAACGCTTTCTGAAATTCATAATCTCCAATGTCATGGATCAACTTATCCACACCTCCACCAGGGGCAACAATATCCTAGACCTAGTCATTACCAACATGAGTGACTGGTGTTCCACACCTGAAGTCAACTCCTCATTGGTCCGATCTGACCATAAGCTAATCACCCTTGATATCCACATCCCGCCCCCCCCCCCCTCCATTAAGGAAACCACGGTAAAATATTTCTCCAAAGCCAACTTCATACTTCTTAAGACAGAAGTGGTGAACTTCATGACACCCATGCAGATTGACAATACAGTTACAACTGCTGAATCCTACACAAATGCACTCTATAAGCACTTACACGAGTGCATGGATCATGCTATCCCAAGCAGAACCAAGACATTATCCTCCAAAAAAAGAAAGCCAATCTGGTGGTCCCCTGCCATAAACAAACTGTACAACAGAAGGAAGAAACTGTTGCAAAAGAGAGCAAAATCCCATGAGTGGAGGAGCTCCCTGGTCAGCCTCAGTAAGAAGCTGAGATCCCTTATAAGATCCTCCAAAGCTAGCTACTAAAACAAAATTGCCACTAACTCTAAGGACAACTACAAAGCATTCTATAGCTCTGTCAAGAATCTCGATGGCAACACCCAGATCTGCCCCGAGTTACAGCACAACGGCATGAAAATTTCAGAACCAACTGATATTGCCAACATCCTGGCAGATAGGTTCAGTGCTTACTTTACCCCCCCTCACCCGCTAAAGGGCCCATATCTATACAGGAAGAATACAGAGTCCCTGTAATCACAACTACGCAGGTAAAGGCTGCACTCTCTAAAGCCAAAAACACAGCATCCATGGGACTGGACAACATCCCAGGCTGCATTTTACACAAACTTCAGAATGAACTGGCTCCCCACTTAAGCACCATGTTCAATAATAGCCTTGCATCAGGCTTTGTGCCCACTGAATGATGAACAGCAACAGTTATCCCACTCCACAAAGGGGAAGCTACCACTGATCTTGAGAACTATTGACCTATTAGACTGACGAGCCTGGTCTGCAAGGCCATGAAATGTATCATCATGGAACTCATAAACAAAGACATTGGTAACCTCCAGACTCTGGATCCCACCCTGTTCAGGTTTGTGAAAGGCAGATCATGCCTCCTGAACCTGATTGACTTCTTTGAGCCAGTCACCAAAGCCGTAGATGAGGGTAAGGTGGTTCAAACAGCCTATCTTGACCTCGCTAAGGCTTTCAACACCATTCCCCATTCTGGAATTATAGCTAAACTCACTAAACTAGGTATAAATCCCTACGTCACAAGATGGGTTGCCAACTGGCTCA
Source organism: Protopterus annectens (assembly GCF_019279795.1). NCBI lineage: Eukaryota > Metazoa > Chordata > Ceratodontiformes > Protopteridae > Protopterus > Protopterus annectens. The sequence continues at coordinate 1,206,359,900 of NC_056744.1, read as the reverse complement.
CTGACAGAACCCACACTGTAAAAGTTGCAGACTCCAAATATGACCTCAAAGCAGTGACAAGTGGAGTACCACAGGGTTCCGTCCTGGGACCTGTCCTGTTTGGTATCTACTTCTCTGAAGTGCAGGCTAACACAGAAGGCCTCTGGCTAATGATGTTCGCAGATGACTGCAAACTAGGAGCCATAGTCAAGTCCCCAAATCATGTGGACATCCTACAGAAGTGCCTCGCTGAGACAGATGCCTGGTGTCAGAGACATGGCCTCAAGCTCAATGCCAAAATATGCAGTGTCATCCCCTTTGGTAAAAACTCTGTACCCATGAACTACCACATAGGCAGCAATCTACTTAACACCGAATGTGTGATAAGAGACCTTGGGACCCAGGTGGGCAGTAGTCTCTCCTTTGATTGTCACATCGCCACAGTAGTCAGGAAGTCCTTCTATGTGGCACATATCATCATAAAAGGGTTCTCATCCAGGAAAAAAGAAGTCATTGCTCCCCTCTACTCTACACTTATTAGACCCATTATAGAGTACAGTGCCCCTTTTGGAATGTACCTCACAAGACATTTGCAGCAGCTGAAAAAGCCACAGGAGTACATCACAAAGAGGATTACTGGCTTCAAACAAATGCCCTACACTGACCGCCTCAAAAAACTCCAGCTTTACTCCGTAGCATATCGCCTACTCCGAGGTGATCTCTGCCTAACATATAAAGCTATGTCAAACCCAGAGCTGTTCTCTGCCTACCATATCAAGCAATGTCAAACTCAGAGCTGTTGAACATGCTACATCTAAAGAAATCCCAATCCCTCTGAGCTACACACTCTAGGGAATCTAAACCTTGTCACCACAATAAACAGGACATGCTGGAGGGATAGACTCCTCTCCCAGAGACTTCCCATACTCTGGAACAGGCTACCCATCTATGTTAAGCAAAGTTCTTCATTAGCACTCTTCATGAAAAATCTTGATGAGTGGATGGGAAATAAGAAATACACCCCGGGAATCACTTCTGTGTCTCTGCTCGACAGTGGCACAGGAAAATAACTTTCTTGGGTGGCATAAGCCAGGGAACCTTGTTGGCTAGGCTTACGTAGGCCCTTGGGCCAATAGCCTAGTACCTACCTATGAACTTATGAACCTATATACCAAGGCTAGATAGGCAAAATAAAAAAGCAGGTGGACTAGCAATGCTCAACAAAAACATTTTGGAACTCTGTTCTCTTTTCCTCACACCACTTCACAATTCCAAAATGCAGAATTACTTTTCTCACAGCTTAAACCTAAACACCCATAAAAATATCACATATCACCATAATAGGCAGATACATGTCAACAGACAATAATTTCCCTGCCCTAGAAGAGATCTTGTGCTGGATCTCCACCAGTGCAACAAGAACCATTGTACAGGGTGACACAAACATTGACTGGCACATAAAAACTCAGATAACCCTGCTAATACAATACAGCTCTATGCCTTTACACATCATATCAATACCCTAACTAGAGTCCATAAAACGACAAATGGAGAATCCACACTAGACTTGATTGTCATATTCATACTTGTGAAAATACCATCATATGGCACTATGCTGGATGCACTCAATGACCTTCTCCCTACTTTTGCTTCTTAGTTTAACTGACATATTGTTGAAACAGTTATAGCTTTACCAAAAAGTAAATTTACAACTAACCGCCAAACTATACCTGAAGTATACAATCAAAAATATGTTCTCTCTCACTCACATTCCTAATTCTACTATTAAAAAGTATTGCATAATCTCAAACCTACTAATATGGCTCCTAAACAACTACCTTTAGAACATATAAAAATTGTTGTTGATGCTCCAGAATATTCTGTCTTTATCTTGATATATCACTCAATATAGGAGAAACATGGGGTCTATATCAGTTCATCGAAACGTCTGAAGTTTGAACACCATATGTTCGAACTTCAAACCACGAACTGCAAAAACATTGAAGTCTTAAAACAGTGATTTTTTTCCCAGGGAAAAAAATCACTGTTCCAAGAAACACACACGCAACAAAAACACACCAAAACAACATCAAGCCGCACGCATACACTCAAAATCCCACATCTAACCCTACACTAAACTGTACATACACTACTACCTATCCACTTACCTTAACCCAAACCCTAACCCTAAGGTCCATCACTATCGCACACTCACCTGACCCACGCCCTAACCCTGACTCACCTATCCCGCCCTAACCCTAAAGTCTTTCACTATCACACACAAACCTCACCCACACCCTAACTCACCTAACCCATGCCCTAACCCGTGCCCTAACTCTAACATCCACACAATCGCACACTTACCTGAACCTGACATATAACTTCCCATCACATTCCTGATACTTGCGAAGGCACAGAAACGGCCCTCTGAATTCTTTCCCTGGGAAAGAATTTGGTGGGCTGCAGCTTCGTGATTACCAATGTTTGAACTTTACAGTTTGAACATCTGGTATTCGATATTCAGCCATTTCGACAGATTGATATAAACCCGAAACATGTGCCATCACTCTATAAAAAAATAAAATCTTTCTTCTCACCTGCTGCACAAAGTCTACAGACGTTACAGGCCAATAGCAACACTGTCTCCTCTAGTCCTGGAAAGATATGTACGTTCTCAACTCATTAATTATATTACAGCAAATAAGCTTTCCTTTACAGCACAGCATAGGCATAGTTTCAGGCCTAACCACAATACAAGCATTGCCTGTTCAGTGTCACTGACACAGTTAATGTTTCAACCCATTTCAACCCTTCTCTATACCTCCCCTATCTATACTAACTTATCCAAAAGCAACCTGAATAAACTAGCAACCTCCTACAACAACATAGCCAAATTTGCTACGGGTGCCCCCCTTCGTACTCACCACTGCCATAATCTTAAACGTCTAGGATGGCTGGAAGTTCACAACCAAATACTTTTCCAGCAACTCATGTTTATCCACAAGATCATACATCATCCTACAAATACTCCCATACTCTGTAACCTCTTTAACTCCTATAAAAATTTACCAACCCTAAGATCCTCAAAAAAGCTACAAGTAGCCACCATAAAATCCAACAATAAATCCGGTGACTGTCTGTTCTCTAATGCTGTTGGCAATACTTGGAACAAACTTCCAAAAGAAAGAAATAGCATCCCTGACTTCCACCAACCTTTTCAAGAAACAATTGAAAATCCTCATTAAAAACCAATGGCTCTGCCCCTGCTCTAATCCTGACTGATACTAATTCTCCTATTTGTCTAATTACTTCTCAACTAAAAACTTTTTATGATATTTTCTCTATGCTCCACATTGTCCTTGAATCAGAAATTTTATTTGTCTGACTGCTTTTTGACTGCCTTGTGGTCCTGAGGAAACTCATGTACAGTAAATGTTTTGTGTTATTTTCTTTCTTAATACAACTGTAATATAACAATCTGTCTTCTATGTGAAACCTAAAACTGATTTTTAAGAGTTTTTGCTAAGCTGTTGCTATACTTATATAATTTGTTTGCGTTTTACCTCTGTTTTTATTAACTCTATGTATGTATAAAATTTTTGTCTCGGAGCTTTTCTCCTCAGGCCTCTACTGAAAATGGACATATATCCAGTTAGACTAGCCCGGTCAACAAATGTAAAATAAATAAATAAATAATCACAGCAGAAATACAAGCAAATTGGTATCTACAGTCTCTCTTCATTAGTCTAAAATGTTTACATATTCTGCCACCAAACCCTCCTATTCTCTTTTTTTTTGGTTTTGCTGTATTGTCAATCCACTGGTTCCATAGTTACCTAGAAGACTGAGAATAGGCAGTGAAATAGCATAATGATTTTTTCTTGTTCTTATTTGTCTCAGTAGGTTTTCCCTAAGTATTTATACTTGGCCACCTTCTTTTTAACTTATTCATAAATGACGAGCACACTGCTTCTAAGCATTCCATAATAGTACAATATACAGATGACTCAACATTCATCTGTTCAACCAACCCCCTTCTTATAGGACAAGAAATAACACAGCAATCATTCTCTTCCCTAGAATCCTAGCTGGACAACTCCCAACTTTTTGTGAGCATAATAAATACTAAACGTAATCTGCATACTCCCAAATAGTGGTGTGACCAAACATAAAGCTCTTTATTATAACATCAGCCAGCAACACAAAACTAGAAATGGCTACACATACAAAACTGCTAGGCATGACCATAGATGACCAGATGAAATCTGATAATCAAATACGTCAATTGAAAAAAAAAACACTCAAATCTGGCCTTCCTATAAAGAGTAATGTTGTTCCTCACTAATGTGGGCAGAAAAGACATAGATAGAACTTACCTATTTCCAGTATTTATCCATTTCACCCCAGTCTTTGCTAACCTAAATTAATTTATATCACTTAAACTTGAGCAATAGTAAAATTTGCACAGAGTCATCACTATAGAACTTATCATTACCTTACTATAAAATAGATAAATTGACTTGAACTCACACATACAATGACTCTTTCATATTTATTGATAACACACAAGCTACTTCATAACTGGAAAATATGAAGCATTAAACATTATTGCTCAACCATTCTACCCAAATAGAAACATATGTTCCACCAAAGAATTTTTGCTTCAAAGAGCCAAGTCAATAAACTTGGCAGTTGATTATCTTTATTCAAATGTCATATCAAATAAATCAAATTTCTCCAGTTCACTTAAGACAACTCAACAACATAAAGGCATTTCATTGCCAGCTTAAACAACATGTCATATAACTGAATATACTACTGTAGATCTCCAGCTTAAGGTAAACTTACAAATGTATAAATAATCCAATAATTAAGCACAGCTTAATTCACCATAGGAGTGTCTTATGACCTTTCCTCTTATCTCACTATTTCATTCCTCATCCTTCAAACTTTCTTGCTAACAAACATCCCCCCCTACTCACCCTTGACTAATACGGGATACAAATCAACTTATAAGATAGAAATAAAGCATGCAATTCATGGCTATCGAGTAAGACACACAAATTTACAACAGACATCTAAAATCCAAATCAAATGCAAGATCGGTAATGACAAAATATTTACTACACTAGCAACCAAGAAAAACATAAATTAAATTGCAAATTATTCTGGGGCTCAATTAACAATGTGTTAAATCCTAGCAAAACTGTTCAACCTACTCCAACTACTCCTATCCAATATATCAGTATAGTTTTCCTATTTAACACACACAGTATATTGAACCTGTGGCATCTCTAATCAACAACACCACTACACAAAACACTCCTATCCCTATTCAATCAACTTCCTTAGATAATTCCTTTTCCTTTATTGTAGTCCCCACTTCCTTCATCAAAAGACTTCTATAAAAACTAAAGCCTACCATAGTTTCTGATACCCTATCCCTAAAATTATCTTATAATGACTGTTTAAGCCAGGCATGGGAAAACTACGGCCTGGGGGCCACATGTGGCCCGTTAAACATTTTGATTCAGCCCGCCAAACTTGAAAAAATGTAATAAATTAACCTTGTTAATGTTTTATTTCCCCTGCAATTCTGATGTTTCCTCACTAGATGGCACACTCTAGATATATTGGCTTTGTTGAGGTGAAGCGTAGGCCTATTACTCCACGTTTGCACTTTACCCTTTGACCCACCGCCCCTTTATGAAGATGAGCGGACCCAAGAAAAGGAAAGTGGACAGAGAATGTCGAGTGTTCAATAAGGAGTGGACAACTAAATATTTTTTCACTGAACACCGATCATCTGCTATTTGCCTGATATGCCAAGAAACTGTGGCGGTTTTTAAAGAGTATAATATAACGCTTCACAGACTGACTTGCTGCAACTGTTTCATCCTTGCACTGGTCGTTGTTGACTTTTGGCACCGGGGAAACAAATTGAAGAAAAGGAACAGGACAAGTACATCTGCATCTCCTACCGTTTTTGAAAAAAAAGACAGTCAGGAGGAGAGTGATGGTGATATCCTGAAGGATAACAGAACTTTCAGTGCTTTAAAATAAAATGGTCATTTATTTGATTTTCAGTGTTTAAAGACTCATTTCGAAGTCAGAGATTTTATTGTAATGCTTTTCTTCATTTTCATTGGAAATTAAAGCACATGTTTTCTCCATATCCCAAGATGTGTATTTTTCCCCCAATGAGGTGATGTTTTCAAAGCATGCCATCTATCTGCTCCTGTTCCGGCCCCTTTGTCAAATGTTAGAACTCAATGTGGCCCACGAATCAAAAAGTTTGCCCACCCCTGGTTTAAGCCATAGTGTACCCCATGTGTCTCTCTTAGGCAACCATTCCATTCAAGAAATGTACATCTCTCAAGTCTGGAAAAAAATGCTTTATAATACTCTTACATTTATTTATTTATTTATTTATTTAATTAATTTATTTATTTATTTATTTATTTATTCCAGTTTGATGACCGGGGAGGTCCACTGGGCTTGGGGAGCCCATTTTCAGTGGAGGCCTGGGGAGAAAAGCTCCACAATACATACACAATACATACAGAATGCAAGCATGGTACAATATATGGTTTAGATACATGAATGATTACAAAGTGAACTTAGCATAACAATCAACAATTGGCATTCAGCAAAGAAAACAAACAATGACAATTTTATTTGGGAGAGAAAGATAGGCAAATAGCCTGGAGGCTAGAAATTATAGTTTAGATATTATATTTGTGAGAGAGAGGTTAGCTAGGCAGAGTGGTTAGCCAGGAGTAAAAGCAGAGGATAGCTTGGGGGTATGGGGTGAAGAGTACAGTTACATTTCCTGTTCAGATAACGGTAGGAATGTAGGCAAAATTTGAAGTTTTCAAGGTTGTTGCAGGTCCTCACAGATGGGGGAAGAGAGTTCCATTTTTTAGCTAAGGAGAAGGATAGGAGAAGTTGACCAGCAGGGCACTTGGGTTTTTGGACGGTGATTAGGTTTTGTTGAGTGGATCTTTGAGGGATATAAGGTTGTAGAATATTGGATAGTGCAGGACACCTAGTAGGTTGGAATAGTAATCTGTGGGCTGTTGTGATTTGAAGAAAGTCAAGTTGGTTTGGGGAGTTCAAGCCAATTTAAAGATAGAAGGAAGAGAGACAGTGATGAGAGGAGGATTTAGCTTTGGTAGCAAATCTGGAGATTTTATTGTAACAAGTTTCCAGTTTGGAGGTGAGTGTAGAGGATAAATTGGTAAGCAGTGGGGCGCCATACAGTATGGAGGGGAGAAGGAAGGAAGTGGCAAGAGTAAGTCTTGTGGCAGGAGAGAGAATGTAGTTGTTTCTATATAGTAGACCAAGTTTTATGTGTTTTTTTTAATGTTTAGCTGGATGTGAGTGTTGAATTTTAGATGTTCATTAATAGTGACACCGAGAAGTTTGGCAGAGGGAATGGCTCAATTATGGAGTTGTTATGGCTGGTGATTTGAAGAGAATTTTTATTGATAGGGGAGGATTTTGAAGGAGAGAATAGGAGGATTTTAGTTTTATTGGCATTTAGAGTGAGGTGGTTATGGAGCATCCAGTTTTTGGTGGTTGAAAAGGCTGTTTGTGTCAGCAATTGGAGATCTGATAGGTTAGAGGCACAGCAGATCAAGGTGGAATCATCAGCATACTGTACAATTTTGGTGCTGGGTATGGCTTTGGGAAAGTCATTGATAAAGATATTGAATAGTGCTGGGCCCAGTATGGAACCTTGGGGTACTCCAGTGGGGGTAGGAATGAAGGTGGAAGTTCCCTGACCCCATTTGACAGAATGGGACCTACCTGAAAGATAGCTGGAGAACCAGGTTAGTGTTTTGTGAGAGAAACTGAGATTAGACAGATGGTTTAGTAGATGGGTATGGGAGATGGTATCGAAAGCTTTAGATAAGTCCAGCAGGACTGAGGATACTATTTGACCATAGTCACTAGCTGAGTTAACAGTATGTAAGAAGGAGTGGAGGGCAGTGATGGTACTGAGTCCTGGGTGGAAGCCATGTTAGATAGGAGAGAATAGCTGCTGTTTGGTAAGGAATGGCAAAAACTGAAGGTGGGTGCATTTTTCTAGAAGTTTGGAGATAGGGGGAGGATGGCTATGGGGTGGAAATGTGAGATGTTATAGTTTTTGCCACCTTTGTGGAATGGATGTATGTATGCAGTGTGCCAAAGTTTGGGTACATATGATTTAAGAAGGGAACTATTGATCAGGATGCAGATAGGGAGAGCAATACCATCAGAGGATATTTTTAAGAAGGAGGAAGGAATGTTGTCAGGTGCATTGGAGCAAGACTTTAGTTTAGAGAGTAGCTTCCTTATTAGGTTGGTGGAGATGGGTTTAAATTCGAATGAAGGAGGGGAGGGTGAGGAGAGAGGTGAAGGTTGGGTGGGGGGAGTAGAGGATTGTTGTTAGTGAAGGTCTTGGTAAGCTCAGCAATGGAAGTGGTAAAGAAGGTGTTGAATAGAGATGCAATGGGCAAAGGCAGGGAGGTGGTCTCCTAATGGATCAGAAATTATACCAGATTTTATGACTTTGTTTGGCCGAGATATGAGGATCCAGTCTAGTATGGAGCCAGGGGGTTGGTTTTGTTAAGCCTAGTAATGGAGTTAATAAGCTGAGTGTAATTAAATAGATTGATTGACATAGTGGGGTTAGGATTATTGACTTTGTTCCAGTCTATGTTTACATCTCCTAATATCTAGGTTTCTAGCTTAATATTAGTGGAGGCCCATGAGATGATGTCTTCCAGAGTGTTGTTGTTGTTACCTGGGGGAATATAAGAGGAAATGAAGCAGATAATTGTATGGTTGTTTATCTTTAGTAGGCCGGTTACAAGTTCAGCGTTGTTAAAAGAAGGGGTAGGATTAGGATATGGGGTAAAGGACAACTGGTTTGAGTATATTAATGCTACATAATGGAGATTTATCCTCTAACTTTAGGCTAATATTCATCTTGTCATCTGTATTAAAAAAATTTAAATTGTATCTACTCCCAACTCCTAAAATATGTGCTTAATAACAAACTCCTTTCTCCAGCACAACATTGCTTTAGTCCAAATAATTGTACCACCACAGCACTACTAAATGTCAGTAACGCAATCAACCAGAACAGGAAACTGGTGTCCACTCTCTTTGTGAATCTGACAAAAGATTATTATACAGTCTGTCATACTCAGCTCTTACAAAAGCAATGCTCCCTAAGCCTCTCAAATTTTGCTCCTAATGGTCAAATGTTGGAATATTTCCATGATGGATTATGTTTCACAGAGTTATCTAGAAATGAAATCAATATGACTTGCTGAAAGATTTATGGTTGACTAAATTGTCAAATGAGGTAGATTTAAATCGAGATTTTAACTATGTGACTGTGAAACATCTGATTATTCCAAATAGTTTTTAGAATTCCCAAGACATATAAAAATCATCTAAGTCTACCTTTACGTCCAATTGTAGCATCTTCAGGCTCTAAGATGGAGCCATTGGAGAAAAAAATTTATTAACGGTTGAAAAATATCATCATGGCTCAGATACAAATTTGAAGGATTCATAGGATTTTTTTATCAAAAATAAGCAAAACTGATTGTGATGAAGGAAGCTTGTTTGCTAGCATTGATGTAAAAAATATTTTTGGTCATCCCACATGACGTGGGAATGGAATGGTTTTATGATATCCATTCTGATAAACATTCATTCACCCAACAAGAAATTATACTATTAGGAAGGAGTATGGAATTGGCATTAAAAACAATTTTGTGTATTTCAAAGGCAATTTTTTCAGTAGATAAAGGGGTTAGCAATGGGAGCTTCAGCAGTTCATGTGTTTACCTATGCCATTATGTAGATGTGGGAGAAAAATGGTTTTGATAGAGCCTACTAGTCCAACATTGTTCTGCATTTGTGATTCCTTGATGGAATATTTATTTTATGCACAGGTACTTTAAATGAATTCCTTGTACTTCTCATTTGCATTAACAACGTTGTGGACTTTTTGGAATATACATGTGAAAGCAGTGTGTCAGGGATAAATTATTTGGATGTACATATTAGAAAAAATTGTGAATATAACTAATATGAAAGGAAACAAAGTTATTTACATTTTATGAATTGTCATCTGATAGGGCAGAAGAAAAATTTGATTAAGGGTCAGATGATCAGGTTATCCATGTAAATATCAGAGGATGACACATTTTTTAATGAACTGGAAATATTAAAAACTTTGTTAAAGGAAAGAGGTTACCCCAGCAAGATTCAAGAGGTCAATGCTGTACAAGCATATTTAAAAAAATTGGGAGCAGACCAAACTAATGTCATTTTTAGTACTAAACAGATTACAAAAAAATGATAGTAAAGCTGTGGTGCTCCCATATAATTGTATGAATAGTGAGATTAAACAAGTTTTGAGAAAGAATTGGTCCATAGCGATGGGGGGGGGGGTTACTGGGCAAGTGACCAGGTATTGACCAACATCCAGCTTTGTGCTGTGTGGGCAATGGGCTGTGATCCACCTTTTAAATTCAGAAGAAGTTCTTAAGGAGCAACCAAAACATGGAGTTCAGTGCATGCTCTTTATCTGGGGAAGGTGATGTTGCTCCGGACACCATTGACTTGGAAATATTATCCCAAAATGAAGGGGACTTGATGCAATTAGTTATGCTTTTAACTCAATGAGTCACTACATTACAACAATCTGTGGAGAGACTACAACTCTCAGCATCACTTGTGAATGGCTTTGACAGAGCGAACAGGATTGGACCTGAGGTATAAAAGGATAGAATGTTTCCAGCTTGCATATTTCCTAGAACAGAAAGTTCAACACAGGACACTATCCCTTGAGGCCAATGAACTTGTATAGAAACTCAACCAACAGAATGAGTTAATACATTTTGAGAGTAGTTAAATGCTGAGTTTTCTTTCAATGGGAACTCCTGGACGCAGGGCTAAACTGAATAACTTTGAAGCAATGTTAGGTAAGGTACATAGCCTTCAGTGTGATAATACCTGCCTAACTGAAAGTATTAAGAATAGATGAGTCCCTAGGGGACTCAGAAAGTACAAGTTCCCTAATGGGTTGGTAAGGGGGCAACTGGAATGTGACAAATTGATTGAAATGTTTGATCGTCACAGAATTGAGTTAATCAAATATATAATTAAATTAGACACGAAAAAGATTAATGATTTGATGGAAGAATTGGATAAGTTGAATAATGTGGTAAACGATGTTCAGTTTAACACTGTAGCTGGTAAATATGATGTTATATTTGAGAAGGTTGAACAATGGGTAGAATTAAACTTTAAGTGTAAACATAAAAAATTATTCAGAGACGAACAGGAGTACCGGGATAAGTTAGCATACCCTTTTCCCATATCCTAGGAATGGGGGGACAATGATAATGATAAAAGAACAAGGGACAGAGGTTATAGTAAGAGTTTAGACAGACCAGGAAGGTATAGGGACCCCGTACATAATAGGATGGATAGTGAAGTCTTTGAACAGGAATACCCACCCTTGAGAAGGTCAGAAAGGTATCAAAACAAAAATAGACAGAATAATAATTTCTTAGTGTTCCCTTCTGGCCAAAAAGATCAATAATTCAAAGGGCAAGGACAAGTTTGGAGGAAGAACAGTTGCAACAAATAGTAGTGGGGGAAAACAAAGGGAAAACACATATCTGCTTTTGAGAGCAAACTTTTGAGTTATTAAGGGTTTGATATTTTTAATTATGCAAACATAGACATAAACAAAAAATATTTTTCATTATTTAAAAAGGGGATTACGTTTGTCCCAGCAGAAACAGGTGACATGGCAGTGACCCTTACAGAACTGAGAATAGTCACAAAGAAGCTTAACTTGCAATTAATGTTTAAAGATGAAGGGGGGGAGTTTTAGTGAGAGAACAAAAAGTTTTAGGAAGAGAAGTCATTTTAATCCATCACTTCACCCTACTATAACAACTTTTGAGAGAGTTTGTACCCAGGAAATTTATGAATTACATAGATACCACAAGAAGAGATTGTTTAACTTGTCTAGGGAGGAGAGTTTGTTGTTGTCAAACTTGAGAGTTAATACTAATTTATGGTTTATGAAACTGGACAAAGAGGGAGGGATAGCAAAAGTGGAAAAAACTGACTAAAACTGTCAAATTCTTAATATGCTGCATGACCAAGAAAAATATGAGGTTGTGTCTAGAAATTAAATTGGTACTGCACATAAGAATATTCAACTGTTCTTGGAGGTCTCTCTTTACCAGGGAGTTATCAATGATGAGATATTTAATTTTTTGATTAATAGTCATCTGATCATTCCAACTTTTTTTGGGATTCTGAAAACCCACAAGAGTATCTTGAATCCCCTTATTGCCTTATAACAGTGTCACACAACAGCTCTATTTGCTCCCTAGGTATTTTTGTAGATAGTTTGGTGAGGAATTCTTTACTACCTATTGATTACATACTAAGGGATTCCTGGGATTTGTTGTCTAAGATTAAGCAAGAATTTTATACTGACACTTGTTGTTTCTCTACTGTCGATGTTGTGGACTTACTTACCTCCATCCCAACATGGTGAGGGGATGTTACTGTTTCATGAAGCTCTATTGGAGCAAACAACATTAGGAGATACTATGATCAACTTTGTGATGGAGTTGATGGAAATTATATTGAAAAATAATTTTGTTACTTTTGAAGAAGAATTTTTTAGACAGACTCAAGTTGTGCTGATGGGTGCAAGTTGCGCACCATTGTTTGCAAACCTGGTCATGTACTCCTGGGAAAAGAAACATATAATAGAGAGTACTTTTAGTGAGCACTGGTTTTGCTGTTTAAAATTTTTGGGCGCCATATTTATTTTGTGGAAAAACAATGAAAAACAAGAAGACTCTGTACATTTTATTAATGATATTTGTAGTTATTTCCAGTTTACACATGGTCATTTTAATGTTAGCGTTGATTATTTGGACGTGACCTTTAAGGACATGGAAAGTGAATGTTTTAGTTCTAAATTATTTAAAAAACCTACCTTTTCAAATAATTATTTGGATTACAATAGCAATCATCCAAGATTCACTAATAATAATTTAATAAGAGGCCAGATGATAAGGGCTGCCAGGATGTGTTCTGATTTAAAAAACTTTAAAACAAAAATTAGTAATCTGGCACAGATGTTTATTAATAGGGGGTACCCTTCTTCCTTGTTTAAAATTGGTGACCAGGTTCTAGACCATGCAAACAAAACAATTCGGAAAGCAACCTAGCCCACCAAACTGGGAGGCTTCACCCCCCCATACCCCCTCTACTTAAATATACCAGCTCCAAGATTGCATTACATGGGGAGAGGGTACAGCTGATCATGGTGGTCAAGTGGTACCTTTCCTGGGAAAGGATTTTGGCAGTCCATCATTTCGTTTATGTGAGGTTTCGGTGGATTGTGTTCAAGTAAGTGAAATTCGGTGGATCGTACTTTCGTTGATAGAAAGTAGATCCATATATAATTTAGGCCATTGTTTAATGATACTGTCTTCACATTATTATATTTGAATTTGATATGTCCTTTAAATTATTACTTAGTTTTTTTTGTATTCGTCTGTATGATAGTCTAATGAGTGACTTTTAAGTGTGGGTGTTACTGATTGGGAGAGGAAAGTCATGTGATTAAATACTGTGGGTTTTTAAATGAAAGTTATACAATATGGATTCATTCTGATGAAGATTTTTAAACAAGACTAAAATTTAAAGTGTTTGACATATTAAAATAATTGTTAGCAAACAAGAGCTGAGCATCCCTGTGGCATTTATTTTATTCTATTGTATTTATTTAGTTATTTACTTTATTTTTTATTTTTTCTAATATATTAATATGAAAGCAAAGAACACAAAAGAGAAAAAAGTTTCAATATATTTCTATTAGTATAACATAATACAAAGTAAGCTTAAGCGTAACAAGCTAAGAGTAAATCTTACAGAAAATTGCAGTGATAATTAATAACAATTACATATGCAAAACAGATTTGATGTAGATCAGTTTTATAAATTAGTTACACTCATATACAGCTGCATAGAACTTTCAGCACAATAGTGATCATAGCTGCAAAGCAATACAGACTATAAATAGGGGTAATTGTAGAGAGAGGTCTCCAGTAATAGCCAGATATATTGGAGCTGAGAGTAAGTCATAGAAAAGAGTCTAGGTAAGAGAAGTTAGAAGAAGTAGATTAGGGAAAGAGAAAGGAGGTAAAAATTTAAAAAATAACAGAGAGCAAGATAATGGAGGGAATGGAGAAACAGAATAAAGTAGGCAGGACACATTTTGATTGTGGAGAATCAGTAAGAGTTGAAAATAGGGAGTCATTAGTTTATTGAGTTTATTTATTTATTTTATTTTATTTTTATTTTACATTTGTTGACCAGGATAGTCCGACTGGGTACATGTCCATTTTGAGCGGAGGCCCAGGGAGAAAATCTCCAAACTAACAAATAGATATAGACAAGCAAGTTACAGTATATGCACAAACATATTGTATTAACATACAAGTTGCAGTCTCACATTTCAAGCCTGTGAAGAATACAGTTTATATTCAGAAATATATACAAATATGTTATAGTTTCTCTTATCAAAACTATAGGTGCAGCTATATACAGAGTATCTGCAGAGATGTTACAGTTTCTCTTTTCAAACCTTTTAGTGTAAGAGGTAAGTCGCTGTTCATAAAAAATTGCAGGGATATGGAAGTAGATTAGGCTTTAGACAGGGTTAGAGCAAGGACATAACCAGTGAGTTTTAAAATACCGGGTTAGATTTTTTTTTTAACTGATTAAGGAAGGGGTTCAGAGTAAGGTCAGATGGGAGCGAATTCCAAGTTTTGCCTACTGAATTTACAAACAAAAATTCTCCAGATAGGTTGTTAGCTTTGACAGAATGAACCAATTGTTTTGTAGTGGAACAAAGTGGCCTAGCATTTTTGTATGGATGGATAATGTTTTTAAGGGAGGGCATTTTTTCTCGATGGTTAATAACCTTGAATGCTACAGTAAGTTGATTATATTGAATTAGCCTGGGGGGATCTGGCCATCCTAAGAGGTTTAGGTTTTGACACTGGTGTGTCCTGTAGGGAGTTCCTGTGGCAAACCTTGCAATTTGATTGTAGCAGCTAGAGAGTTTGCTCAGATCAGTTTTGTTCAAGTTAATGAGTATTGGTGAGGCATAGAGTAGAGTTGAAGGCAGATGGGTATGGGCAATGGCAGTCCTAGCTAGAGGGGTGAGAAAAGGTTTGTTCTTGTATAGGGAGCCAAGTTTTTTTATTAACAGTTTTAATAGTTTGGTTTATGTGCATATCATATTTGAGGTTGTTGTCTATTATAACACCCAGGAGTTTGGTGTACATATATGGTGAGATTATGGTCCCATTGTTAGATGTTATAGTAAATTAAGGTTGAGAGGATGTGTGAATAAGGGAGAAGAGCAATAGCTTTGTTTTATTGGGGTTTAATATCAGCTGTTGATTAGAGATCCAGTTTTCCACTGTATTAATGATTTTCTGGGTTAAACTAAGTTGATCTGTATTATGGGTAGAGGCCGAGCAAATCAGGGTGGAGTCATCTGCATATTGTATGCAGGTTGTGTTTGGGATTACAGTATAGAGGTCATTGATAAAGAGGGGGAAAAGAAGGGGACCTAATATGGAGCCTTGACGGACACCAAGGGTAACGGGGAGAAGTGTGGAGAGTTTGTCTTGCCAAAGAACAGCCTGTTGTCTTCCACTAAGATAAGATTGAAACGATTGTATGGCATGGTTGTTTAGGGATATTTTCTTTAGGGTAAGAGTAGCTGGTGGTTAACCATGTCGATGCCCTTGGAAAGATCAAGAAACAGGGCAGAAGATAGTTTGTTGTTGTTATGGTTGGAATTTGTTACATTAGATAAGGAGAGGGGGGCTGTGGTGGTACTGTGCTATGGTTTAAATCCATGCTGGGAGTTGGCCAGAAGATTATGTTGAATAAGGTAGTATAAGAGTTGTTTATGGATACACTTTTCCATAATTTTAGCCAGAGGGGAAAGGATAGCTATTGGTCTATAGTCTGACAGATCAATGGAGCTTCCTCCTTTATGGAGTGGTATGGCATGTGATATTTTCCAGATAGAGGGGATAGATGCTTTAGTTATGGTTCTATTTATCAAAATAGAGACAGGGAATGCTATAACATCAGCAGCTTTTTGCAGGTAGTCTGCAGGGAGGAGGTTAGCTAGTTATTGTTTGACAGTCAATGTAGACATCACAAGGTATAATAATTTCTTGTTGGCTCCTTGAAGAGTACCACTGGAAGATCTTTTCTGCAGTGGGAATATTGTTTCATGGGGCAAGCGTATACCAATTGTACATGTACTTTTATGAGAGTTAAGTTTAAAGTGTGGATATGAGAATTTCACTGTTAATGGTAGGGACAGGGATAAAGGGATGGAAAAAGAGAGCTCCAGTGTGTTTAGGTAGACGTTGGCTACTCTTGGTACCTTTTTTACGTTTCTTGTCTAATATGAAAATATTTTAGCCTGGTGAGAGAATTTCTTCATCCTTTATATTTTGTTTTGATCAGATTTCAGTTATCACTTCAATATCTGTGGCATGGTGTCTTATTCAAGCATGAATTTCTAGTATCTTGTTCTTTATGCTGTGAATGTTTATGTTATACAGGTGAAGGTTTGTTTTATTTGACTGGTGTTTGATTGGTGTGGAGGGTTACCTGAGAAGGTGTTATCTGATGCACTGAGAGAGCTCTGTGTGTGGTATTATGGGCTGGGTTTTGGATGGATATCACCACACAAATGTAATTAATGATGACAAAGATAGTAGTAGAATAGGGATTCATGCTTAATGTTATATCTGGAGTTGTTACTTGTGATATTGAGTTCATGTTTAATAGTATTCCATTAAACTATGGGATTAAGGTGGAGCTGAACAGACTTTCAGCTATGTGGAAGGGAGCATGAGACTGTGTGTGGTAGCATGTTTGTGTACTACAGGATAGTATGAGGTTGATATAAAGAGTGTCATGTAGAGATGTGGAGATGACCAATAGGTAGAAGGATTTAACAATGAGCAAGGAATAGTTGAGCATTGTGGATTTGTGGGTACTGAGAAGGTCTGTGGGTGAAAAATACATGCAGAAAGTAATACTAATTCTACTCAAGGAACTTAGTGACAGGAATAATAGTGCAAAGAGAGCAGAAGACATAGTTAATTATAAAAATAATGGGTGAAGAGTCTGACAGAATATGCCAGAAGAGCAGCGAGTTAGAAGAACGTGGTAAGTTAAAGGCTGTTAGACTGAGGGGGGAATAGAAGTAAAATAGATTTCTATGATGGCTGAAACTAGGACTGTCAGAAAATTACACTTATGTGGGTTTTAATGCTAACCATTGTATAGCACTCGAGCAATTCAACTGGCTAGAGCTCCCCATCTCCTTCACTACATCCAGTTTACCATGTCCCATAAAATACTCTATGAACCTGAGAAAACACCTGCCCTACAAGTATTTCTTCAACCATATGCCACTAACAGAACCCTACAGTCCACTAACAAACATCACATAAAAATCAGTATAACCAAAAACCAAGCTGGAGATTCCCTCTTCTCAAATTATATGGCAAAATCTGGAATGCACTACCAGAAAACATTATAATGGTTATATCACTAGCCCAGTTTAAAACAATATTAAAAAGTCACTTATTCAATAAATGGCTGAGTCCTTGCTCTGCACCAGACTAACCTCTCTCTCTCTCTGACTATGCTACTACTTTGTTTCACTTACTGACAAATCCATCCCCTCTGTCTATTTTGTTGACTATGTCTCTCTGCAAACTAATACTCCATAGTACTATAACATTGTAGAGCAGATGGCATATTAAGACTTGACAATTCAATTTCTTAGTAAACTGTGTTCAGAATTTGTGGAGTAGTCATATTGGTCGCTCTATTTTCTTATACAGAAAAGTTTAATGATGCAATGCCTCCCTACTTATTGTTAATCTTCTGATTCTATTGATTATGTTAAGAATCACTGTGTATTAGCTAAACTGTGATATTCTTTAAGTAGTCTGTATGTATAACTGCTTGTCCAAACTGTATCTAGATAGTATTTTTAACTTATGTGCCCTATATATTCTACTTATATTTTGTATTTCTGTATGTTTCAATGTAGAGCTTTTCTTTCCGGGCTTCCACTGAAAAAAGACTTGTCCAGTCAGACTTTTCTGGTAAACAAATGTAAAATAAAATAAAGTAAATAATAATAAAAGAATAGAGTTATGAGAAGAAGAAGAAGATGAAGAAGAAGGAGAAGGAGGATATTCTAAAATATATAAGTTAGAATGTGAAAAAGATTACTGAAGATGTGAAGTGCATGAGTTTCGAAGAGTAATGTGGAAGAGGTTTTTATTATGAGCAGTAAGTTGAGTAGAAGTGGCTCATTAGGGTGATAACGTTACGGATGATTTGAGAGAAATTAGGGAGTCATGGTTGAGTTGGATAGCGTTCATTGGCTGACTAAATGAAAGGGTGAAGATGGTTAAATTTAAATGTAGAGTAAGCAAGGTTGGTTTGGAAATGGACTAGGGTAGAGAAGTGAGGTGAGTCCAACTGTAGTGACGGCAGCTGCAGCAGGGCCCCCTTGTTAATGTAAGCTTATTCCAAAAAATAAACAATCTGCAGGAACAAAGTAAAGCTTTCCTGATAAAGTAAGGCAAGTGTGCAGTATAAGTAAAGTACTGTTAGTTGATTTAGTAAAATAAAACCAGGGAGAATCCAGATATTATTATGACCCCTCTGAAGAGGAGCAAGAATATAGGATTTCTAAATGACACTGGAGGAAGTTTTGAAAAGCACAGCACAGAAAGTAGCGCAGTGGCAAGGGTGCCCACCAAATGTTTTTTTGCAGTTTAGTTTAGGTTTCCCTAGATTATATTAAAATAAGGGGGGGGGGTTGTACCCTTTAGCCCTTTCTTTGTTGTGCAGCAGGAGTCTTCCTTGGTTTGTAGCCCACTGAGTTGTGTGACACTGAAGGCATAAGTACAGTAAGGGGGAGGTGAATATTGTATAGTTTAAAGGAACCTAAAAACTTTACCATACAGTAATTTTCCTATGCAGTACAATAACCTACAGCCTGCATTGATGATTCCCAGTATTAGGTAATGATAGAAAATGTACTGCTTTAAACAGTAGTGCAGAACTCAGTGATAACATCAAAGAGCACTTGAGAATGCAAATACCTTTCACTGTTTTCAATAAACTGTTGTCGTCTTTCTTGATTATTAATTGTTTGTTAGTAAAGAGGTTATATTCTGTTGAAATAAAGTAAAACAAGGATTAGGTAAATAATTGTTATGACACTTACGGTAAGATAATATATTCAATTATACTTTTACAAAACATTCTCTCTGTATCTCTCTTGCAAATTATATACATAGGTAGGAATGACTGAGAATAAACTACTGTAACAACTACATATATATATATATATATATATATATATAGAGAGAGAGAGAGAGAGAGAGTGTAAAGGTGCCATCAAGCTGCAGATTCTAAAACTGAAAAATCATGTTATAAAACTCTCAGATTGCAAAAACTTAAAGAGGGAGAAAGTGAACAAACTGTAACATTCATCTTCTTGCTGTTCTCAAACTCTAACTGCCATCCTAAAACACCGACAATGGTATTCTTAGTTTTGATTAACTGTTCACTGGTAATCTGTAAGTTTCTTGGAAAAAGCTAGTTAAGTACAGTAAGTGACAAGTCTGTTTCCTTAGTAAAACACATTTTAAGGCATTCCAACAGTTTTGCTTTATAAGAATATGGGAAGGAGAATTGTGATTGTATTACAGAGGTATGTTTGTCCCAGTTTATTGGACAGAGAGTAGGGCAGTGATGGTCAAACTGCAGTAAGATAAAAGCAAATTTAGTTCTTTTATGAGATATGCCTTTACTTTTTTTCTGATGGAATATTAAGGTAACTTCATTCATAGATATGGAATTATGCCAGTTTTGAGCAGAATATTCCAGAGGCAAACATTTGCCTTTCAGTAGATATGATATCTTTTCTCACTTGTAAAGTCTACAAAGCATTTTGTTAGTTTTAGACATGACTGCTTGGTATTCTGTTTTGTCTGCTACTTACATTACCAAATATGATAATGTTCTGCAGAGTAAAAAAAGCTTGCATTTAGAAACTGTAAACCTGTATTACTGTTATATGTGAAGTTCTTTTAATGCCTGATTCCATGTTCCAGTAAACTCTTAGTTAACTGGAACTCGAGCACTGGCAAAAAAAACCCCAAAAAACAGAAACATACATTACATTTTCAGAATTTTAGTGTTTTTAAAAGGAAGATAACAATATATTCCTTCTCTCTCCAACCTGTGAACAAGTCAAACCAAACAAATAGTATAGGGTACAGTATTAGTCAGGTCTGTTTTTAATAGTAACTCTCAAGCAACCATAAATTGCAGTTATCCGGCATCTACCAATCCCCATGGGTGCCATTTTACTGAGAGTATTTACAATTATTGAAAAAAAAAAGCAGAGATTCTATGACTGATCTTGGAAATTCTAAAAAATGACATAGTAGAGAATAAACCAGCTCTTCCAGCATTTCATTTTCTGCAGCTGATTTGATAACATTATTTTAAAGCAATCAATACGAAGTGTGTGAAAGTGTGTGTGTGTGTGTGTGTGTGTGTGTGTGTGTGTGTGTGTGTGTGTGTGTGTGTGTGTGTGTGTGTGTGTGTGTGTGTGTGTGTGTGTGTGTGTGTGTGTGTGTGTGTGTGTGTGTGCAGTTGCGCGTGTGTGTATCTGTTATATTTTCTTCAAAATAAAGGTGAAGGGTCACTAGGTCAGCAGTATTAAAAGAAATTATGAGTCCAGGACCAAGGATATGACCAATCTAGACTAAACGAGTTCACTGTGAACAAATTGTTCATCTGAAAGAAATGCAATATTAGATCCAGAATTACAACTGAAATCATGGCTGCTATGATGTGCTTTCCGTGAAGAGCAGTCAGATTTTCAACACTAAGTCAGAAATAGTATTAATCTTTAAATTGTCACTGTAGAAAATGAAGCTAAATATATACACAGGTGCAGACCCATTTGCAGAGTTCTAAGTAAAAGTTACACACAAGCAGAAACAAGATGAATCACCCCTGCAGTGTGGCTTAAAATATTTCAAGACTATGTGCAATTCAGCAAGGTATAGAAAGAAACATTCAGTTAAACATAACATGTACAGTTCTTGCAAAAACAACAGCAGAAACAGGGAATGAATGGACAATGAAGTGTTCCACACTGAATTAAATCTTTGCAGTCTTAACTCCAACTTCATGACATCTCAGTAACTCATTCCAAAGCAATTCTACTTCAGCAAGCCACTGGCTGTTGCTAGTCATGTGACTGTTATCTTTCCCTGGATCTAAACAATCTTCTGTTGAACAGTAGCCCAGAGAGATCTCTGCAGGGTATGGTGCTTTTAGCTTACATCTGTGATCATTTCATAGTGGAGAGATTTCTGTGTCCCTGATATCCTTACAGCTATGTTGCATTAAGCATTTGCGCTTTGCATCAAATTGTTCTGAGATGAGGAGCAGAAAAACAATAATTCAGAATGACTCCCACAACAGTTCATAAAAAAGACCTTGAGAACCTCACCTGGCACCCACCTCTGGAGCCATGCTTGGAAAATAGTCTTTACAGTGAGCACCTGGCAGACAAATGTCAGGCTCAGCCTGAAAAAGCTGTGTGGAGCCAACATTCAAGCTCAACATTAGCAAGGCAAGAAGGTGGGAAATGAAGTGCAATGCCAAAACAAGATGCATGCAGCATTGGGTGGCCTAACATTGATTAGATCCTAGGAATAGGAATAGAAATAGGATCCTAGAACTTGGGATGTCATCTCAGTGGTGCAAAAGAAGCCAGAGCCTGTGTGGAAGGTTGTCTAAGTTAGTTTTACTTCTATATACAGCACTAGCTCTGGAACCAGACTTCTTAAGTGGGAGTGATCTCTATCACACTCTGAAACTACCTTTAGCCAAGGTCCCAAGTAAGTGTGGAACTATTCACAGGTTCCTGTCTGGGTCAATTTAATGCAACTGAGTTGCAGAAATAAAAAATGTCTGCCTACATCCTATTGATATTTAGAGAATTCACTGTTCTTAGAGACAGCAGGCCTTGAACCCTTCAAGATACAGCTTACAGATTTTACATCTGTAGTAGAATACTTCTGTACATATATTGGGAGACATATAGCTATGGAAACTATTGTCTTGGAAGCCTACCTTTGCTGATATGTACCCAAGGAAAATGACTTCTTTTTAGAGAAAGATCAGCTCTTTTCAATTGTTCTTCACCAAATATAATCAGCACTTATGAGTACACTGGAGGAAGGCCCCATTCTCACTTACCTTGGTTGAAGGACTGCTGCAATCAGTAAACCCTGTATCTGCTGCTGGGCACGATCATTTTAATGGTTTATTCCTTTCAAACAATCACAAATCTCCAGTTCTCTGTATTCACTTACTTTTCCTACGGACCACGGAAACAGGTTATGTCCCTCAAACATGGATGACTGCTATTGTTATCCCCATGCATAAAGATGGTACTTTCAAATCGCTTCACACCTACAGACCAATCAGTTTCACCACCAGATCTGGATATTTATTCACATGATTTTATGGTTTTATGGAAGGCAGATCCCACTTGACTAATTTGATCAACTTTTTACCAAAATCCTTGAGAATTAATAAACACGTGTCTAACAATGGTCGTTATGCATTTGGATTTATCAAGGGCTTTTGACTCTGTTTCTCATTATGTGATAATTAATAAATTACTCATTATAAATGTTAAATCAGTACATAACAAAATGGTTAAGCAATTGGCTGACAGCTAGATCTGTCAGGGTATGAGTCTGTGATGACATTTTAAAGGATGCACCCTTGATGTGGGTGTCTTTCAAGGGTTGGTTTTGGGGCTGGGTCTGATTAGCTTATTAATTTCCAGATTCTGTGCAGAAAAAGGAGTGTGGGTTAGCAAGTTCGCTGACAATTCAAAAATTGGGTCAATTGTGAATTCAGTAGAAGATCATGCATAATTCAAAAGTCCCTGCACAATTTATACCTGTGATGCAGAAGTAATTTTATGGATTTAAGTGGAGGGAAAACAAAGGTTATTCACTTTGGAAATAATATCTTGTCGTATAAATATGGTCTAAATAATACAATTCTCAGCAAAAATTAAGAGATCTAGGAGTTATTGTAGACAACAGGTTCACTTATGATGAGAATTTCCATATAGTTATCAGGAAATCTTACACTGGCTTAAAGGACCTTTTCTGTAACATGTCAAACAGAGAAGAAAGAGTCCTTCTCCACCTTTACAAGGTGATAGTTAGTCCCTACATTAAATACTTTGCCTCAGTCTGCATATATAATAGAACCTAGTTGGTCAAACTAGAGATAAATTATGAAATCTTTTACACGGCCGATAGACAGGGTTTAACACCTGGGATGTGAAGCTTTATTAACAGAGATGTCTTTATACTCCATAAGTTATAGGCTAGTAAGGGGCGATTTTATTTTAATCCATTAATGCATAAAATCATTTCACTGGCAGTTGCACAAGGGATCGGGTTTGGATCAAACTATGCTGGAACAAGTAATTCTGGTCTTTATGTCAATTATCCAACTTTTACAACTGATTCTGTGTGGAATGGCCTACCACTACAATTAAGCCAGGTCAAAAGTTTGGGAGCATTAAACAGAGCATTAGATAATTATTTTGAGAATAAAGTTTTTAGATATCAATGAACAGTAGGCAGACTCTAGTAAAGTCTGTATTGTGGTTCTGAGTTTCGATTATTAACATTGAACAATGGATTGTTTTTAAACATCTGTAGTAGTCATGCATTGTCCTTAACAAACATTGCGTTCAGATACCAGGATACTCATAAGTGTGCTTAGCAGAACAGCAGCTTGTAACAAGTTCAGTGACTGACACTTTAGCCATATTATCAAACAGAAGTGAATGTGTCTTTCAAATTGTAATTTGGATGTGACTTCCAATGCTGCCAAAGTCAAGCTTAAAAATGCACTTTCCATTATACAATTATTTGCCTTTGTGGAAACACTGGCTATTAGACAAAAGTAAAACTGTGCATGCTGAATGTACTTTTGGGAAACACAAAGCACACAGACTCTTCTTAACTTGTCAAATACAATATTTTGCCATTTGGAGGACAATACCAATGGTTTACCAGTCTAGGAAATTCACATAAACAAGAACGCATGTTGTGGAATGAGCATCACAAATGTACCCTGTTATTAAAACAATGACTATCCTGCCATTGAAGATTGCACTTTTACCCTTTTGATCTCTTTTGACAAAAAGTTCCTCAATGAGTTAGTTAGTCAGTCAGGAATCAGCTGTTTAATCTCAAGATAGCTTAACATGTTTGACTCTGTACTGTACTTTATTAATGTGTATTGTATTTACTGTATTTGCTGTACTAATCTTTGTGGAGCTTTTCTCCCCAGGCCTCCACTGATCTATGCCCAGTCTGACTTTCCCAGTAAACAAATGTAAAATAAATAATAAATAAAATTTGACCTGCTCAGTGTTGTGCCATTGATAACAGGTGAAAATAATCATATCCCAGTGCTGAATGCCAGCTCGCACTAAACTGCAACAGCAGTAGTTACAGAGGAGCATGCAATAATCTAACAACAAAAATTTACTGCTATGTGAGGCTGCAGTATAATGTCCATTTAAACCATAGCCTGGTAATGTGTGGTGTTTTAATATACATAAGGCATTTAATCAGAAAGGCGAAAGGAGAAATCAGTAACACCAAGTGGCAAAACAGATGACATTTTCAATAAAGATGCAGAGTGGATCAACATGGTAAGACTGAAGTTATGCTGACATAATTTACTTAAACTAGGCTTAGAGTAATATGGCATTTTTTCAGCCTTAAAGGTGCATCACATTATTTAAATAAAGTGGTGGTGCTGCGGTAGCATTGTCGCCTCACAGTAAGATGTTGTCCCGTTCGATTCTCAGCTAGAGCATCTTCTGTGTGGAGACATGTGTGAATGGGCATACCTTCGTTGAAGGTTGTGCGTCAGGGCCGGCAACTCGGCACGTAAAAATCTACTGCCAGTCATTAGCGGACTGGAGTTCCGCTGTGGTGACCCCTAACCAGGAAAAGCCGAAAGACACAACAACAACAACAACATACACATTGTACACACAATTTGCTAGTACTGACGAGTAACAAATGATCATGAGATTTTGCTCTGACCATGACAGTCAGCTTGTGGTTTATCTGTTTATGTGTGGGTTCACATTATTTTAATTAAAGTATGAATTTCTATAATACAAGGTACAGAATCAAAGGCTCTCATTAGGTCTCTGTAAAGTGCAATAACCAAAATTATCTTTTCCATTGCTTGCCTTTATAGTTTTAGAAATCTACCTCTCTACCATTCTATGTAGTATGCATGTAGTGTAAAAAAAAATTAGATATAAAAAGATATTATGTTTGTGGATTATCCACAACAACATACAGAGACATCTTCCACAGCAGTTACTAAATATAGGCATCGAACTTAAATGTATATAGTTTTCTACTGCAGGAACAGACTTGAGATGCACACTGTCATAATGGAATATTAGCATTACAATTCATATGCAGAGTGAGGATAGCCATGCTTGATTCAAAATGTCAGTGAATTCCATTAACCATTCATTTTTTCTGTTTGCCCAAGACTAATTTATTAACTTTAGAATTAATTTGTCATAGCTCATCAGTCAATGACCACAGCATTACCGGTGATGAAAATATGTCTCTTTTCTTCTGCCAAACTGCTCTATATGAATACCATAATTAATACCGGCACAAAATGGCAATGTGTCTGGAAATGCTTTAAGATAAATTTGTTTTATGTGAAATTTCTACTATTTTTGTCAGTTACAAAGCTAGCAGGCAGACTGCCTGTTTAGCTGCTGACACTCCTACCCAATAATGTTACCTTAGTAATTATCTCATGGGTATGTGTTTCTGGGGGAGGGATTCTTTTTCACCCTTAGTGGTGTTCTATGTGTCTACAGCTATTTACCTAAATATACATACATATATATGTACACACACACACACACACACACACACACACACACACACACACACACACACACACACACACACACTAAACTTTCAGGTGTTCCAACAATGAAAATTCCAGAAAAACTGTTAAAAAATTAGCTTTCAGATTTTTCCTGTATTTTCAGGAGAGAGACTGCAGTATATATAAGTTGCAAGGGGGGGGTCAGAATGATAGTTTGAGCACTTGACTCATATATATATATATATATATATATATATATATATATATATATATATATATATGTGTGTGTGTGTGTGTGTGTGTGTGTGTATCTGTGTGTGTATGTGACACTATTAATTTTGTAATATGTAAATCAGCTGACTCTTTGGAAATTCTCAAGTTGCAGAATGCTGAGTGTAAGGACATTTTGACAGAAGGGTTTAGACATTTTTCCCTTTCCTCACTGTTATGTAATCTTGAAGTTGATGTATTTAATTAGTGGGATTGTGGGACTGCAGGGGTCTTGTCCCCGTACAAAAACAAAAAAGAAAGTTTTTGTTTTATAACATATTCTGGTGCAATGTGCATTTGGGGAAGTGGGTTTAATATTTTGCTGTTCAGTGATAATATACTTTGACTATTGTCAATATAACCATCTTATTAAACAAATATTTTTATTTTATTGTTTAATTGTTGACATTTGATTGCCGGGGGAAAGTCTGAGTGGGTAGGTGCCCTCTTTCATTGGAAATCTGTGGAGAAAAGCTCCAAAGTATTACAAAAAACATTCCAAGAACAATAATTTTACAAATCTTGAAAATAATACAAAAAAAAACCTACAGTTTAAATACCTATACTGGATTTAGTCATAATGTTAATACATTGGGAAAGCATAGATACAACTTGTATGATAATGACATAATAGTTAGAGAACTTTTAGCCACTTTACAGAGAAATTAAAGGTTAAGTTAGTATAATACAAACAGGAATTGGAATATGAATTACGAGAAAAAATAACAGAATTATGACATAATTAGATATTCAGAGAAGAGAAATAGCTTGAAGTAAGAAAGTGAGTGAAGAAGGGAGATGTAAGGTATGATTATGTAATTTTTCATATTTAGGGATATAGTTTATCATGAGGCTGAGCAAGTACAGAGCCATAGTTTGGCTAGGAAGTCTTTCTGAATGGTTGTACAGGACTAGAGGGATGGTATTGACCTGATGGATACAGATAAGGAGTTCCAGGCCATAGCAGCATAGGTTCATACATTCATAGATTAGAACTAGGCTAACTACACTTATGGGCCATTTTAAGACCAGCCAATTATCATGTGTAAGAATGAAACACTGTACCTTGTGTCTGTAAGGTAAACACAATAACCATTAACCAACCTCCCACCCATAGTGAGAATCAAACCCTGTAAATTGTGTCTATGAGGTAAACATCTGACACATTATACCAACCCCAGTCCCAAAGAAAGGTTCATGTACTAGTGCGAGGTTAACTGCAATTGTGGGCCATTTTAAGCCGAGCCAATTACGCCATGTGAGAATCAAACCCTGCACCTTGTGTCTGTAAGATAAACACCTTAACCATTATGCCAGCCTGTCATGGTATGAGTACAGACCATGCCTAGCAAATTTCATTTGTCTGTGGGCAAAGAGGAGATTTCCATCACTGGACTGTAATGACTGACTGGAAACGTTGTGCAGAATAGTATTTAGTACTGGATGAGCAGATGGATGCTGGATAATTTTATAAGTGATACCTCTATATATGTCGATGAGGTAGTTCATTAGTTACACTGGGAAAGCTTTGGTGTTCGGGTATGTGAGTTTACAGTATTTTCAATCTTACAAAAATGAGCGCTGGTATTCTGCTCTTCATTTTTTAAAGTAGATCCAAATATATATATATATATATATATATATATATATATATATATATATATATACACACACACACACACACACACACACACACACACACACACACACACACACACACACACACACACACACACACAGAAAAAAATCAGGGGTTTAGGAGGGTAGGCAGTTGATGAAGAATGAGGGGGGTTGCTTGCAATGACTCCAAGCAGAGAAAAAAACACAACCTGGCTTGTGCACTCATCAAAGTGATAACGACTTCTACTTATGTGAATAACAGTGACAGCAGCTGATACCTTTCCCAGAAAAGTGATAATGACTCACTGCTGTATTGTAACTGCACATATTGCTAATGTGATAATGACCCTTTCATTACTGCAAAGGTATGCATGCTGAGACACAGGTGATAACTGCTGTACATAACCTGAGTAGGCATTCATCATATTACATTGTGCAGCTGTTATGTAACACAGACTCAGTATCATCAGTAAGGAGAAGACCTGAGTCATTCAGTCAAACAGTATAACACTTAGATATTATTGAGCCCTTCCTCCCACCTAAATTCCACACATGACTGACAAAGCCAGGAGAAAGGCATACAAAATATGGTAGCTCTATCCTGGCAGTAGTCAGCAAGTGATAACATTTATCTCACTCAGGCAACTACTGAGTATAATCATAATAATAATAATAATCATAATAATGATAATAAGACAAGAAGAAATGTCAAACGTATCTGGCTAATCCTTTTAAAAGTATTAATTCAGGTTCTCACCTAACCATCCCTCGGTTTACAATAACAGTCAGAAGTTAAAAAGGCAGAAATATTGTCAGAAATATCCGATTAAACAATGCCAACAATCAGACAACAAAGAAAGATCAGACCTAAATTTTGCATGAAAACCATGGAGGTTTTTGAAAAGTGTTGAACACCTAGACATGTTATCTGGTCTTTATAGCTTGTCTTCCATTTTACCATGTACACAGATATCATTGTAGATATACACATTCTTGGTGTAGCCAACATACTGCTGAATGGGTACATGTAAAGAGAAAAGTAAGATAATGACCGCCACTCCACTAATGAACCCACAACAGTCATGGGACTTTAGTGGCATGCAAAGCCATCTAATCTGTCCGATACCTGTGCTGGCTACCCACTCAGACAGCTGATACCACTTCAGTCTCATGATCTCCTTCAGTGTCAGCTGTCTTTCTTACTTATGCCTTTTCTCTTTACATGTGTCCGTTCAGCAATGGACCTAAGCGATCAAGTTCTGTATTACCAGGCCCTTCCTATCATCTAAACTCTACACATGCCTGATAAAAGAAGAATAAAAAATTAAGTATTTCAGGATGGTTAATGACATATTCTATTGTACATGTTAGCACTCTCCTGAAACAGTTGTTCTTTCTCACCATCTTCACCAACTCCTTCCCACAGTTATTTGCTAAACTTAGAAAAATATCATTTTACACAACACAATTCATAATAGACTTTTACTTACCATACTGGTCCTACTTGGTCATGGGTGTTTTCCATTTTTCTCACAAGCTGCGTGTTAGCAATCCTGGATAGCTCTCCTCACACCATTGTGGAGGCCAGTCAAGAACAATGCAATGCCTTCCTCAGTAAGGTGAACCCCATCCCTTCTGAACAGGTGAACATCTTCTGTGATGATGCTGTCATGGCAAATTGTAGATCCACCAATGCTGTGCATCAAGCCATGCATGAACCCATTCTGTAAACGTCTGGCCTCGTGTGCTGCCCGTTGACTGTTTTGCTGTTTTCCATATCTGGCAAGGAATTATGTCAGACCACACAAAATGACAATGTGGCCACCACGGCTGCAGCTGTTCAAAAATTGCTCTGATTTGAAACTGTAGTCTTCTGAGTGGTCGACTGATAACAGCATTCCCTCCAATGTGCAGCACAAGGATGTCGGGCTCAGGATAGATGGAACACTTCTCTTCCAACAGCTGCAGTACTCCACTCCAATGCACACCTCTTTTTGCAATCCAGTATACCTTCACACTGGATGTGAGGAAGCTCAAGTTGTAGTGGTTTTCAGTTACGGAGACATGGCTGGCAGCTCAGTGACTGTAGGAATGTCCACATACCCACACTCTCACTTGTCATTCTCCTGCTCATGAAGCCATGTCAGTGTCAGAAGGTGGATAAACCTGCACAGGAAAGAAAATATAAACAGATTACTACTGATGTTTGGCAGATGTATTGGAAGACTACATATATAGTAATCAAAGTAAAAAATCCACCACAAGACACAAAAACTGAACTCAACGCTGCACCGACACAATAAAAGCTGTCCAGTAACCACAATCATGTTGTCTTTGTATTCCAATTACGACCACAGAGTGAATAGAATTAAACTGATGTTTGTTAAACAGAAAAAATAATAAATAAATAATAAAATAGGTAACAGACTTAGCGCTTTCATCTCATCACTGAGACTTCTTCAGAATAGAATCCTCCTATACATATATATGTATATCATAATGCATTACCTGGTTAGACCATCCAAATATTCACTGCTATCCACAGGGGCATTATTATTTTCATAAGGTAAACACTCTTGCCCTGACCTACATACATTTACTACACCTGAAGGATGGGAGACTGAGTGGAGAGCTACACCAAGACAACATGTGAAAAGACCAAGACTGTTCCAGGCTTTGTCTTTTTGCATGTGTCCTTTCCCGGAGGGAAACATTGCATCACAGTGGAACCCCTGAGGCCATGCTTACCTAGGACAGCAGCAGTGTGGGACTGAGCTGAAGAGTCTCCAAGTTCCCAACTGCCATCCAGTTGCCCCCCCATGATGCATCCACCAACAGAACAGCAGTTGTCAGAAAAGTCTGAAGAGGAACCATTCTGGCCTTGGTGAATAACGGGTTTGGCCATTAACTGACAAGGGGGTACAGAAAGGGCATATGTAAATGGAAAAAGCAGGATAAGGCACTCTGCTTTACCTCTGCAATTTCCATTTACATGTGTCCTATAGGCAATGGCTATAAGGAGTCAAAGGAGGGAGAGTGAAAGGGTACATCTAAAAAAAAAAACATCAAGTATTTTTTCATGGATTATCATGAGTCAGGAGAAGAACTGAGCAATTCTGTAAAATAGTATAACACTTAGATATTACTGAGACATTCCTCCCACCTAAATTCCACACATGACTGACAAAGCCAAGAATAATTCCTAAAATATAGGGTAGCTCCATGTTGGTAGTGGTCAGCAAGTAATTACCTTTATCTCAGTCAGCCAACTACTGAGTATAATCAGAACTACAAAAAGACAAGCACTTTACCAGCTTATGGAAAGTAAGTCAGTATATGGGACAAACAAACTATCAGGGTGCAATGCAAAGACAGAAAGGAAGATAGTCGGAAACCCTTTGTAACAGATGCCAACAACCTGCTCACCAGTCTACAGAACCTCAAAGGCAGATGGAAGGAGTACTTCCAGCAGCTTCTGAACGTAGAAAATCCCACAGAAGCTCTACTGCCCCAGAGTCAGCCTACGATGAGAGAAGATGAGAAGCCCACCATAGAAAAGAACAGTAGCAGAAAGTAAGATGGGAGGTGAGCAATTCAGATTCAGATCAGGATGCAGCACAACAATCCGATGTTTGTAGTGACAAAAACTGAGAAGAAGCTAGAGATGAGGTAAGACTGCAACTGGGCATTCCGAGATGTGGAGAAAGCATATAACAAGGTCCCAAGAAAGCTAATCTCGGCAGTCTTGTGGCAGTTCAAAAGTCCCAGACACATTGGTTGAGTTGATGCAAGCTACTTGCGAGGACCAAATGATTCGAGTATGAACATTGTTTGGTCTCAGAGGAGTTCCAGACATGAATGACAAAGCCAGGAAAAATGCCCAAAATATATGTTAGCTGCATGCTGGTAGTAGTCAGCAGGTAATAACCTTTACCTCACTCAGACAAGTACTAAGTATAAGCAGCATCATCATTAGTACATGTTATACACATGCCCCAAAATGAAACATTCACACAAAGGACCACTTCAAGAAACTGTTGAGATATACACAATCAGCAAAATTAAACGTTTTGCCAAATGACCCATCAGTAGCACTACCTAGTATGTGCAACCACCAAATGAAGCAGTAACCCAAGCGACCCCTGCAATAAAATGTTGATGTATGCACAAGCAGCAGAATGAAATATTTCCCAAATGACAATCCAGTCACATTTCCTGCCATGTACATACACCATAATGAAACATACAGCCACTGTTTAGAATAGCACAAAAGCTGGCCAGTCTGCCCCTTGGGTCATATGCTTCGCTACTACTCCATCCAAATGTAACATTACGGTTAGTACATAACTTCTTTATCTGATGATGTCTGAGTGTGCACAAGCACCACAATGAAACATCGCCCTAGTGACCCCTTCCACAGTCTGTTCTACTATGCACAAGCACCAGAATGCAACATTTCCATCGCCAACACCTTCAGCAGCTCTTCCAGCTATGCACAAGAACCAAAATGAAGCATTCCCCTCAATGACTCCTTCATTAGTATATCTGAGTATACACAAGCTCTAAAACATTCACAATGTGCAGTAGCATGTCCCCAATGCCCCCCCACCCCAATATGAAGCAGTCTCTCAAGGGGCCTGTACACCTCAGACAGCCACAGGACACAGCCTCAAAAGAAATTTGCAGACAAGACATCACTAGCCAATAACACAGTAAATAGTTATTTGGGTGCAGACTGTAAACCCATTTGTTACCATTACTGTAAATACAGCACAAGGACTCCAATATATGAACAGCAAAACATGTTCCTGCAACAGCTGGAAAGGAATGGTAATTTTCACTGCGGTTTTCAGCAGCAACTGAGAAAAAAAAGTACGTTCATACACACACAGACAGTATCATCAGTCCTCAATTATGCTTTAGCTCATCAGCTAATCATTTGTCATTTCAGCAACTGCTGTTGATATCCCCCCATATTATTTCTCATTGCATATAACTATAAGTTCTTTGGGTTCCTTTCTCTTATGTGTAGATTCTAATATGCTTTTGTAAGCTTGCATAAACATGTTGCCCCCGGATTTACTAATCTTCCGTGCAGGACTAGTCTAGTCCTGCATGGAAGCGGCAGTTTAGGAGGAGGACGGCAGCATGCCATGCATATTAATGAAGACGCGCTGCCTGAACTTCTAATCCCACATGGAGCATGTACTAGTGCAGGGGCATGTCTGAGAGCAGAGCTCTCAGAATAAACACACCCATGCAATATAGAACAGCAGAAAGTGGAAATAAATGAGAGAGGCCGCTAATAGGTGTCCGCATATCCCAAACAACAGTCCCCCATGTGTACAACAGCAACAGTACATATAAATAAACCGAAGAAAACCCTTTATATTTATTGAAATCCGAGTACAGTTAACCATAGGTGCGTGGGTGTGCCCATCGCTGAGCTACGATTAAAGCAGCTTGAAAGGCTGAAGAGGATAACAAGGAAGATATATGCCAATGAAGCAGCACAGCAATAGTGTGGTGGGCAGAGCATCTGCCTAACGAACAGGCATTCCCGGTTCGAGTCCCACTGCAGCACATACCATTTTCCATGTGAAATCCGTATATGAACATTTTTTCACGTTGTTTGCTGTATAAACTACGAAATAACATAAACAGCCCATGTTCTGCCCAGCAACAAAATAAACAGCTCCTACAAAGCTCGAACCAAGGACCCTATACACCACAGACAAATGGATTTACCACTAAGCCAGACAGACAAAAATAATGTTGATGTCAGAAACATATTCAGTCCAGTCATTAAACAGCACAGAATGTATACCTACAGCTAGATGGACATGTGTGTGCAAATATATTACTATCTAAATGGATACAACATATCTATAGATGTAGTTATATATATGTATGTGTGTATATATATATATATATATATATATATATATATATATATATATATATATATCTATATATATATATATATATATATATATATACATATATATATATATATATATATATATATATATATACATATAAATATCCAGAGATATATATACAAATATATAAACAGATATACATGCAAATGCTGACAACTACACATATATATGTCAACATCCATACATCCACAGATACACAGCAAATTACACATATGTATGCAGATAAAGGGATATAGGTATATACGGACATAGTTAGAAATATTCAAGCAAATATATATACACCCACAGAGGTATATATGGCCAGACATCTGTAGACAGCAATGGTAGATTAACAGACACATATATGTCCACATGCACCGTGAAAGGCCTTGACAGGCCCCAAACAATATACATCACATACAAATTGGCATAAACCCCACCCAGACAAGCATGTCTGCCCTGCAAAACACTATCAAGCTCAATGTATGTATGTGTCATTGAAATAGGGATTTAAATTAGCCCTCGGTCATGCTCCACATGTTGACATTACATCCTCCCTCCCCCACCCACTAGGCGGCCCGAGCAGTACAGGCCCAGTCAACTAAGGCCATCCTCGACCCATATATTCATTACCTACAGTTCCGCTTCCCCCCACCTGCTGCACACACGCAGCCTCCATCTCAACCCTGGTTACTGTCCCGTAACTACCACACCACCATACATTGCCCCCCCTCCACACACACCCCCTCAGGACCCATCCCGCATGTTGTCTCGACCCAAGTATCCTAGGTCTGGCACACGCCATAGTCCATGCACATAGCCATGAGTACCTATGTAATTCTGGGTGTAGACGAAAGTTGTATACCCAATGTTCGGGCTGTCCTGCATGCGACAAATGATTACCTGGTACTAACAATAGATTTCATGTGTGACTCTGTGTACACTAATGGATTTAGATGTAGGTATCGCAAAGCATACGTGGCACACAAGGTTGGCCGGTATGCACACGAAACAGTACCAAGCAATAACAGGCAACATCACAGGATATGTAGCTACATATGTAGAGGTATGTGTGTGTGTGTGTGTATATATATATATATATATATATATATATATATATATCCTCTCTGTAGTACAAATGTATACATACATAGACAGACATATATATAGATACCCACATATAGATATATACATATGCAGACAACCATACATCCACATGTCGTTATAGCTATATACAGCAAGTCTGAGCCTCCAGCACACCAGCACATACCTGCCTACACTTCCCCCACAGTGCCTTAGGCACTCTGTAGGCAACAGCTCTCATCGTGCCCAGTAACAAAATAATCAGCACTTCCAGGTCCCGCCCCCACCCTGCACACTATAGTCCAAGTGAGTTACCATGAAGGCATGGCAGATATACAATCAGCTGCTGTTATCAAGAACATATCATCCAGCACAGTCAGTCAACAGTATAGGAAATGTATATAAGTATGTAGATTAATACCAGTAAACATGTGCACATTGCTCAATCACAGTATTCCAAACAGTTTATAAGTATCAATGAACAGTCCCTGTTCACACATACTGTGAGAACAATAGTCTTGCATAATAATGAAGTGAGGAATGAAAAACGAGGCACGCCGTGGGGTCATGCTTCATCTGTGCAACCGGGAGATGAGGCTAGTCTGGTGTGTGAGCAAACCACTGCATCTCAAATCCCTGGCAGGATGCTACCAGTGGGAGAAACAGTGTAGACCAGCAAAGTCTACTCATGACACAACAACAAGTCCATCCCTGGTGGGACGAACCAGACTTTGTGGGGCACAAGGATGTGTCCACCAGTATCGGAGGAGGATCAAGGGAAATCTCAAATGTACGTAGACTAAACGGATGAAGAGCCTGCAGAAGGTTGCGTAGAGACAGTATAATTGAGGAGTACCAAAACGTGCAGAGAGGGAAATGTGTGGCGGTGTGGTATGGCATGGCTAGCAACTGGAGAATGGATGGATGCTGTGTATGTGGAGCTTGGGGGCCAGGGAAAGGGAGCATGGGTATGGCATTAAGGTAGACATATGCAAATGAAGCAGAACAGCAATAGTGTAGTGGGCAGAGCAGGCATTCCTGGTTTGAGTCCCACTATAGCACATTCTATTTTCCATGGGAAATCTGTATATCAACATTGTTTTACTGTATAACCCCCCTAAATAACATTTATATTTGAACAGGAGTACTGCATTAAATGGACATGTGAAGTGTCAGTGTCCTAATGAATAAGGCACTAGTAAGCAGGTTTAAGCACAAATAAGCAGTAGTAAGTATAAATAAGCACTAGTAAGCATGTTTAAATGCATTTGCGCGGGGGGTAAGCATTGCCTACACAGATCAGGCAAAGTAAAAGCTAACTGAGTGTAAGAAACTGTAACCGGCAGTTGGCAGTGGTTAGCTCCGCACAAACCCACGCAAAGCCGCTTACAACTGCTTTAAAGTGCCTTAATCACTCTGTATCCAATGGCCTGTGTTCTGCCCAGCAACAAAATAAATTGCCTCTGCAAGGCCCGACCCCAGAACTTTGCACTCCATACACAAAGTGATTTACCACTAAACCATAGGAGATAGACATACCCCTGATGTTTTCACAAACATATCATCCAGCACAATCAGTCAACAGTACAGGAAATGTAGTAATATCATACCACACAACCTGTTAATGCAAGAAGTCTGGACAAAGTGTGCCACAATGTGGGTACAAATAGGGATATATGTCAACTACTGCTCTAATACATTTACAATGTTGCTAGTTACACAGTTATATATGTATTAGAACACATATGTCGAAAGAGATGAGGTCTGAAACAAAAGTGTCGGCACTAGTTACTGACTTCAGTGCTGTGATCATCCATGTCAATTGCCAAGAGAATGAGGTACAGGCCAAAGTAAGGGCCGAATATGCATGGACGTATGGACAGATATATATCTGTAAATGTAGACAGATAGACAGCTATATGTAGATATATATATATATATATATATATATATATATATGTTTGTGTGTGTGTGTGTGTGTGTGTGTGTGTGTGTGTGTATGACTCAACAAATAATCATATAACATCAATTGTGCATAGATAGATAAATATGTTCATATATATATATATATATATATATATATATATATATATATAGATATATGTATATAGATACATATATATAGATACACATATATAGATATAGCTATATGAGATATATATAGGTACATACACATATACACAGACAAAAGGTATTAGTAGCCATTCCTATGTAGAAGTTGTGGTGAAGTACTGGGTGCAAAGTATATCCCTCAGCCACAAGCCCTGTAACTGGCACCTGTGAAATGTGTAGTGTGGCAACCATTCCCATAAATCCGAACACTTATATTAAACATATACCCACCCACAATTCAAAGGACATGACACGACACACAGGTATTTATACACAGAAAACCTTTATTTGTGTACTATACAATAAAGTATGCCAGTACTGACACCACATAAACATTGAAATATGTAATCAGTGATGAATGCAAGGCCCACACATAACAGTAGATGCAAGCAATGTGGATATACACCATACTATGCTGTCCGGGCCAATGCCTACAGTTAGTACAACAGTAGACACAGGATTTGCCTTCAAGATAAGTAACAATCAACAATTACAGATGTAGTTCAGCAGCCTCCAATTACATCCTGTAGTCAAGCCCTAGGGGAAAGTAGCACTTGTGGTAATTTCACAGTATCCCGTACATAACATTGCTTAACCTAACATCTCACTATCACACTCAATAACCCTTGTCTTAATACTTATAGCCCTGAAAAGGTGTTACAGCCTACATTAATGGCATTGACCCCCCATAAAAGGCTGCACAAGGGCAAGGAACACTGTGCACCACACACTGATCTCTGGAATGTACAAGGGCACATATGTGTTGTCCAGCTGTTGCCCCCATATATATGGACTTTGCCCAACAGTTGGTATGGGAGTCCATGACATGACTGGAATGATAGCAGCAATGCTAGCAATAAGTAATGATAGGCCATTACCTAACAACCCCTGTCTGTATCACAGCAGGACAAAGAATGGCATATATGTGGAGGACAGAGGCAGGAACATAGGGCCATATTTGCATTATTGCTGCTACACACCTTTGAAATTGTTGGTGTTACAGGATTTATTGCAACATACCCATATGCAGGAATAGGACATCGAAATACAAATGGATGTAGCCATGTACTGATAGCACTCAACAGGCAGAATGCCACTGATATATCTGGGACATTACCTGTGTGGTGCACAGGCAAAACCTAACAGCCAATTCTCTGGCTATCATATGGATAGGCCTACAGTTGAGAGCAACACACAACATCACCATTGGCCCATAAAACTACTCAGCCCCCCCCCCACCCACACACACACACATACGTTGTCAATTGTATGGCTCAGCCTAGGCCTCTGGCAAGCCAACAACACACCCTGTGCATATGATGATACCTGTGCCACATCCTGTCATCCGTAACATCGATGCAGGGACAGGCTAACATGGTGCTGATGCACAGGGTGACAGTACAACAGTGTAGCAATGGAATGCTGTGTAGCATGTTGTCAGCAGTAAAGTGAAATGCTAACATCCTGGAAGGTGTAGCTGTGCAGCCATGATGCATTATAGCTGTAATTAACAATGTTGTATTGTTTTCACCATTATCTGTTCTGATTGTGTTGTGGTTGTCCATGTGCCGCATGGCTGATGGGTGTAGTGGTGTCAGCAGGCCTTCTACATTGGACACCGGTAAGTGTAGTGGGTGGTACACATGACATGGCTGGGTACAACACACCAAGTCTTTCGTTTTGATGCAGTACAGATACAAGACTGTACACATGGAGGCATGTCTCATGCAGGTAACACATATGTTGCCCATGTAATCCCACCAAGACAGGATAGGCACAACCACACATTGGTATAAATGCAGTCTGCTATTTGAATGACATTGAACATGCCAACAGCAGGGTGTATGTCCCTTTCCCCACTCTACTGCGATCCTCACCTCAGTAACATGGGTGTGCCAATGCCCGTGGCATAGCCCTACCCTTAGGAGGGTGTGAGGTGCTCTACTACTGTGAATGGTGTAAACAACAACTAACCAACCTGATAACACACACTGTACAGTATTACAGACAGCTCTGTGGGGGGATAGATGCAACAGTAACTGCAATGATGGTGGATGTGTCCACAACAGCCACACCCAGTGAGTTATAGCAACCCCAGTATTACTGCACACCTCTGCAGTGTGGAGGAGGGCATTAACACATCTATGACCTGTGAAAGACTGTATGTCCATGGGATGGCACCTGTGGAATGTTGACATTTGCCAAGCAGTCCTGGGGGAAACATATTCTGTGAACGGAGGTAGATCCCTTAACATCTACACACATTCCTACATGTGGGATGGTGTACAAAAGCCTGCTATGATCTACATAGGCTGTGTGCACCTCCTAATGCTCATCTACACCTGTCATGATTGCGTCAAGGTATACCAGGTTCAGGTTGCATTCTCTGCCTTTGACAAGTCCAACATTGGTGGGGTCCAGGGTTTTAAGATTACCAGTGACATTGGCCATGGGTTCATTGTTGATATGTTCCATGTCCCTGCAGACCAGGCTCATCAGGCTACTGGATTGTAGTTCCCAGCTGACATGGTGGATTTGTGGTTTTCCTTGCCAACATTGGTGAATCCATTGTCAGCTGTAGGCCTGTTGGATCTTATGAGGGATCCAAGCTATGTACTGCGCCTGCCCAGGGGGTTTCCCCAAGCATGACACTTCACTTGACTGTACTGCATGATATGTTAGTAATGCCAGCCTGACATCCTACAGGTGAGATGGAGTACTGTTAACATATACTGCCCCTGTCATGTAGGGTCCTGGTTATGGGATCTGCTAAGGTTAGTAGTGTATTGCAGGCCAGACATGTTTGGCTGTGGGGGAGAATACCTATCCATGCCAGACGTATGTTGTTTGGGTCTCTCAAACCCATTAATGGTGCATGTGGACATATATGTTTTGGTTATGTTCTCAATTTCATCTACAGATGTATGTCTATATATACCTATATAGATATATATGGGTTAACCTTTGAAAGGGAGACAATCATTTCTCCACATGGCCCTTTCTGCAAACCGAAAGGACGAATCTGTCATTTCGTATTGCACCGAAATTCAAAACTCAGCAAGTCGAAAAGCAGATTCGCTGATGTTTGAACTACAAGTTGGAATACATATCATAATGCAGGGGGGGGGCAAGCCCCGCTGCATCCCCCATCTGGGGGACTGTGCCCCCCAAAACCCTCCTACTTTAATATTCTAAATCCGAGATCGCACTACAGTGGGGAAAGGGACATTTTCCCGATCCCCACTATAGTGCAATCCGCACACAAAATACCAAATCTGCAATGAGCGAATGCATAGTGACATTCACTCATTGCACATTCAATGCATTTATTCCAAAATTATGCAATGTTGAAAACCTACTTTCGACCTTCCAGCATGGATGTATACATATATATCTATAGATGTATGCGTATCTACGTATATATGTATATATTTCTATATCTATATCTACATATATAGATATGTTATATCCATTTAAATATAAATATATATACACAGACATACATCTACAGTTTATTTTGTTGCTGGTCAGAACATGGTCTGTTGGATACAGTGTGATTAAAGTACTTTAAAGCAGTTGTAAGCGGCATTACTCTGGTTTGCATGGAGCTAAGCACTGCCAACTTCTGGTTACAGTAACTTACAGTCAGTTAGCTTCTATATTGCTCAACCTATGTAGGCAGTGCTTACCGCTGTGCAGACCCGCTTACAACTGCTAAAAACTACCATAAGCTGTCTGTATCTAACCAGCAACAAAACAAACAGCTCCTGCAAGGATCGAGCTAAGGATCCTGCAAACCATACACAAAGTTATTTACCATTAAGCCATGGCAGATATGTGCAATCCTGATGTTTTCACAAACATATCATCCAGTCCAGTAATGCAACAGTACAAAGAATGTATACCATCATCTAGATGTATGTGTGGAAATATATGAATCTGTAAACAGATGCAACCAGGGGCAGCCTGTGCTATTGGACTGCCGGACTGCAACCCCCCCAGCTGTAAAATTAAAGAAAATAAAGAAAATAAAAGAGAAAAAAAAAATTAAAATTCGCGGACTTTCGCGCATGCACACTAGTCCGGAATGCTGCTGAGACCGTCTGGAGCATGCACAGACTGTTTTAGCAGCAGTCCAGACTGGGAAACATGTAAGAGCAGTGATCCCAGACGTCTATGCAGTTGTAACTGCATAGACTGCTGCTGGAAATGGATCGGACTTGGACTGCAACGTCGGCAGGCTGGAGTCTCGTTGGGGGAAGAACATCTTGCGTGGTGGATGTGCTCCAACGGACGTAATGTGCAGGCAGGTTTGTAGTGCACTAACAGCTATGGATTTAATGGCATGAAGAGATGGGATCTACATCGCTACAGGTAAGTGTGTGTGTGTGTGTGTGTGTGTGTGTGTGTGTGTGTGTGTGTGTGTGTGTGTGTGTGTGTGTGTGTCTACAATTTGACTCTAGCAGTAAGATGATTCTTTGTGTAATGGTATTTGTGTTTATGTAGGCTTGAGGAAATTTTGCCAAAAACACAAGAAATTCCCCCCCCCCCAATTCTACAGGGGAGGGCATTTTTGAGTATATTCTTAGCATTGCCAGAAACTCTGTTTAGGGAGGCTGTGTGTGAAATAGAGCTAGAGATGGAAGTTGCAAGTAATCTTACAATAGATATCAGAGACATTAGCAAACAGACTTTTAATTCAACTAGGCCATGCTCCTGAGCAATTATTCTATCAATACAAGCATTTCTGCTAAGAAATTATGGAGTGAGTTGATTTGGAGGTATTACGGGGCCACAATAGTGTGTAGTAGTGCTTTCTATGGAGAAAACGGTGCTTGCAAAGCAAGAAATATGTGCTGACCATATGTTATCATAAAAGGAGCTGCCTGAAATTCAGCATGGAAAAAAACAAAACAGAGAAAACGTTAGAGAATCATGGGGCTTCAAGTCTTCTGCAGAAGCAAATAGAAGTGAGAATTAATATGTATAAATAACAGGGGGTATAGGGAGACAGTCCCTCATGTGGGGGTGCAGGGGGTGTCTTGTGCCCTCCAAAATAATATTTTTTTCCTGTCATTGTAAGGGTTTGCCCCTGTTACATTTATGTACAGGAAAGTCAGCATTAACTGTGTTGGGTTATGAGGGAAGATCAGGATTCAATATGTGGTTTTAAGTGGTGCATAACTCAATAATAAAATACACAAATAAATGGCTTACAGCTATAATGTGCCATTAAACTTACTTTAGCTTGTTTAAGCTACACTACTGGTAGGTATACCTGCAGGGGGGTGTGAAAATTCCCCAGTTGCTATATACTGGTGGCTAGAGCAAACTCATGGTGGCGTGGTAGGGAATACCTCAGGCTTGAACCCTGTATTCAGGTGCTAAGGACCTGAATTCCCTACCCACCACCATTTGCAAAAAAATTGCAGATTTTTGCCTCATATTTGATCTGATCTATTCCTCATAATATCTGTGGTTTCTAAATATTGTACTGCTTGGTATTTGATGGTGCAGTGGTAGCATTGTTGCCTCACAGCTGCAGGTTCTCATGTTTGATTCATGGCTGGGGTGCCTTCTGTGTGGGGTCTGCATCTTCTCCGTGGGTTTGCTTTTGTGTCCTCCCATGTTACAAAGACATGTCTGCATTATTTCTTCCTGGGCCTCTGCTGAAAATTGTTTTTTTTTGTTCCAAGTCAGACTGTCCTGATTAACAAATGTTAAATAAAATTGACAGGCATTTGAATTTCAGACTTCAGGTTTCTGAATGTTTAATTCCTTACATATTTGATGGTGCAGTGGTAGCACTGTTGCCTCACAGCTATAGGTTTTCTGGTTTGATTCTTGGCTGGGGTGCTTTCTGTGGGGAGTCTGCATCTCATCCCTGTGTTTGTGTGGATTTGCTCTAGTGTCCTGCCATTTTACAAAGACATGTGTCTGTAGTATTTCTCCCTGGGCCTCTGCTGAAAATTGTTTTTGTTCTGTCAGAAGTAAAATTGACAGGCATTTGAATTTCAGACTTCATATTCTTCAGAAAATACATAGTAACACAACCTTTTATTCTAGCAATTTTCTAAGTTTATAAGATGAATATTTGAAATTCATCCTTATTTTTGGGACTGTATTACCCCATTATTGGCTTTGTTCAGGTTTTTTGTGCTAAGAGGTTGACAGCTATGGTGAGAACTGAATTCATTATGTGATAGCCATTTAAGTTTCAGTCTTCCTCTCTTTCACAAAGCAGCTGATTTGGCGTAGTGGTATGATGCTCTGACTGTTTTGCACAGGGACCTTGGCAGTAAAATGTATGGTGGCAACACAGCATTTTTCTTTCACAAAGCAGGTGATTTGGCATAGTGGTATGTTGCTCTGACTGTTTTGCACAGGGACATTGGTAGTAAAATGCATGATGGTAACACAGCATTTTTCTTTCACAAAGCAGCTGATTTGGCATAGTGGTATGTTGCTCTGACTCTTTTGCACAGGGACCTTGGCAGTAAAATATATGGTGGTAACACAGCATTTTATTCTAGCAACTTTCCAAGATTATACAAGCAATGTTTAATGTGTCCCTGTTTTTTGGGCTTTTGACCCCCCCCCCAATAAATTTGGCCTTTTCCAGATTTCTTGTGCTGCGAAGTTGAGATGCAGTTGAGTATTGAGTAGATTTTACAAGGAGCTGAGAGCTGCAGGGGAAGAGAAATCTAGTGCTGCTTATGCTAAGTCAGTTGGCATTGTTAATAGCACAACAGGTTGTATACTTGTGTTTGATGCAGAAGGTCGTTGATTCTATTCCCACAAGGGGTGAATGCTGCCCTACTGAAAAAGTTAAGATACTAACTATGAGCCTGTTATCAGTTTGCCATTCATTTCCTATTGCAATATTACTAGCTTATCATTTTTAATGTAATATAGGCAATTTATTCCTCAGGGCATCAGACACTTTATTTTTCGATGAAACCATGAAATATAAAGGTGTTTGCTAGCAGCAACCTCTTCATTAGTTAAAGATTTATTTGATGTGGAATTATTTAGATGACTTTTTTACTTCTTCAGTGATTGTGCATATTTACTGATAATGGTGGACTGTAGAATTGTGCATATTTACTGATAATGGTGGACTGTAGAATTGTGCATATTTACTGATAATGGTGGACTGTAGAATTGTGCATATTTACTGATAATGGTGGACTATAGAAGTTTGAGTAGACTTTTATGATGGAAATGTTCAGAACTGGGCAGTTTTGTCATAATGGGTGCATGCATTTTGTTTCATTGTTTACTGGAAAGATGTTCTGAATTGGGCAGTTTTGTCATTATTGGTGCATGCGTTTTACGTTTCAAGGCAAGGAGTAGTTATGCAGTGTAAATGTGCAGAGTACCCCCCCCCCCCATCCAAGGTA
This sequence comes from Protopterus annectens, assembly GCF_019279795.1. Lineage (NCBI taxonomy): Eukaryota > Metazoa > Chordata > Ceratodontiformes > Protopteridae > Protopterus > Protopterus annectens. The sequence goes on along the minus strand of NC_056744.1, from coordinate 1,206,315,328 downwards.
GACACAAGTACTAGAGTGGCTTTTCATCTGTCCTTGATTTTTGCAGAATGGTCTGGTTTCTGTCATATTTTTTGTACTGTTGATTTATGCTTATTACTCAAAGTGCCTGTTGCTCTGTGTTTAAGTAGCAATTCTTTAATGACCATCAGGTAAGCTTGGCTGAGATCGTAAAATGCAAGTAAGCTTTAATAAGCATACTGTTAAAGAATGGCCAACATTGAAAGCCTTTCTGCTGTTGCCATGTAGAAAATACTTAACTAGATAATGTATAAGCCTTGGGTATTGAAATGCATATGACAGTATTTGTAATAAAGGGCAGGATTACATTATTTTAAGAAGCTCATTACACTTGGCGACTTCCAGTCATCTCTGCAGGCTTTACCCATAAACTAAACAGAATGCCAATCGTGTGGTCCATAACCTGTACAGTAATCCTTTTAAGCAATGTATCTTGATTTTATTTCTTGTTTGCTTTTCATTTTTTACTTTGATCATGTTTTCCCCATGAAACATGTAGATAGTTGTCAGGCAGCAGGTCTTTTTTTGGATAAGAAACATTTCTACAAGTGGGGGCATCAGAGATTTCTACTTTCAGCATGTTACTTGGTACTTTAATAAAGCTGAATATAAATTATAATTAGAACTGCAGTGCAAGAAGTGGTTTGAGTTGAGTGCTGCTTGTTTTTCTTATACTTGATTTTGACTGGCATTCCATTAATCTATTTAAAACGTAATTTATTTTTTCATGCCTCACAACCTTTTTGTTTCCATCTAGATGTTAAGTAAGCTGTCATGCAGCCAATGCCTTGAAATATTTTTATTCTTCTACACTTCATTTTGTCTTGATTGTACTCTCATAATGACGGTTTGGCACCCGGGGCAATGTATTTAGTTAGTTTTTGTGGTTTTGAGCATAGCTCCTTCCCTTTCTAGTTGGCCGCACCCCTTCCCACTGATCCCACCCATTCACCTGTCTCCTGCAGCCCCCCTTTGATTTGAAGTCACCAGCCATCACTGGATGCAACATATCTATATATGACATGTATATATATATATATAGACATGTGAGTGTATGGCCATATAAACATGTACGCCAATACGGTACCATGCAGTGGGCAGCATGTAACATCTGATAGGAGGGGAGCTAGGACAATGACATCTACCATAGTCTGTACACAGGCTAAAGTACATATTAAGAATACACACACACTGCTGACATTTACCATAAGTACACAGACCTCAGTACTGTACAGTCATCCACAGAATGTCCAGGATATGTCATGAAATATAACCCCTACTGTGCATAACATGTGTAGCAGTCTGATATATCACTGGCTTATCAGATATGATGACACTAATTATGGTGTCAACATATGTACAAAGGTTGACAGAGGTGTGGCTGGAAGCACATACACAGAGCTAATATTGACATGTTGCTGTGATACCCTCATATATTTTCTGTTGTAAAAGGGTTTGTTGCAACATATGTCCTATGAGGGATATGAAGTCAGTATCTGTCATGGCCTTCACCATCTACAGACTGAAATCTTCACACTACCTTCTGCAATCCACAGATAGATCCTCCGTGGCTAACCCATGAAACCAAAGGAACACCACTGGCCAGTCTGCAGATAACCATGCAGATGGGGATTCCTCATAAACATGGAATTGACATGGCAGGTATTGCAACATGCACGACAGTCATATCCAAACACTGATAACCAACATTACTCCAAATGCAGTTTAGCAGCAGTCAGGCACACCCCCTCCTGTTTGTTACCCTATTTCCATAGTGTATGTTGTTAGAGGTAAATCCCCAATCCATCTGAGATGCTGTTTGCCAAACAACACATCTAGTTCCTGCTCACAGTGAATGAAAAGGGCCAACACCACCATGATGTTCCTAGATATTGGAGTGTGTTTCCATGCAATCAGCTAGGGAAGGGCTGCAATCCATGCAGATGCCATCAGCTGATCCTGAGCATCACTTAAACCACACATGCTGCTGCCTAAGCATAGCAGGTGTGGGTTTCCACATCCACCAGAGAGGGGGTGGAAGAGGCAGACAGAGGCAAATACCTGTCAGGGAGGAGTGGGAGAGTAAAACTGTAGCATGTTTGTGTCACACACCTACCAGCACAGGGTATCAGACCCCCAACAACTATATAGTGCTATCACAGTTAGATGCAGTTATTGGGTGCACCACATGGGTTACCTGTTGTGGAGCACTCAGAACATATATGTGATGGTGAGTGACATCTGCAACAGAGATATGGTACATATAAGGTAGGTGTCCTACATGTGCCTGTCTGCATGAGCAGATGCCAGCATCAACACAGCCACAGTCTCACATTGACGCACACACATTGACACACTTGCCAGGGCCAGGAGTACAACTCATCAGTAATGGGATTGCCACAACACATCACTGTGCAGGTATCACATGCACAACATGGTTCATGCGGAGGTCGTAAGGGCAAAGATTATGAGGAGGTGTCAGACATTGAACAGCATGCTTCAGTATGCCCATGGGTTGTAGTGAGTGTAGATGTGGCCATATGCACCATACAGCACACACAGAAACACACTGGGTGCCAGTACTGACATGCATGGGTGCATGTCTGCACAGGTGAGTGGTGGTCAGCTGTGCCAGCAGGCTGTACAAGGGTAGGTGATGGGTATACCTTGGCATCAGACCACAAGACAATGGTCTGCATTGTGGCTCAGGGCTGTTGTTTCTGCATTTGCCCACACAGGTGGGTATTGTATCCCCCATCCAGTCACCTGGGTGACTATTGTGTGTGGCCAATGCTGTGCATTGCCTGTAATGTATGTGTTCCTTAGTCTATGACATGGATGGTGTCTAGGATGTGCACACCTCCCACATGCATGTACAGTGACATGTGGAACTGTACCTGGGGTGTCTGGCCCATGTTGTGAACATGGATTATCATCAGATGTTGCCAGTCTTGCCCACCTGTGGCAGGAACTGGTAATGGGCAGCAGGTTTACCCAGCACCTACATTGATAGCATGCTAACAGCATTCCCTGGTGTCAGTGGCATTTGTCCATACAGGGCATGTTGTCAGGCATGGTATGTCCATTTTGGGTCACATGTGAAGGCACCACAGGTGGTGCAGGTGTCCATTGGGGAACATGGTGGAGGTGCACTGTCTGCATGTACGTGCATATTGGACAGATGGGCAAGGTGACATGCCCTCTGTAGCCTACTGCTATCACTCCATAGTCACTATCAGTGGCCAATATACAGTGTACTAACCACATATTGGCTGTTGCCTAGGCATGTGTGTGTATGACACATGGGTAGAGAGTGTGATCTGGGTAATACTGGAGTTGCTAACTGTAATTGCCTGGCCTAGATGTCACATGTATGGGTATGGCTTTGCACCCCAGCCTCTCAGCTGTTTTACATCTGTTATCCCAGTACAGTTGACATTGTGATATATAATAAGGCCACCATATAAGAAATATGCAAAACCTGCTCCCCATTGGCCACACACTCACAGCCACCTCTACACAGGATATGGGTTACAAACAAACACACACACACAGACACACACACACACAGACACACACACACACACACACACACACACACACCCGTCATGTTTTGGAGTAGAACCCCTACCTAACTAATTTATTACACTACAGCACTATGCAGTTATAGTATGCCCCACATACATTACTGGAGTATTCCATCCCTAAAGGTGTATTTCACAATGGATGACATCAGCAGGATTACCAAAGTAGGGCATTTCAAATGTACTGCAGGTGAGTAGCCTAAAATGCATTGCTCCCTACACAGACAGGGAGACATAAACTAAACATTCACAGCCAACATGTGTGGGTGCAGAACCCCTGACCAAGGTCTATAGCTCACTACAGCATGGAGCTGTTATAGGATGCACCACAGGGATTACTAGAAAACTCCTTCCCCAAAGGTGTATTTCAAAATGGATGACATCAGCAGGAATACCAAAGTAGGGCATTTCAAATGTACTGTGTGTGACTAGCCTATACTGCATTGATCCGTACACAGACATTGGAACACACACAAAGCATCCAGAACTGCCACACTCCAGCAGTACGCATTTACTGGATGCGTTACAGGGATTACTCGGCTACAACCTTCCCAGAGGTGTATTTCTAGGTTGGTGACATCAGCAGCCTTGGCAAAGTTGAGTATATGAATTTTAAGGAGTGTGAGTACCCTAAAAAGTATTGCTCTCTACACAAAACAGACATACACACACAATTGCTATATCTGGGGTTAGAACACATACCTAACTACTGTATCACACTACAGCAGCATGCAGTTATAGGATGTGCCACAGAGATTACTGGGCTACAACCTTCCCAGAGGTGTATTTCTAGGATGGTGACATTAGCAGCTTTGGCAAAGTTGAGTATATGAATTGTAAGGAGTGTGAGTACCCTAAAAAGCATTGCTGTCTACACAGTCAAAGACAGACACACACACACTTACCATGTCTGGGGTTAGAATGCCTACCAAATTACTTTATTACACTACATCATTACACAGTTATAGCATGTGCCACAGACATTACTCGAGTACTGTTTCCCCAAAGGTGTATATCATATTAGATGACATCAGCAGCCTTGGCAAAGCTGAGTATATGAATTGCAAGGTGTGTGAGTACCCTAAAAAGCATTGCTCTCTACACAGTCAGAGACAGACACTCACAGTTGCCAAGTTTGGGATTAGAACACCTATCTAAGTACTTTATCACACTACAGTGGTATGCAGTTACAGGACACGCTACAGAGATTATTGGGCTACTACTCTCCCAAAGGTGTATTCCACATTGGATGACGTCAGCAGGCTTGTCATAGTAGGGCTATGGGGGGGGGTGGTGTGTGCATGGGCCATAACACATTCATCTAGAGGTTGACACGCCACATGCGGGCACACACAGAGTCATATGTCACATTTATGTGCATACAGCTGCTAGATGACGACTTCCTTGTACAGTCATGTTGCACAGCTGGCACGTGCACCACATAGTCTGTAATGCTGACATTTACTGGTTGCTAGCATCTGCAGTGAGTGACATCTGCACCTCATGTGTTTGGGTCCCTCTGGCTGTCTGCTGGGTGGGACAGGCCTGGGTGGCTCCTTGTCACAGTCACCCTCTTCCACACATCTATGTACATCTACCTTTGGCTTATTATAGTGTGTTGTCCTGACATATATATCTGTATTCCTATCCACTGTGTGTGCATGAGCGGTGCATATGGACGAGTGTCCACACTGACAACTGCAACTGCCATATATGTCTGCTCCACTGGTGTTTGCAGTCATGGCCTTCATGTGTTTAAGTGTGTGAGCATGCCCAGTATGACCTTTCAATATGTGTTGACCGACATTGCCTTCATTTCTCTAAGTGTGTGAGCAGGCCCAGTACGGCCATCTGTATTGAATGTGTGGATTGTGTCCAGGTAGTTTGTGCTGCAGTGATGACCTTTGTGTTGTACACCGACAGGTAGCATGCTATCTCTGCAGGGTATCCATCGATCATTTGGCTTTGACTGTTACTACATTTCTGCATAGTGGGCGGGGCACACCTGACAATTTCTACATTTCTACACAGGGTTGGGGGGCACACCTGACTGTTTTTACATTGCTATATAGGATGCGTGGGGCACACGTGACACTTGTACACATTTGCTATGACTGTACTGGTATGTCAGGTACTCCATTTCATTTTGTACTGCTAACTATCATGCTGACTAGAGGCATGCCAGTGTACTACAGATCGTGCCTTTGGTTGCCCTACATATTATTGTCTGACTTCCTACCCTTCAGAACTAACATCCCACTGCCTGCCCTGCTGTGGTCTGTCTGTGTAGGCCTGGGGGGGGGGGGTTAACCATAGCCATCATTCTGGGGCCATGGCACAGGCTCTGTTTGGGTTTGTTTACACCTGTCGTGCTAGCTGAGACTGTTGTTGGGTATGTGAACCTTCCTGACTGGCATGTGTGGGTCTTATGGACACACATGTTGCTCAGCTCATTTCCTGAAGTAGGTTTTGTCACCCTGTGTAGTACTGGCTACTATGGTGACTCCAGTATGTGTTACAGATCTCATGCTGCCACTATGGGTGTCTACTGTCTGCTGCCATAACATTCGGCCACCTGATCCCCTTGCATGCTCACATCCATACCATAGCTACAGGTAACAGCACATTCTACTCCATTTGGCAATTGGTAGGTTGATTGACATACCTTGAGGGTGTGCCAGACCTGCGGATGGTGCTGGAGGGCTGCCTAAGTTGGATGCACATAGGGAGTGCCCTATACATGGTTGAGCACAGGTAGTGTCATGTTTGGCATCCCTTTTACTGTATGTGCGAGTCAGAGAGAGGTGTCATTCCCTGGGTCCCTACTATATCACTGCATATGCTATGCGTTGCCTCTTTGCCAAGGCCAGGGCATACTGGGCATGCCTCCTTCTTCCTACTGGGGCAAGCTCAGGTTGTTCCTCCTCTGTGTCAGTCTGTGCCTGTGCAGGCCTTGGCATTGCTGGGGCACTGTGTGGCCCTTCCCCATGCTGTTCCTGCTGCAGCTGTTTCCACAGGATCATATTGTGTAGCATAACGCATACCATAACAATTTGGGTACATGTAGCTGGTGAATACTGCAAGGCTCCACCGGATGTGTCCAGACACTGGAACCATGCCCTGAGCATCCCAAATACACACTCTGTTATATGCCTGGCCTGTGCGTGTGCCTCGTTATGGTGTTGTTTTTCAGGTGTGTGTGCATTTCTGATGGGTGTCATCAGCCGCAGCCCAAGTGTGTACCTAGCATCCCCCACTAGGTGACCATAGGGGATGTCCACATTGGCAAACCTCTGGTACAGCTGCATCAGATGCCATATGTGAGAATCGTCATAGCTTCCAGGGCAGCCAGCAGACAAACATTCATTATAATGCCCTGGGCATCACATATGACCTGGTAGTTGATTGAGGGGATGCCCCTGCGGTTGATGTAGGCTGTACCCTGCTCACTGGGTGATGTTTTTATGTGTATGTGCGTGCAGTCTATAGCACCCACTACTCCAGGGTATTCAGCTATTTGATGGAAGAGATGCATATTGCTGGTCAACACCTCATGTATGTTGAGGAAATATACATGCTCACTGGCATGTGCTGACATGGCATCCAGGAACTGGTAGAATAATCTGGATTTTGATGCTGTGAGATCCCCATGATATCCCCAGTTGCCCTAGGTCTACACATACCTTGGTATCCACTGAAATGGGTTCCCCTCAGTCAGTTTGGTGTGTCAGGTGTGGCCGGCACAGCTCAACAATTTGCTGTTGGAGGTCTCTGTCCACCCTATAGCGCTCCACTATCTCCTGCTCATGTAGCCCCTGGTAGGTTACCCTGGGTCTGTACACTCTTCTCCGTCTCCTCACTGTGGGTTGTTCAGCAGCATTGACATCCTCACCACCCTCAGCCTCTTGCACATGTTGTTCTGTATTTCCTGCTGCAGCCCTTCTCATTTTGAAGGTTTGTTTGTTAAAATTTCCCCACTTGTATACATCGGTGGTGTAGAGTGTGAGACAAACCAGAGGGGAAGGTGTTTTCTTAGTTTATAGTAGTGTTCTGGGCTGGTCTGCTGCCTGTGTAATTGGCTGATTCTGATACATTTCACCTGACAGCTATGCTAGTTCTCATTGATTACCTTCCTATTGCTGTTTTCCCTTCCCATTACCTTCCTGTTTAAGGCCAGGGGTGCGCTGTGCAAGCAGAGTGTTCAAATGTGCACAGAGCTGCTATTTCCTGGTTTACTTTTTTTTTCTTTCCAACCCGGTGTGCGGCGTGCACACCTGCTTGGCATTGGGAAGAGTGCTAGGCAGGTTTAGACACACCCCCTGGCTTAGCTATGCTAAGTTAGGAGCAATCCCGAGCCACAGGGCTCCAATCCGTTTACAGTATGCCTGACACATCCCCCATGATGTCACCTATATCTTAGTCTTGCATCCAGCTGTTCATACTATTACACTGTTGGGACCTGGCTCAGATGCTGGGGAAAACTGTGATTCACTATGCTTCCACTCATTTGCATAGGATTGCCTGTTAATGCATAGTTACATGTCTCACACTGAGCCTCCCCTCTTGGCAACCATTACTCACTGGCTAGGTTGTCTTCTGCCTGCCATTCACTTGCATGGCAGAATACTGATTTTAGTTAGAATGCTTATTTTAGGTTTATTTTATTATCCCCCCCAATCCTGTTTGCGTGCCACTGCCCTATGGTCAAACAGCCAAGATCGGCGAAAAAAAATAAAAGTTGTTTTTTTTTTTATTTATTTTATTGTTTGCAATGCCAATGGCCTTATACTTGGCCATTGGCATGCTTCCTCAATTATATGCAGCCTTTATTTGGAGCTGTCATAGCTCCGTTTAGGATTTTGCAGAAATGTATTCGGTTACTAACCAAGTACATTTCTGCAGATAGCACTTGTCTTGCATGGACTATTGTAAGCTTCCTGGATTGCAAAAGCACCTCATTTGCATGAATTTCTCCTGCAAATGAGGTGATTTGCCTACCAGGGCTTAGTACGTGCATGATTAGTGCAGGGGCTCTCATGCACGCCTCTGCAGGCTGTTCCTGGATCGCACGGCAGACATATTGCCTGCTAGGGCTCCTGAACTAACCATGCACGCCGTGCAGGGCATCAAGAATCCGGGGGTGGTCTATTTTTACACTTTGCCAAACTATAGTCACATGGTTGCACTCAAAGCAGTAAGATTTTGTAACTGCACAGAAACAGAAAACAGCATGTGACTGACAGAAACTAAAAAGGAATAAAACCATAAAATCAGGACAATTATTTTTAACTACTGTACCCTGCACCCCTCACAATTATGGTGGTTATTCTGGATACCAAAAGCTAGTAAGGTATTAAAAGCCTAAAATATATTCATGTGTGTGTGTAAATATATATATATATATATATATATATATATATATATATATATATATATATATATATATATATATATATATATATATGGTTCCACTTCATATCATCGAATTATTATTTCATCGAATTTCAAATCATCGAGACCAAATCGTCAAAAACTCATTTTGTCGAAAACTCATATTATCGAATCTCAAATCATTAAAAACTATAAAGCAGCTAGAAATAACATCCCAGACACTGTTTACTATGTTTATGAAGGGGGGCATGCCTCTCTGCACCCCCCATAGCCCCCCACACCCCCCCTAAATTAAGTATACCAACTCCAAGGTCGCACTACAGTCGGGTAGGAAATTACCTTCCCCCCCCCACTGTAGTGCAACCTTGGAGTTGGTATATTTAAGTTACGGGGGTTTGGGGGGCAGAGCCCCCCACATGGGGGTTGCAGGGGGGCTTGCCACCCTGCACAAACATAGTAAAAACTCAGTGGGATGTTATTTCTAGCTGCTTTATAGTTTTTTAATGATTTGAGATTTGATGATATGAGTTTTCTATGAAATGAGTTTTCGACAATTTGGTCTCGATGAAATGATAATTCAATGATATGAAGTGGAAACATATATGGATATATATATATATATATATATATATATATATATATATATATATATATATATGAAACCATCGAATTTACACTACATTGAGAATGACTACATCGAGACTAGACCATCGAAAGTACATAACAAAACATCGACTACATGGAAAGTGCAGAACATACAGGAGAGAAGTTAAACACACTACACTACATAGCATACACCCTGACCCAGGTCCGACACTAACGCACACTTCACCTACCTGCACTAACCCTAACTCACTTACCCACCCCAAGCTCCGACACTAACGCACACTTCACCTACCTGCACAACTCACTTACCTGACCACTCCTACCTCCGTCACTGTTGCACTCGCTAAACATACACAAGTGCTGTGACATTTCATTATGGTTTGCAATTTCAATATAGAAGTCCCGATCTTCTCATTTTCGATGTAGTGTAAATAGATGGTTTCATAGGAAACCATATATATATATATATATATATATATATATATATATATATATAGATTAGGTAGATAGATATATGTATATATATATATATATATATATATATATATATATATATATATATATATACACATAGATATATATATATATATATATATATACACATGTGTATATATATATATATATATATATATATATATATATATACATATGGGTCCCATTCAAAGAAATCACCGACGCCAGATGACCGAGGGACAGGGTGATTCGCCGACAGTGGAAAGACCGACAAGGGTAATCTGCGATCGCGACCGGTAAGTGTGCGACAGTGACGGAGGTAGGAGTGGTCAGGTAAGTGAGTTAGTTAGGGTGCAGGTAGGTGATGTGTACGTTAGTGTCGGAGCTTAGGGGTGTGTAAGTGAGTTAGGGTTAGGGTGCAGGTAGGTGAAGTGTAGTGTCGGACCTTAGGGTTAGGGTTTGGGTAGGGCTAGTGTGTATGGTATGTAGTGTCTGTTGTTTACGGTCGGTGATTTGGTGTTCGTGTTTTGTTGGGTTTGTGTGTTTTCGGTTATTTGAGTTTTGTAATCGGCATGTCGGTGTTTAGAAGTAGACCCATACATATATATATATATATATATATATACATATATATATATATATATATATATATATATATATATGTGTGTGTGAATATATTTTAGGTCTTTAATACCTTACTACCTTTTGGTATCCAGAATAACCCCCTCACTAGTTCCAGTAAGGCTTCCTTCCATCATCAGTCAGATTTCAGAATGTTTTTGTGCCATATTAAAATTAAACTCAAAAGCATTGCTGCAGGAGTTTTCTTCCAGTGACAGCAATTTTCAAAACCCAGATTTTACGTGTGGAAAAAAGGGTCACTGGCAATAAGTACAGTCACAGAGTCAGGTAGACATGAGAGAATATCCTAGCATTTATTGCCGAGAGCATACTTCTATCTCTGAGCACCAGAAGTTTTAGGTAAATACATGCAGAAGTGCAATTCGTACTGAAGATAAATGCAAGCATAGGACTCAAAAGGAGGGTCTGTGTTTCTTATCCTTAAAACTCACTCAGAAATTGTGAGGCACCAATTGATTGATGCACACTATTAGAACTCATTGTTTTACTTAGACTTTACTATTGTGGTCAATACACAAGTTTCTAATACTGATGTTAGGTTGCGCGTTGCCACCAATTAGCAGTAAAATACTAAGCCTCTCATACCACCCAGATATCTTTCAGTAGAAAGAGAGACTAAATCAGAATATACATTCAGAATGTTTGGATATATTTATCAGGACTGTTTCTGTTATCTATCATTGCAATATTATTTCTATCAACTACTATTTGAAATGCAGTTTTACAAATGTATCACCCCATGTAAGAAAAATGCAAATTAAATAATTATTAAACTCTGTCTATAAGCCCAAGAAGGAAATATTACACCATCAGTCTGCTGACAATTACAAGTCTAGCCATTAGTGGTCAGACTCAAACCTTGTACCTTGTATCTGTGAGAGAAGGACCTTAACCATTATGCCACATCCATGTATTATGTCAAACAGTTTTCTGAGAGATCAACTACTTCCATCAACGGCTATATCAAAACAATAATGTACATTCACAGCCAAACATGTGCATACATGCAGGAGCAAAGACAGGATAGGAATAAACAGTAACATAAGTATGGAGCGAAGGGCAGATGCCTCATCTGTGTAAGTGGATGAATCTAGAACTCCATGACACAGTTTCTTTACAAGGATACAAATAAAATGAAACATTACAAGTAGTCAAAAATAGTAATTCAAACATTCACATGACAAATTCACGCCCGTCACTGTAGTGTGTAGCTATCATGTTTTTCAGCTTATGACATTAATAGAGATATAGGGATTAATGGAGAAATAGATTACATTCAGCATGTGGGTGTGAATGACCTCATACATACCTCCCTGGACTACATAAAAAGAGACATGGAGGAGCTCTTGGATTATGTAGCCCAGGCAGGTATGACCATAGTCCTGAGCAGCATCCTACCGCCGCCCAGAATGATACTGCAATACAAGCAGAAAATGATTCACCTCAAGCAATTGGCTAAGTTTCTGGTGTCATTCTAAGGAGATCAGTATCTATCTGCTTGGGCTGACAAGATTGACAGACCTCAATGCTTTGCCAGTGATGGCCTGCATCTGTCACCCCTAGGTTTCCGGATACTGGCTAAGGCTCTTGCCACCCCTATAGTGCCTTTTTTAGGCTGTGTTCCAAAGACCAATTTACCACCGTAATAGCTATAAATAAAAGCAATCTGAGGGTCATGCTGCTCAATGCTAGAAGTCTAAATCTCAAGATGCACTCGCTCAAAGCACTCCTCAAAATGGAGAACATGAAAAGGAGAAAAGGTGCTGTAACAGAGACCTGGTTTAAAGCAGCCGAAAGCACCTCTGTGCCACCAGGCTATAACTCATTCCACACCTTTGGCCCCCAGAAAATGGACCAAAGCTCCAAAGGTGGTGGTGTCTCCATATTCATAAAGGATATGCACATCTCCAGACCAGTAGCCCAGCATAACGCATAGGAGATACTTCAGGTACAACTAACAGTGGGTAAGAAGGTGATTCAGGTCGTAGCCTGGTCTAGGTCTCCAACTATGCCCCAAGACTCTCATTATACATTCCTAAGCACCCTAGAAACTATTAGGGTCCAACCCAGCACTCTCATACTGGGTGACTTCAACTATCCCTCCATCAACTGGGAAAACTCCTCATGCACCTTGACGTCCTGGAGAGTCAAGTACACTCCTCCACATGCTGTAGCATAATGAAAAGAAACTGGTTCAGTATTCATAAGGCTGACACCTGTAATATCCTTCTTGTGTCCCCAGTATGTTGTTGAATTGTCCCTGTAGCTATGATGGTTAAAGCTGCACATATCTTAACATCCTCGGAAATGGGCATAACATGTATCCCCTCATTTCTGCTTATGGGCAGCACAGTTTAACAAGTTCCCTTATAGTCTCCCTGAGCAAGCAGAAATAATCCACAAACATCTGGTCTGTGAGGTAGTGAAATGTCTCCTACCCATATGCATCTGGTGGCATGTTAGACACTATCTGTACCTTGTCCATTGATATGGATATCTGCAATGAGCAAAATTCAGGTACTGGTTCCAGTGGTGACCAGTAGCACATACTGCTGAGTTAAAGTTTCTGCTAATCCTAGGATTGTTCCTCCCAATTTGGTTTTCCCATTTCTTTACATTATGTGGCTTATATGGATGTCATACACACTATTTTGCCTCCTGTTCAGCTAAAGTGCATGTTATAATCACCTGCATCTTGGTGTTGTCACTACTCATGCTAAGTTGCCCTGAGCAATGTCCTAAATATGTATGAATCCCAACCATGTTCTGTCCCAGCAACACAAAACAACTGCAAGCACATTTTGTATGTTCTAGGTTGCATTATACCTGCATCACATTTTAAGTCTCAGTACATGAGCAACACTAAACTGCGATGGTGGTGCTGTGGTAGTGTTGTCGCCTCACAGTAAGACGTTGTCCTGTTCGATTTTCAGCTAAAGCGTCTTCTGTGTGGAGACATGCATGAATGGGCATACCTTCGGTGAAGGTTGTGCATCAGGGCCGGCAACTCTGCAAGTAAAAATCTACTGCCAATCATTAGTGGACTGAAGTTCCGCTGTGGCGTTGCAACCCCTAACTGGGAAAAGCCAAAAGACACAACAACGTGAGCAACACTAAAAACAACACTAAAAAAAGATGCACTAACATCAGGGCTGGTTTTATACATGAGAAGTCCCAGGGGAGACAAGTATTTAATGATTTTCACCAACCAGTAAAGCCAGCACCATCTTAAGATTTAAAACAAAATGTTATTAATTTATCATTAAACTTCTTGCACAACAGAACATATCTAATCTATAACCTCAGCCATAGTACTGTTAAGAATCTGTCCCAGAGTAAACAACTAACAGCAACTGAGACACTGCAAACACCAAGAGTTATTACAACCTCAACAATAATGCAATCATTAAAAAAAAAGTAATGCAATCATTAAAAAAAGTTTGTTTGTTGTGACGCGAGTTTGTAATAGCATAGCCATCAATCACAGTTCATTAGCATATAGTTCTCAAAGAGGCATAGCACTCAAGAAAATAGAACACAGAATCTCACCTCATTGTCATGGTAACAGCAACGTTAAATAGCTTCCTAGGTGATCAGCAATGTCACTCAATAGTAACCACACCCCAAAATGCGAGAAGATATTGTAAGACTAATGCGAAGTTTACATACAACACATACTTTCTTTTCTCACTCCAAGTGCTATAATTATAAATTAGAAAAGGCTTTTTTAACCCCACCTTGAATACAAATTGCCAATGTTAAGAAGTACCAGAACTTGACAGAAAAGGAACAAGACGAGCAACCTGCAATGAGAACAAAAATTTCATGTAACACATATACTCTGCAAGTACCTGCCTTGCATTGGTGCCCAGATCATGGCTAAAGCAGAGCAAGCCATCCACCTTGTTACTAAACACAAAAACAAATTGCATGTTTTGACTTCATAATTTGACCCACTACACACGCACCTAAGCGATCTCATGTCACAACTGTCGCACGATGGCCTCTTGTCTTCAGCCCAAAAACAAATATTCTTAAGTCCATCATTTAGTCTGATCTTTTGTGTAAATGCACAATTAAGCCTTCCAACTTTTTAATGGAAAGAAAAAAAAAGATGCTAAATGCAACAGTTAAAAGTCCCACAGAGTGAGTGATACAACAATGTAATCAACATTCTGCTATTTTAAAATGTAATAGATTATGTCAGTCCTAATCACGTCTCAACTTTCACTCATTCTAACCCCACATAAGACAGGCATAGGAAGGGAAAACAAGATAAAAAAAATTATAAAACATTACCGAAACAAATAAATAAAGGTCAAAATGAACGGGAAATGCTTCTACAGTGATCAGTGAAATCCTGGAGTGATGAAAATAAAATAGAGGATCCAGTAGCAGGTGAAATCTCCAATTCTTTGCAAAAAGAAAGGAAATACCTGTTGCTGGACCCTCTTTTTATTTGGAGAACACAAAAGAAATTTAGGTTGGGGGTGGAGGTGTTATGCAAGTGGTGGCTTGGATTGCAAGAATCCGATTGGCTGCCACCACTTGTTTTATCAAGAACTTTGAAATGGGATTTTATACTAAAACTTTAATGTGACCTTAATGTAAAAACACGCTGAATCATAACTACAGAAGATAAATTACACATTCAGTTACAATTTCAGTGTGTTTTACATTAAGGTGAACTACAAATCTGCATGAAAGTTTGTTTTGCTTGTGGAAGGCACTCGGAGGTAATGGCTTGCAATTTGTATCTCCTCATGGCGTGCTCTGGTTTAAGCACACAGGCGCCATGAGAAGGTACTCGGGGTTAATGAGTTAGAATCTAGAAAAGAAGCTGCTGTAAAAATTGAATAGTTATTAGAGCATATAAATATTGTATGAGAACTACAACAATCAATCAGAGGTGGTTAGAAAGGATTTGGAAGACAGATTTGATAAGCAATTGACAAAGAGCAATGGGGAATATATGTATGTCTCCCAAATATGCAACAAAATCTAGAAGATTTAGGATTTTTGCTTGGAAATGTTTACATAGGTATTTTTATACCCCAAGAAGAGTCCATAGAATTTTTCCTTAAGTAGACAGCAAATGTTGGAGGTGTGATGGGGAAGAAAGAGGTAACTGGGAACATATTTTCTGGGAGTGTAATGAGTTTGAAGACATTAAAGATTCCCTGCAGAGTACTCTATCACATATACTGGGTAAGCAAACTGGTGTATCTATGGAAATAATTTTTCTGAGCTATGATACAGAATTTTAATTGCCTAGACATAGTAAGGCCTTGCTGAGGCTAATTATGGTGGCTGCCAAAAAAGCAGTTACTAGAAAACGGAAATCAAAGTCTACACCAACTGAACTGGAAGTAGTGAATATAGTAGCAGAGATAAAACAGTTGGAACTGGGGTCTTTAGAAAGGGATAGGAGCAAATTACATACAAAAAATGGGAATTGTGGGAATAATAAATACAGGGGAGTTATGAGGTTTAGAAAGAAAGTGGGATTTGAATTACCTATGTAATTTTTGACCGACAATGGTTGGGTGTGGTAGATGTACAATGTTTGCAACTAAAATTATGTCATAATGGTTTGTGATGTATAATGATGTATAATGCTTGCAACCAAGATTATGTCAATATGATTTGTTTTCCTTTATATAAATGTACAATTACCTATATCACGAGTGATAATTTAATAAAGGTGTTTCTTGTTTAAATAAAAAAAAATCTGCTTATGCTAAAGTTCAAATTCATATAATAATATACTTCCAGGACCTGTATTAGTGACATATAAGATGACTTTTATGTTCTGTGGTATGCTTGGTACAGACTTTACCACATACCCTTAGGTGCTGCAGACCATGAGTGGGCAAAGACTTTGTCATGCAGTAATAGCTATGCTATTCACATACCCAAACAACATATTCATTCATAAAACAGGCATTGTTTTTCTGTCTTAATTCTAGTTTTTGTATGACAAGTATATATATTGTAATATATTTTAAAGTGAAATACTTCCTTCACCATTTAGCCAATTGATTGTTATGCTAGGTTATAAGTTTTTAAATAAGCAAACCTTTGGTATTGAAAATTTCAAGATAGTCATTTTAGCAACTCTTCTGTCAAACTGCTTTTTATAGTTTCACAAGTATATGCGAGCATAAAAACACTAGGGTCTTTATATACCTAGTAATGCTACCCAAATGCGTGCTTTTAGCTATTGTATCTTGGGTGGTTATATTGGGAGAGGGTTATGTTAGTTTGGATGTTACTATGAATTATGTAGAAGGACCATGTAAGCTCAGTCATGATTTATTGACTACTTCTATCCATCAGAGACATGGAGTCCAGACCCAGGGTGAATTTCTGATTTCTTTTCCACTCATCTATGTTAAGTGTGAATAAGTATAGGGAGGGACTCTGCTTCACTTGGAAGAGGAACCTAGTGCAGAAAAAAGAGATTTTCTGAGATACACATTTGTCTCTCCAACATGTCCTGTTTATGTTGGAAAATTTAAATCCTTAGATCTAGTAGTTCTCATACTGTTCATTCAGCAAATGTGTAAAAGGCTCATCAGATGAGGATCCAAGGATGCCACCCATGTATGCTAGGCATAAATCACCTCTCCGTACTCTGCAGGGGAGTGAGTGTAGAGATAGGGCTTTAAGGAGATCTGCATAGGACAATGTGTTGCTGCTCTGCATTCTTTTGGTAAAGAACCTTTGCAGGCACTCCATGTCAAGTGCATGCTGACTGGGGCATTATACTCAGTAATGAGTCTGATGAGAGATGAATGCTCTTACTTATAAGTTGAGCAACATAGAACCCACTCTACAGTTTGGTTTAAAAATGTTGTTGCACAGTAATTTTTATAAATCAAATTTTGGGTCCAGATTGTACAAATCCGGTGTCAGTGTTAAGTCCAAAGATATTATGTTGAAAACCTGAGCTTGAATGGTTTGCTTTGGTGAAGCTGTGGGCATTTTTTTGAAGAAAACATTTAAAAAAAAAAAAAAAGGTATTGCCCATGTTAACTGATGTACAAAGCTATATAGCTTTTTAGCTATATGAAACTTTGTTATGACATTTTCAGGAAATCATATTTATGGATTCTTCTGAGTAACTGTTATATCTAATTGTTACTCACATTCTGGATCTATGTTGGGCAAATTCAGTGTCATGATTTAGACAGTGGTGATCTATAAATGATTTAATGAAAATCTGACCTTATGATTTCAGGTTTTGCAATAATTCTAGCTTTTCTTTCTTTTTTCTTTTTGTTATTTGTATGATGGTGTATTTTGTTTTCTTTTTTAAAGTCTTCTTTCACTGCAGGTCAGGGTTAGTGGTGACAGAAAAATGGCTACCAGTGAAAGTTAGAAAGATAGTCAGTAGAAGGACTCAGTGTGTGGACTAGGTAGCCTGAACTAGCCTTCTGCCATGCACAGAATCCTTTTAATGTTCAAATATCTAGTTATCTGTTTTGTTTTCCTTATATTTCTCTTCTGAAATACTAAGACAGTGTGATACAGCAAACATCATGGAGAGGTATACTTAAAATGTTTGCCTATCCAGTCTCACTTCTTCGCATATTAATACATTTGGGTAGGTGCAGGTTATTTGCCATTTTACAAAGAACTGCGTTTTTGCAGGTGATTGATTCCTAAACATAGAAATGATGCATTTCTCAGAGGTTTTACATGACAGGAAGCTATTAACAACTTACTCTGCAGCAAGCTTTTGTAGTACCTCTTTTGGCTTAGTTATTGTCTTGTGGATGGCAACAGATTGATGTTAGGAAGGAACTCTGGGAATCACTGATTAATGTGGGCAGGAAGAAGTTAAATGACTTCTGGTCAGTTCATATCTTATGTTAAGGAGCCCTATGAGTCTTTACTGTTGCGTAAATGTCCATACATTTTGAATGTCAAATGGAGGTCTGAAAACTGCTATAAAAATGAGAATGAACAAAATGTAGTTCCAAAATGAAACATGCAGTTCCACGAAGACATACCTGATATCCTACAGTTCTAACCCAAAAAAACAAATGCATGAATTACTTTATTTTATTATCAAAGTAAATGGAATGATCCAAAACAGGAACTTTTTGGTCCTGAACGTGGCACAGAGGGATAGCAAGCAATCCTCAGCTCATGCTGCTGTGCCATTACATGGAGATGGACAAATTAATACTGGATATGCAGTAAAGAAATAAGACACAGTAAGGAGTGTTCTATCACATGATACCTGCATTTGTCAGGTACATCAGGTGTGAAGTGATTTTTGATGCCTCACACTCTCAGTGATGTTGATATCCAACAATATGACACATCAAGAAAGTCTCATTCTATTATGTAATGGACTCCTATGAAAACATAGGTTGTGTGAAAGGAATTGTTAAACTTTTAAATAATTTACTTTGTTTGACATGGAAGGTCATGCATACAATAGTTCTACTGAATATCATCCTATTTAATAAGAAGTCTCACAACTTTTCCTAACAAATTTAATAATACCAGCAGTTTTCTATTTTACAGGTTAATGTTTTTTTTGCTCTCTGCTCAGTACAACATTAACAGTAACATGACAAGCTGTTATTTATAATGCACATTTGCTGAGATATATATACAACTTATTTCTGGACAGAAATTATCCAATTAGTTCTTGAAAACCAAACAGATGAGCCGCTGATTTATTACTGCATATTAAGTCTATACAATGTCCACAAGCAAGCTATAAATTTTAAAATTAATTTCAAGGCAATGCATTTAATTTACTCTCTTGTAATAAGATGTAAATAGATGCTTTATGAATATGGCATAAAATAAACAATGACAAACCTGTCTGTAAAATGTAAAATGAAATTACCATACTTTTTTTTAAATCTGCTATATAGCATACCACTAGTTTCATAATTTAAATGATGCTTACACAAAGGAAAGTTAACCGCCATTGTTTTTCTATATTTTCTGTATTTTTCTAAGCACTACAGTAGCAATTATTCTATTGCAAATGTTAGGGTTATATGTATAAATCTTTACATACTATATAGTGGGAGATTAATTCATAAAACCTCACTGCAAATCTGAGCACACGTACACACAACTGAGCACTGATGCCATGGGCGTGACCTATGTAAATTAGGCCATGGTGCATCACTGCTACCCACCAAGTGGGAAGGTTGCATACTTTGGTGATTTGAAGATGCGTGTACTACATACCTTCTGTAAACGGTGCATGAAGGTATTAGTTATACTGCAGCATTCATTTCAGCAGAGAATGAGCAGACTGTACTAGTATAGACCAGCCTCAGTGGGGTCCTTACCACACTGGTTAAAACCAAAGTGATTCCCAGACATTCACAGCATATGGGATTCAGAGGTATTTTAATTACATATTATATAATGCACATTGTAAAGAACAGCTTGTCATGTTGCTGTCAATGCTGTATTGGGCAGGGAGCACAAAAAATATCAATCTGCTGAGTTAAGGACATCTTTTATGAATGCACCCACAGTGTTGTTTATGTAAGTAGTGCTTTCACAGCCCTATATTACTGTAAAGATGTAGCACATATTTCTTTGAGGACTGCAGCATAAGCATAAGATAAATAATGACAGATCTGTCTGCAATGTCTGAATAATACCAAACCGAGGAAAGTGCAATTAGACAATATCTTTTCTATTCATTACAAAATTAAAGAGGAGACAAATGTGATGACAGGATCATAGGAGATTACTAGGCTATCGACTCAGAGTACATAGGTTCATAGTTTCATAGGTGTGTACTAGGTTAATGGCCCTGGAGCCTCTGCAAGCCTAGCCCATAGGATTACCCTGGCATTGTACCACCCGACCTTAGTTCCCAGTGCCTCTGTCTTGTAGATCCCCGGGGTGAATTTTCTACTTTCCATCCACTCATCAAGATTTCTCTTGAAGAAGGCCAGTGAGGTGCTCTGCTTGACATGTATGGGAAGTCTATTCCATAGCATGGGCAGTCTCTGGGTTATGAACCTGTCCCTCCAGCATGTTCTGTTGATTGTGGTAATGAGGTTGAGGTCTCTGGAGCGTGTGGTGCAGAGGGATTGGGATTTCTTTAGATGTAGCATTTCTAAAAGAGCTGGATCAGACATGGCTTTGTAAGTCAAGCAGAGATCACCTCTAAGTAGGCGATATAAGACAGAGAATACTTGAAGTTTTTTTATTCTGTCCATATAGGACAAATGTTTAAGGCCTAGGATCCTCTTTGTAAGGTACTTTTGTGGCCTCTCCAGTTTTTGCAGGTGTTTAGTAAGGTACATGCCAAATGGGGCATTGTACGCAATGACTGGTCTAATGAGGGAAGAGTAGAGGGAAACAATGACCTCTTTCTTCCTAGATGCAAAACCCTTACTAATGAGATGTACCACATAGAAGGACTTTCTGACCACAGTGGCAATGTGGTGGTCAAAAGAGAGGTTGCTGTCAACCTGTGCTCCCAGGTGTCTTATAATGCCTTCGGTATTCAGTGGACTACCATCAATGTAGTAATTCGTGGGAACCGTTTTTTTTCCCAAAGGGAATGATGACACATTTTTTGGCATTGAGCTTATGGCCATGGTTCTGACACCAGTCGTTGGTCTCAGTGAGGCCTTTCTGTGGGATGTCAACATCACACGGGGAGGTAATAATACCTCCCAACTTGCAATCATCTGCAACCTTTGTCAGCCAGAGTCCCTTCCTGTTGGCCTGGACTTCAGAGAAGTAGATAGCAAACAGGAGAGGACCCAGGACCGAACCCTGTAGGACTCCACTCATGACTGGTCAGCAGTCTGACTTGGAATCAGCTACTTTCACACTATGGATTCTACCTGTGAGCCAGTTTGCAACCCACCTAGTGATATAGGGGTTGATGCCTAGCTTAGTGAGTTTTTCTATGATTCCTGAGTGGGGAATGGTATCAAAGGCCTTGGCCAGATCAAAGTAGGCTGTATGAACCACTTTGCCTTCATCCACAGCTCTGATGACTGACTCAAAGAAGTTGACCAAGTTGAGTAGGCATGAGCTATCCTTCACAAAACCAAACTGTGTGGTATCCAGAGTTTGGAAATTCCTTATATCCTTGTTTATTAGGTCCATGATGATGTATTCCATAGCTTTGCATATCAGATTCGTCAGGCTAATGGGGTGATAGTTCCCACGGTCTGCAGTCACTCTTCCTTTGTGGAGAGGGATGACTGTAGCCTAGCTTTTTCATCGCAATGTAATTCCATAGAAATGTTAGTTAATACCCAAGACTGCATTTAGTAATGACTGACGATGTCCATGAGGGCTGTGGGCGCTATTCCTGGTAGGAATTTATGGTGCTCCATCCATGCATCCTGGTTCCTTTTGAACAGTGTCATAGAGGTGCTGTTTCACATGAATAGGTAGCCTATTCCAAAGACACAACAGTTGCTGGGAGATAAATCTGTCCCTCCAGCACTCCCCATTTAATTTTCAGGCAATATTTAGATTCTTGGAATGGGTAGCTCTAGTCCCATTTGATTTAAGGATATGCAGCAAGTTCATTGAGTTTGGGTCTGAGATTGCTCTGTAAGTCAGGTATAAGTATCCCCTATGAAGTTTGTAAGTTGCAGAGTAAAGTGACAGGGATTTGAGTTGGTCTTTGTATGGCACATGCTGGAATCCCCTGATCTTCTTTGTTAGAAACCTATGAGATATCTCCAATTGCTGCAGGTGTTTTGTATGTAAAATGCTGAACGGGGTATAATACTCAATTGTGGGCTGGATTAGTGCTGAGTATAGAGGGGTTATAACCTCTTTTGCTCTCAAGGTGATGCCTTTACTAATCAAGTGTGCTACATAGGAAGGCTTCCTTACTACAGTAGACACATGGTGGTTGAAGTTAAAGTTGCAGTCAACTTGTGATCCCAGGTCCCTCACCACTTATTGGGTACTAGGATATTGTTCCTGATTTGATAGTGTGAATGGACATTGTTTGTGCTGAAGGGAATGATGATGTATTTCTTTGCATTCAGTTTGAAACCGTGACCAAGAAACCAGTTGTTGGTCAGCGTGAGACCCTCATGGAGTACACTGACATCATTTGAGGTTTCAGTAATTGCACCCAGTTTGCAGTCATCTGCACACTTGGTCAGCCACAAGCCCCTAGTTTTGATCTGAAATTCTGAGAAGTATATACCAAACAGTAGGGGACCCAACACTGACCCCTATGGCACCCCACCAGTAACAGGTCTGCTGGTCGATGTGGAGTCACTCACTTCGATAGTGTGTATCCGGTTTGTGAGCCAGTTAGCAAACCATCTTACAACAAAATATTTTACATTCAGTTTGCTATGTTTATTGGTAATGCCTGAATGTGGGATTGTGTCGAAAGCCTTTCCCAGGCACAGGTATGCTATGTGCAGAGATTTGCCCTTGTCACTGGCCTTGGTCTCATTTTCAAAGAAATCCACCAGATTTAACAGGTAGGATCTGCCCTTCCAAAGCCGAATTGGATAGGATCTAGGGTTTGTAGGTCATTTATGTCTTTATTTATGATGTCCATAATGATACATTCCATGGCCTTACAGATGAGGCTGGTCAGGCTTATGGGTCTGCAATTCCCCAGGTCTATTTCTAGGCCACCTTTGTGGACCTTGCATACTTAGAAAGTTGCTAAATTATGCAAAACCATCAATTTTCTGAATTATATGAAATGTAAACCTCAAATGTTTTTAAAGCATGTATGAATCCTTCTATCAGCCTCCCATGGAGATTTGGTCTCAGCTTGTATATGGCTTGCCTTTCAAGAAGGTATCTGGCGATGTTCACAAAGCTGGCAATACTTGGTCTCTGTATGATTTCCTGGGGCATTTAGCTGTTCTTTTGCTCATTCTCTTCTTTTATTGCTGGCTTGAGTTTAGCTGTGCACATGCACAGAGTAAATCTTCCACAAAAGGTTAGCTGGTGTCTGTCCAGATACTTTTCACTAGAGTTTGGCAGTGAACCCGCTGTTAACACAGTTCAAGGGAGATCCCGCTGACTCTCTGTATGTGAATTCCAGTGTATGTAGCTAGCTGTTGCAGTTTCATCTCTTACGTCTTTGTATTCGGTTGTTTCCTCACTGTGAGAACTCTTAGTGTAACTTCCCTAAATGCTGCATCTTCAGAGGAAAGATTTAAATGTACAACCAATGGAAATGTGGAGAATATTTACATAAGCTCAAAACTGGTTGGTTTCTTTCACCAGCAGAATTTTCTCTGACACTACTATAACTTAGGGTTTATGATAGCGAAAAATAAATAAACAAAACTTTTTTGTAGCCAAATAACTTTGAAAACAAACTTGGAACAAAATATTTGAAAATGGTTTTACTTCATCCTTTTTTTACCATATAATTTATTAAGCTGTTAATACATTTGTATTGATTTTATTAAATTATGTAGGTATTTAATATGATTCTATGCACCAGAAGTCATCAATAACTTCATATAATAAACTGCATAAACTGTAGACTGCAGAGTGGTGAGACTTGCAAGATTTACATCACCAGTAGATGATACAGATGCAGTCCTATATATATTTTTGGTTCTGTTCAATTATACTTATGTCAATCTTATTGAAGCCTGACTTACTGATAATATACTCTCAATACACCACTTGGCTGTGATGTGAACTTAATCTGCAACCTTAATTTAAAGTATTTTGCATGAAGGACAAGCCCTCCTTTACCCCACAATGTTAAACCTCTGATCTCATATCTCTTGTATCTAAATATACAGCCTCAGAGTTCACACCATCCCAAAGAAAAGGACCATAGCATAGTACTCCTTTCTCTGAGTTGGTGCAGGTTTGGAGGTTGCATATTAAGGGATGAGGTTTATAAGGCAGAGGACCGAATGTATGTTTGAGGGATGCAGTTGACTTCCAAAACCATTATTATTCTGTCGACTATCAGTTCAGTGTTTCACAGTGGTCACATTTTCCATGATAGATTGTGTTATATTTTTCCCATATTGTGCTTACTCTTTAATACTTCAGTACTTTTACAGCTGTCAGAGTAGAAGGGTGTTCTGTGACATATGACTGGCTTCATAATTGCATTATTCTACAGTAAAATAGTTATGTTAAATGGCTAGTAAACATCACTTTCTATCTGTCTCATTATTTTCTGGTTTAAAATAGTGTCAGAAATAGAGTAGCTTATTTGTTATGATAATTGGTGTGGCTGCACCCCCTCCAGGAAATGTTTTTGTAGAAAACAAGTCATCTGAAAAATGGGTATTTTTGGTTCAGAAGTTTGATTTGCTTCTGACTGTGAGGGAAATAGTAGACAGTATTCTGCATCCCGGCATGTTACAAAGGAAGAAGGTTTACATGACTTTCGCCACAAGTCTTCACTCATTCTTAGTTTGCACCAGCTATATTTGCTGAAGATGCTCTTTATTCATTGTGCCATTATTTGTTGCTTACTATAATGATGAATAAGTGCATTACTTATACTCATTTTCAAAATCATCAAATAAACGTGTGAGTGACACTATTTATATGCTTTGATAAAGATTAATATTTCTTTGAATTAGAGAAAACTAGCAGATTAAGTAAGGGAAGGGGCAGGGTAGGGGTGAAGTTCCTCACGTTGGGGGTAGAAAAAGCTTGCATATTTAGTACCACCCATATGAGTATATTAGTCTAACTCTCAAGTATCTGTTATCTTCAAAGATAGCTTTAATAATGGCTCAGAACTTTGAACTGTTACATATACATTTTTTAATTTTGTCAAACAACAGTGAGAATTATATTCACAAAATAATATTGTATTTTAATAAACTCTTTAATCATCATCAAATGTTTATTAATTCAAGTTACTTTTTTCAGGCATCAGAATGAATAGTATGGTAGTTTTTAAAAAGTGTTCATAAAGTAATGTATTTGTTCTTGCTTGTTGGTTTTATTTAAGATTGTTGAGGTGGTAAGGTTGACAGTTGTGTCAACAGGGAATGGATAGAGCACATGCTGGCCACCTAAGAGGTACACCTTTAATCCTATTCAGATACATACAGTAAAACTGATGCCAGGCATGCTCACAACCTTTTCTTAGGACAGAAGTAGATGTACTTGAAGATCTATTCTAGATGCAGGTTTGTTCTGAGGCTTCACTACACAAGCTTGAAGAGAAACTGCCCAAGCGTCAGTAGCTTAGAGAAAAAAAAGTCAAATGGCATAAGTCTGCTTTTCCTCATTGGAAATTATTGCTGGTGTGATTTCTAAGTGAGTGCAGGCAATGATTCACATTTTAGGGAGATTTCTCCCTTCTTCAAGTTGGCATGACCTTAAAGTATCTATCTATATATATATATATATATATATATATATATATATATACACACACACACACACACACACACACACACACACACACACACACACACACACACACACACACTGGATATAAAAAGTTTACACACCCCTGTTAAAATGCCAGATTTTTGTAATATAAAAAATGAGACCACAATAAATCATTTCAAAACTTTTCCCACCTTTAATGTGACCTATAACCTGTAGAATTCAATTGAAAAACAAACATATCTGTTAGGGGAAAAATACAAAAAATAAAAAACATACAATAAGCTGGTTGCATAAATCTGCACACCCTTAAACTAATATTTTGTTGAAGCACCTTTTGATTTAATTACAGCATTCAGTCTTCTTGGGTACACACCTGCCATCAATTAAAGAGACTCTGATTAACCCCAACTGTCCTAGTAGGATTTTCCTGGCATGTACTCAGTTGCCTGGTACAGCAAAAGCCATTGTTCACAGAGAGCTTACAAAGCATCAAAGGAATCTCATTGTTGAAAGGTATCAGTCAGGAGAAGTGTACAAAGAAAGTTCCACAGCATTGGATATACCATGGAACACAGTGAAGACAGTCATCAAAAAGTGGAGAAAATATGGGACAACAGTGACGTTGAAAAGAACTGAACATCCCTCCAAAACTGATGAAAAGGCAGGATGAAAACTGGTCAGGGAGGCTGCCAAGAGACCTACAGCAACACTGAAGGAGCTGCAGGAATTTCTGGGAAGTACTGATTGTGTACTACATGTGAAAACAATCTCCCCTATTCTCCATATGTCTGGGCTATGGGGTAGGGTTGCAAGACAAAAGCCTTTTCTTACACAGAAAAACATCCAGGCCCAGCTAAAATTTGCAAAACAATACATCATGTCCCAAAAGCATGTGGGAAAATGTGTTATGGTCTGATGAGACCAAGGTTGAACTTTTTGGCCACAATTCCAAAATGTATGTTTGGCACAAAAACAACCCTTTGCATCACCAAAAGAACACCATCCCCATGGTGAGTGAAGCATGGTGGTGGCAGTATCATGCTTTGGGGTTGCTTTTCTTCAGCTGGCATTGGAGCTTTAGTCAAGGTGGAGGGAATTACGAACAGTTCCAAATACCAGTCACTTTTGGCCCAAAACCTTCAGGTGTCTGCTAGAAAGCTGACGATGGAGAGGAATTTCACCTTTCAACATGATAATGACCCCAAGCATACATCCAAGTCAACAAAAGATTGAATTCATCAGAAGAAAATTAAAGTTTTGGAATGGCCCAGCAAGATACCAGACCTAAATCAAATAGAAAATCTGTGGGGTGACCTGAAGAGGGCTGTGCACAAGAAATGCCCTCTCAATCTGACAGATTTGGAGCATTTTGCAAGGAAGAGTGGGAAAATATTGTCGAATCAAGATGTGCCATGCTGATAGACTCCTACCCAAGAACAATGAATGCTGCAATTAAATCAAAATGAGCTTCAACAACGTATTAGTTTAAGGGTGTGCACACTTATGCAACCAGCTTATTGTATGTTTTTTTTTTTATTTTTTATATTTTTCCCCTAGCAGATTTGTTTGTTTTGCAATTGAATTGTAAAGGTTATAGGTCACATTAAAGGTGGGAAAACTTTTGAAATGATTTATTGTGATCTCATTTTATTTTATATTACAAAAACCTAACATTTTAACAGGGATGTGTAAATGTTTTTATATCCACTGTATATATATATATATATATCTATATCTATATCTATATATATATATATATATATATATATATATATATATCTGGGTGTACTTTTGAAGAATGAAAGTTCAGTACGAACTTCAAAAGTACACCCACACTAAAGCGAAAGTGCACTTTCACGAAAGTGCACTTTTGCGAACCCTCTAGACCAAGTGCACTAGCAGTCACGGACCTTAGGGTTAGGGCATGGGTTAGGGTAAGGGGATAGTTAGTAGGGCTACCCCCTTATCTTGACCTGTGCCCTAACCCTATCGCACCACAGTGGAAGACATAGCCCATTTTTCAATCTCCTCCATTGTGGTGCGGTAGGTTTGGTCTAGTGAGCTTAAGCAAAAGTGCACTTTCATTAAAGTGCACTTTTGCTTAAGTGGGGATGTGCTTTCCCATTTTGAAAAAGTGAATTTTCGTTGTAGGAAAGTACACCCATATACATATATATATATATATATATATATATATATATATATATATATATATAAGTTTGGGTGCTATGCAGGGCTCACATGAGTGGTGCAGTTGGACTTGCACCCTTCAAAAAATAAGAACAATTTTGTTTTTTTTCACCCTTTTGGTTTTTGAACATTTTTTCTTTATTTTGACGCACTGAATTTCAGGAAGCTAGCATTTCACAGTAGAACCATTTTCTGATTCACTTCCTTGAAAATAATCAATACTAACTTCTACAGTACATATAATACAGTCATTCAAAGTCAGTTTGTGTTCCACATGTATAAAATCAAGAATGCTTATTGCAGGTTTCAAAAAACCCTGTGTGGCTCCCTAAAACCTTGTTTATGGCACAGCACAACACGCACATGACAAAGCACCAATTAAGCTGCTTTACATGATGTGTAGAGCTCCACAAACACAGGAATCATCATGGCATGCTAATTACTGCATAAACAGCTGAATTCTTTGCTAAACAATAAATTGAAGATGGTGAAGCTATTCAACAAGCTATAAAGCAATTGCATACACTTAGTTTAGTCTTCTGCCTTGTGTTCCAAAACCTATTGTAATACAGCCACAGAAATTACACTAGAAGGAAAGAATGTTAGGGGTTGCTGCTGCTGTTCTACATGTGTATGTGCAACAGGCTCAAATCTATCCTAATGATAATGATGATAGACCTCAGGAAAGGATGGGAAGGGTATTTAGACACCATTTAAATTGTCATGGTCTGCGTGAGGTGGAAATAGTAGAGTGCTAGATGGTCAGAAGAGACACACTGCAGGAACTCTGCAATGCCTGTCATCTTCACCTGAGAGCAAAGGCAATCCAAAGGGACTAATACTTGTGGAGACCAAGGTATGTACAGCACTTAGAATATTAACCACAAGAACCTTTCAATGACCCACAGGGGACATACTGGGGGTATCACGGGCATCAGCATCCAAGATCCTACATCAGTTCCTGAATGCTCTGCTACAGAATTCCAATGACTATATATTGATATTCCCCCTTACCCCTGAGAGCAGAGCTAGAACTATGCAAGAGTTATATCCCACAGCACACTTTTCTGAAGTCGTGGGTGCCATAGTCTGCACACATGTTAAGATCAAATAACCATCCAGAGATCAGGGAAGGGTCTACATCGACAGAAAGGGGTACCACTCCATCAACTGCCAGGTCATGTGTAATTCTAAGAAAATCAACCTGAATGTGTGTGCTGGCAACCCTGGCAGTTACCATGGCTCTCATATCTGACATGCCTCACATCTCTACCAGAAAATTTCCAGGGGTGATGTCCTACAAGGCCATTTACTGGGGAATTCAGGATATGCACTTAAACCATGGCTGATGACACCCATCAGAAATGCACACCCACCCACAGAGGAATGCAATAATGAGGCACAAGTTCAAACAAGAAATATCATAGAGCACATATTTTGGCTGTTGAAGTCATGGTTTCCTTGCCTAAATGCACCAGGAAGGCTCTGCGGTATGATCCTAATAGTTGTGTCAGAATCATCACAGTCTGTGCAATCCACAAAATCATCCTGTGAAAACAGTTGCAGCAAGAACACCAAGTACTAGGAGCAAATGCTCCACCTCCACTGGCAAGGTCATCAAATCCACATGCAGGTGAGTCAGACGGGAAACCTCAGCTGCTGTGGGTGTAGCTAGATTTAGGGGTGCACAATATACCCTCACCTGTTCAAGAGGCAGTGGGTAGACCACATGTTGGCCACCTAAGGGGTACACCTTTCATCATATGCACATGCATACAGTAGAATTGATCCCAGGTAATGCTCACAACATTTAGATAATCTTGTAATAGCTGTGTATTGCTAGCAGCAGAAAGAGTCAGCCCTGAATAACAACAGTTGTAACTGGAGGACTATCAAGGTAAAGGGTGAAACTGTAATAGAAAAATAAATATGTAAGAACATGAATAAATGTGAAAGGCAGATACCTGCCTAACTGTTACTTGTAAATGCAGCCAAGTAGAATGTTACTAAGTTGTCCAGAAATGCCTTCTATATCTAACATGGCTATCATCTGTAACATATACTTATGCAGTTTACCAAATACCCACTATAAAAATGCATTCCAAAAAGTGTACTTATCCCTACAATCCCACATGTAGAGCAATTAACATGATTGACAACAGTCTCCTCCCTTTCAAGTTCCTTATCTATACAGTTACCTTTCAGTGGATATTCAGCCCTCTGAGCACTCTAAAGATGCAACTGAGATGTGAACTTATTAAAATTTCTGAATACCAAACTTTTGGCTTCGTGTAGCAGATGTAAGCATAGTGTAGCCTCTAGACCATTGTTAGGTGCTAATGACTTGCAAATGTGAATGATTACTCTGACTGAAAAAAAACACAGTAATACACAGACACCCTTCCCTGAAGTGGGTGCATCAGTGATGATACACTTGCAAAGTGTGGAACTCCATTGAGCTTTTAAACAAAACCAAACACCCCACATGCATATTTCTTTGGCATAACAGCACAGTTTCCTGCCTTTGCTTAAAACTATTACTGACTGCCATGTATGTATGTTTATCACACCTTGAAAGCAAAATGACAGAATATGCACTAGAGATTGCATGTCTAGCAGTAAAGAAGAGATAAGGGAATCATTTCCAGAATACAAAGAGAATGTAGAGCAGAAATTTTGCAAACATATTCATAAATAATGTGTGCACTCATTCCACTAAATGTGTTATGTACACATTTATAATCAACTGAGAATGTCCACCTGTATGAATTGTTTATTACTAGATATGAGATGTTAATTAGTTGTACGCACATTATTTTACTGCTTTTACAAAGCTTATTGCAAAATTCTGTATGTGACAAATAGAGATAACTCACTACAACTGTGTTGTGTAAGCACAGTAGTCTGCTGGTTCAAATGCTGTGTAATTGTTTAACCTTTGTTTCCCTTCCTTTTATCCTTTTTTAAATATTTTCTTGTTTTCATGTGTGCAGTGAGTGGCATAACAGAAACTTTTATTTCAGTTGCCTTACAAAAGTGCAAACATGATTAGCTGCATTGTGTGGCATTCAGCAAAGTGGATAGTAATGACTACAGGATTTCCACCTGTTACCCGAATGTTTCTGCGGTACAAGGTATAAATACACTGAGATAAGAAAGAGAGAACATAGGTAAAGTGGGTTTGGAGCTCCACAGTAATTTATTTTACAGTGGAAGGGTCAAAGTGGCTATCTACCCAAGCGATATAATATGTTCACTGTTGCATTTTACAGTTGCACGTTGCTGTACTGTGTGCAAACAGGGTTCACTACTTAAAGGAAAAAAGTGAAAAATGTAATTTGTTTCACCTTCCTTCATGCAGACTCAGCGATGATGTGGGCCATCAGCACTCTGTGCAGCACTGAGTGTGGAAAATACACCTGCTGCATAGCTTTCCCTGTGGTACCAGATATACCTGCAGTGAGTTCATGGTCAGAAGACAGGGTTCAAATCCAGCACACTTCAGTTTTTAGTAAGGGTGTCCCACTGTAATTTTTCAAAAAACTTTGATTATAAAGGTAATACTACATACCGATAGCTATGTATAGCAGGTTGATTGACAGAAAGGTATCATTACTGTTTGTATGCACATACTTTTATAGGGGTCATATGTATCACATGTGTAACTGGTTTAGTGTGACAGTGATGACTAAGTAATAAAAAATGCAGTTACATATCTTTGATGAATGCAATAGTTTACTGACAATCATATACACCCCTCCCATAAACTAAGTATAACTGTAAAACAGAATGTATTGAGGGATATGCATTATAATTCCAAACTTTGTAAGTTTACCCATTTCCAGTATATTGTTAGAAAGTAGTCTTGCATCACACCAGAGAATGCATATGCCAAGATCTTTGAATGTCACACATGTACAGGGCTAATTAAAGTATAGCACCAGTTACTATTTAAGGTGTAAATCTGTAATGACTATTATTGACAAACATGTCTTCTGTCCAATGAGAAATAATCACCCATGTGGAAATGTATGCATTCTCTTTTATATAGGTTTGAATCCCACATTGTATAAATTACTTTTAACAGTATGCAAGCCTCCTCAAAATATCTTCACAGACATCTCATTGATCTCTTCAAAATCATGGCTTAAAAGCCAAGCCATTTAGCATTTCAGCATTGACCACTGGACAAAGTGTGACCAGATGTAGCAGCACAAATGCCATAAAGAAATTACAATTACTTCAAGTCAAGTTTTACCACCATTGATGTGCAGTGATCATGGGGTTATAAAGGTTTATTTGTTGCTAGATATTTCTGCCAAATTGAAATCTGAACCAATGTACAGAAGATTAATTACAGATTATATGGAAGCAAAACACTCACTATGTAAAACTAACTGGAGTTATGTGTTATGTGGACAAGCTGCAGATGGAATGCAGAAAGGTTTGAAAGAGAAATTGTTTGTGTGCAAAAACATCAAAAAATGTTTAACATCAGGATCTAGGAATACAATGCCAGGGGGATATATTTCAATAAAAACAAGATACATGATTAAGGTGAGAGACAGAAAATATAAGAAATGGAAGACAGTTTAAACTACAACTTTGAAAACTGAAATAAACAAACTGAGCATATAAATTAAGCATCATGCAAGACAAGATCAAGAAACATTTGAAAATGTATATAAAGATATTGAGCATAATAGATGATATGGAAGGAGTAAAGACATTCAAATTGATAAACTGCGTATAGATTCTACAATTTATTCTCAGACACAGTAGTTTATAGATATATTTACAAATCTTATGTAAAACAGTTTGACTCCACAACGCAGGTGAAATGTACTAGTGACATCCAGGTAACCTCAGATACTAGAATCAAATTAGTTTGTATTGAAAAAGAACTCTGCAGACTGGAACCAAGCAAACAACAGGGAAAAGATGGAATTATTAATAATGACCTGAGAACACTTCAGCAGGAACTTATAGTGCCACTATATCTATCATTTACAAGGTCATATAAATATGGGGAGATTCCTCAAGATTGGAGACATACATTTATTAAACCTGCCTTTAAGGGAAAGAGGAGCAGGACAAACCCGAGTCATATAGACCCTCAAGTCTACTTTCTTATTGTAGTAAAATAATGGAGAAGGTAATATTGGATAACTTATTGTCAGAACTGAAGAGGTTGGGACTTGAAACCATATATCAGCATGCATATGTTGAAAATATATCTATTACCATCTACAACATAATGTTCTATAACAATATAGTTACAGCTATGAATAAAATATTTTGCTATGATATAATGTATATAGATTTCACTTCAGCATTTGACAGAGTCAAATGCAAAATGCTGATCAATATATATTGCAACAACTAAGTATTGATGTACCCTTCACTAGGTATTGAAGTACTTTTTTAAGTTGGATAGCTGCAAGGCTTACAAATAGGACATGGCAAGTATCATACAGCAATTGGATAGGTGAAATTCTTGGTTTTGATGCATGGAACACACTACCAAATTACATTAAAGCAAGTACTCCTTTAGATATTTTTAAGAACAGCCTGGTAACAGGTGTTATGGTATATTGGCAGGCTAGAAGGGCATTAATACCTGTGCTTGAAATATTTGTATGGATGTATGTATATATGTATGTATGCATAAATCAATGCCAAATGTCACATTATTCTTGCTGTTTCATAAATTCCAACATATTAATAAGTAATAAATAAAATGTAATACATTACCCAGTAAATAAATAAATACTAAATAAAAAATAAATAATAATAAAAATAATTAATAAATAAATAAAACAAAAGCTAAACTCCAACCATTACCTAAAAACCTTTCTCCTCTGTAGACCTGGCTCAAAGAATCAAGCCTCCTACTCACCGCTAAGAAAAATAAGTTAATGCTTTTTACATCAAAAAGTTGCCAAAATCAAAATCAAGATACAGCAATCACAGTCAGCAAATAATACTGTCATTAAAACTGTAACTCACAGTAAACGTCAAGGTTTCATAACAGATGACAATCTCAAATATGACCAGCATATACTGCACACCATTAAATTTATATACCAGAAACTAGCCTCCCTTTTTTAATTTCTCCAAGTATTTTGAGTTTCTAATACCATCTCTGGAATGGACCCCATTCCTAAGTCAAAATACGATTAAAGTTCATGAAATTTGTAGTGTTTCAATCTTTGATGTCAGACAAAAGTATTCTTCGAAGCACCCGCAATGTGCCCAGTAATGACTCCTACAATTTGTATGGTGTTACATGTATTGGTAACATATCTAATTACGATTGTAGATTCTTTTTTATAAGACCCGCTGCTCCTACTACTGTTGGAACTGTCTGGGTATCTGTGTTCCACATTGTCTTCATTTCTGCCATCAAATCCTGATATTTTATGACTTTGTGTCTCTCTGTATGCATGGCACTATAGTCACTGCGTGTAGCAATTTCAATGATCAATGTTCTTTTCACGGACTACTATATCTGGTTTTCTTGCATCTATCTTTTGAACTGTTGGCAATGGGTGATCCCATGTGATATAGACTTCATCATTTTCTTTGATGCTTTGTGGTTCATATTTCCAGTGCTTTTCAGCCACTTCAGTACCATAATGTCTGCACAATCCTCAGTGCAATAGTCTTGCATTATTGTGCCTTTCAGTATACAGTCTTCTGCCATTAGTATGTCACAACCAGCAATAAGATGTGCAACTCTTTCCAATTCTGTTTTACAAAACCTACATTTGTCTGTTTCTCCCACATGTTCAATGCAGTTTGTAAACCAACATGTACGTAGACCACTATCTTGTGCAGCCAATATTAACCTTTCATCTCTTGGTTTGAATCTACTGCTCCTTAACTATTCCTGCATTTGATCCTGATCAACATGACGTTCTTCTATAAGTTTTCTATACTTGGAACTATAATTATGCATTTTCCACATTTCTTGACTTCTCATTTGATCCTTTACCTTATATTCTTTCTTTTGTTTTTTGGCACATTCAGTTGCCTCCTGATTTTTATCTACTTCTGGTTTAGTTTCCATTCCTACTTGACACCAATATGCTTCTGCTGGACTAAGCAGGAAAGTCATCTTAGATATATTCTCCTAATGTTTCAAAACTTTCACTACAATTGGGTCTTGTGAGGTCAGCAGATATGTGTACAGTCCCATGATTGTAGATCTATACATGTAATCAATCTCACAGAGGACCATACCTCCTTCAAAACTGGGAATATATAATCTTGTATGCAGTGATATTTATAAATCATTTGGTGAGCATGAAGCATCCTTCTTGTTTTCCTGTCTAATCTATCCAACACATTTGGGACCAGTCAATCACTCCAAAACTTTGTTAGGTCAGGAAGAGCAAATTGGTTTATACCTTGAATTTTGTTGCTAGATATCAATGCTGTTTTCAGGATTAATTTAAGTATTTTAAAGTATTCCTTACTAAGTTTTATTTGCATTTATTCATGTTTTATTGTTGATCCTTCATCAATTCCCAAATATTTATACACTCCCCCTTGCTCAAGTTCTTTTATATCACATTCTTGTCCCAAACTGATTTTTCTTGGTGCTGCATTTTCCAGATTTAAAGGTTGCTTTTATACATTTATTAAGACCAAATTACATTCTTATATCATCTGAAACAGATTTGACAACTTGCAGTTGTGCTTTCAGTTCCTTGTCTGATGAGCTATACAGTTTTAAATCATTGGCAAATAGAAGATGAGACGTCTTTACAGTTTGTTGTTTTCTAGGAGCCAAATTATAGCCATGGCCTAAGATGTTAAGTAGACAGCTTAGTGGGTTAAGGGCAAGACAGAAAAGCAGCTGTGACAGAGTCACCCTGGAATACCCCCCCGTTTGAATTTTTATCCCTGGAATAATTTATCCTTTACCATGGCTTAATTGCAAAGTGGTCTGTCACTGTTTCATGATCACTGTAATGTACTCGATCAGTGTAGGATGTATCTTATACATTTTAAGCACTCTTTTATACATGAATGTGGGATACTATCAAATACTTTTTTGTAGTCAGTCCATGCCATACTTAGATTCTTCCCCTTTTTACAGTTCTCCACTATGACTTTATTTAACAAGGGATCCTTTATTCCATATGGATTTATTTTATTGCCCATTTGTTCTATTGCCATAATTCAGTTTTCTTTTAAGTGACTATAAACTCTGTTGAGGCTCCCTTTATAAGATCACTGGATTCCTTACAGATGCAAGGAATACTCTAGCCATCCCCTTCTTATTGCAGACTCTATTATAAGCCGCTCCTATCCTAACAAACTTAAACAATACTCAAAGAAAGAAACTTGCCTCCTGCTGCAATAAAATAACTAAATTTGCCACCAATCTCCCTCATCGGAGCCACCATTGTCATAGCTTAAAGCAATTAAACTGGCTTGAATTACTCAACTACGTAACATATTCATAACTAACTATTGTCATTCATCATCCAAAATGCCCTGTACTACAAAATCTATTACTGCCCTACCATCCAGCAAGGACCTGTGCTCTATTAACAAATTCTTATTACTTACAAATAAGTCAAATAATGTTCCAGGACACTCAGTCTACTTCCCATATGTTGCTAAACTCTGGAATAGTATCTCCATACAAACAAAACTCTCTGACCATCTCAGTAATTTTAAACCACTGCTTAAACAACATTTTAACCAATCCTGGTCCTTCACATGGTCATCACAAGGTTAAGACTTTGTGTTCACCATAAGATACTCTCCAAATAATCTCCTTCAACAAAATGCTCTCAACCTTTCATTGAAATAACAAAACAATTTTTATACACAACTGCAGCCTATACAATCCATTAAGTTGCATGTGGGCTTTCTGTTTAGCAGCTTCCACCTCTGTAAAATCTTAGAATGTATAAATGTAGCTATTGTATACACATGTAAATAGAAATGTAACTACACTGTGTTTACTTGGAACTTAGTATAATGCAATGTAAGCTAATGGAGCTTTTCTCCTCGGGCCTCTGCTGAAAATGGGCATTACCAGTTGGACTTTCCCAGTAAACAGAGATAAATAAATAAAATCCCCTCCTTTTTGTTTGATAATGCTTCTCTTCACTTACTATCAAGCAAATGCGGTCAGCATGGTTGTGTGTGTTTACACACTGGCTGTAAAATGCAGTATCACAAATTGGCAGAAAAACATTCCAACTGTTATTGGAAGACCTTTGCAGACATGACAGGAGATGGGAAAAACCATGCCAAGTTCAGGGCACAGAGCTAGGCTGTGGAGGATTAAAAAAATATTAATTGCACTCCTTTCGAAGCACTACAGCTGTAGGCTGCTGCAGGGGGATTACACTGAGTCTCAGTACAAGACTGTGGCTTGAAACAGTCTAGCCAAGGCTGTATTTAGTGCGACTGACATACCACATGGGGAGCAGTGTAGGCACTGTAATAATGAACTATGGAGGCACTGTAACAATGAACTATGGAGGCACTGAAACAATGAACTATGTAGGCACAAGCCAGCGCAACTCAACCAGTAGCTAAATGAGTTTAGAACTGCTGACACCCCCAAGGTGTGTAAGAATAAAGATCAAGCAACTTTACGTGATATGGAATGCTGTATATAGCCAAGGTTGGTGTGCATAATGCTTTCATGTCTCCTATTTTATTCCCTAATTTATAGCTGCAGAGGAAATCTTGGCCAAGAGACGCATTCTTAAATGTCAGAGTGATTCAGAGAGGCAAGGAGTATGTATGAATTCCATTTATGCTTTTAAAATACTGCAGATATATAATACTAATAGACAGATAATACATCTGATCCCGATTGTAATAAATATATTGTGATTCCATAGATTCATAGATCATTCAATAGATAGATGAAGTTCAACATGCAAATCTTAGCTGTAACAGTAAGCATGCATGCTTTCTTCTGTAGCTTTTCATAATTATATTAGACAAGTGTAATAGTGTATTCAGATTATGAGGGTTCAAGCCCCACACATAACCTATAGATTCATATTCAACAAGTATCATTTTTCCATTTTAAATGCAGCAATATTCTCTTCACTGCCATGTTTGTTAAGTCAATCTGTAGTATTTTAAAATCTTACAGTATATAGATTATGTGCATAAGCCGATGATTTCTTGTAACAATTCAGTTATTTTTGTGATTGTGAAAGCTGTATGGCTACTATATTAAGAAAATTATATTTATTGCAGTAAAGCAAGAATGTGACATTTCATGGTTATAATTATTTCTTTACTTTTTGTCTCACTCCACCCCTTCTCTCTCTTTCTCAGTCTTTGTTTTCTGTTAATAGCTTACCTAGAATCACAATGTTGTAATGTCATACCTTTCAAACATAAAAAATACTTTTCAGCACAAGGAGGCAGGCCATCCACTGCATCTCAACCTGCCAATCTTCCAGTGGCTGATGCAAAACACCCAGTACCTCTGGGATGAAGCTTGGCAGTACTGCCTCCACAATGCCTTTACTACCTAGCCCATCCACATCAGGTAGCATTACCACACCAGCTGGTGCAGTGGTACCCTCCAGATTACTTGGTGCAGGCAATGATTATATCACCCACCAAGAGCTGCCAGGGATGGTGTGTAATGTAATAGAGACTAGCCTTGCTGTCTGCATTAGCCGCCTAGAAAGGTTGCTCATTAAAACAGAAATCAAGCAGTCTCACAGGGAACTCAATAAGAGGTCAGTAATGACAGTTCGGATGGTAGGATAAGGATTAGATTCACACTGTTCCACTTCTTGATGAGCATGTGGCTCCAGTGTCCCCTACCTAATGGTGTCCACCAACCATTTGTGTCCATCACCATCCCTGTGTCTGTTTTTTCTGTCTGCACCTGCTTCCACACCTACCTTCCCTACATACCTGACCATGAAGTTCCTACATCCCTGCCCCAACATTCCTCTCTTTTTGAAACAAATAAACAAATAAATAAATAAATAATGGGCACCTGTCTCACAAAAAAAAAAATTGGCCCAGACATACCTCTCCACCTTGCATAAGTGTCTTCTTGACACACTTGATTTTGTCCAGCTGGCTATGCAAAATCATTGTATGTTGTCACCCACCTGTGTTATGGTGACAGTGCAAATTCATCAAATTTGTACACATTACTGTATTCAAGAAGTGGAGATCTATGGTTCTTTCCTAATTCCCTCTTTCAAATTCCTTTATTGCTCCCCTTTGTTCTTCACCCTATTTGCCTACTGATTTCACCAGTTTCCTATCTACCCCATTTTCAAACCTTTAATCTGGGCACACACACACACACACACACACACACACACACACACACACACACACACACACACACACACACAGCCAGAAATGGCTCATAAAAAGCCTTCAGTTTTTGTACTCTGCATTTCTGCAGAGTTTGGCATCATGCACCAATGCTGAGTGGAGGTAAATGGCTGTTCCTGCTATATTGCAAAACCTGGTAGTTTTTGACATCAGCCACACTAGCCTGGTTATCTCCATGCAAAGGTGTATAACATACTGTACTATCGGATATTAGCCTATTTTTGCCATCTTACCTTAAAATCTTCAACATCTATTCAAGACCACAAATTAGTAGAGAGTCCAAAGTCTGCCTCTCAGTAGTCATTTTGGGATTAATGCTTCTGTTTTCTCCTGATGACAGTAGGAGCACAGGGACATTGCTTCCTGGAGACTGCTGATCACTGGAAAGCCTAATAACTGCTTCATAGGTGACAGCTTGGCATTTTTGCTTATATTCTGTTCCTCATGAAAGAAGCAGCAGAGTGCATTTCTTCCTGACTGTTTGTGGTTGGGCACTGAGTGTTTGTGCTTGTTGTTCCTGGTGAGTCTGGTTGCTATTCATGGTATCTACCAGGAAAAGGCTACAACAAGCTTACAGACCCTTGCAACATCTGGGACAAGACTGTGGATCACCAAACAGGTTGTGATCTGCTTCTCATCTTGGGATGGGTGCTAATGTTTTGTTTCAGGTGAGAGAAAAAGGAAAGGAGCAATGTATCCCATCAGACTGAGGCTGTGGTAAAACCAGCATTAGTAAAAGCCAGGTAGCAGCCATAGATGCAACTACCCTCTTTTCATCATTATTGACAAGGTAATTCTTTGTTTTCAGTAAGTACTGGGTGATTTGTTTCTAACTTCAGAATATCTCCCTAACTATTTCATCCTTAATTTTCAGGGTCTACTTATTAGTTCCCCTCAAGTGTTTGGCAGTGCCCTGTATAGACACACACATCTTGAGTGACATTTTTCCTGTAAAAGCACAACTGAAATTTCACCGATACCTATTTGCACACAGGACAACGAGTTTGCAGTGACAAGCACTGTCCCTAGAGCAGACACCGGATACTCCTGACATTGCTTTATATTCTTACTCCAACTGTCTAATCAATAAAAAGGGTCTGTTGCCATGAATATGAATTTCCCACTATCCCCATTACCAGCTTGGTGGATTTTAACATCCTGAGGAAATGTAGAAATTGCATCATGTTTACTGACAACCAGTTAATTCTCAAAAAAAAAATGATATGGTGTGTGACAGATGTATTTACACTATGTCATTGGAGGCAAAGCTCTGACATAAAAGAACTCCTAATGTCAGTAACATTGTCAGTAGTACACATGCTGCACCCAACACACACAATTCAAAGCAGACATATAGACCCAAATATACTGAGGCACTTAAATGTAACTTTCCTAAACATTAAAGACCTCATAGATGAAATGCACATAACAGATACCCACATCAGCCCCGAATGGACTCTTTCAAGACAACATCCACATTGACACATATAGCAACATCTCATGGAGCTTCTACTTATAAGCCCATAAGACAAGCCACCACACAATCCAACATTCTGGTCATTGGATACTCCATTATGAGACACATTGATGGCCCTCTCACCAGGCTGAGTAAAGAGAAATTCACAGTCAGTTGCTTATCAGAGGCTAGGCTCTGCCACATTATGCACACACTCAGATCATTGGACCACAAGTACCAGTATGACTCATTCATACACTTATCAAAGGTACCAGAACTTGTCAGAGCCTTAGGATGTATGGCTAGGCTTAAAAATGCCCTAGTAGTCATTAGCCTAGTAAACACCTATGAACCTTTGAACCTATTACAGTCATTGTATGATTTTTGGAATTTCTTTTCATTTTACTCATACTCGGGAGAACTTTTTACATTGATGCCTGAGTCCCCCTTTTCCCTCTGGACACATAAAACCCATTCTGTGGAATGGTGATAATGCTATCATCTCAAAGATGCATATACACTTCATGAAGTAAAGCCCTTCCATGACCATCTGTAAGCCATCTCCAGACAGAAGCAAAGCCCTTCCTTTACCCTCTGCAAGGCATCTCCAGACTACTGGAGGTGTGATTGCTAATTCTGTCATGGTGTGCTGTACATGCCACATATGAAAGTGCATATTAAATCAAACACATATGTACATAAGCATATACCCCTACTATCTTCCATCACAGACATATCGTGATTTATGTTTAAATGGCATAATAATAGTTAGGATTTTATGTGCTTTTGGTTGGTAGCCTAGTAATGTCCCATGACTCCATGAACATTGCACATGTCTATGTTGTTGTCATTCACATGTGCTATGTTGAGGTGTGGAAGTATTGTATACCTATAACAGTCTATTCCAATCTATGCTTTGATCTACTATATTGATGGCTGCTGCTGCCATTTGGTTACATGTTCCTTCCATAACAGCTGTAGTAATATGCCTCCTGAGGACTGTTGACATCGGATGATGCTATGTATATTGTTGCCTTGCTAAGGCATGTTTTCTTGTACTGCAGTATATCAACATTCTTTACAGTTGTCATATAACCCTCACAGTGACTGATGCAGTATGGCACAGGTGTGCATGTATATACCTAGCATCTGGAAATGTTATCTGAAATACAGTGGTATTACATCATACTGATTACTAGAGCACATACACCTGGGTTCATCCACATGTTGTAATGCTCTTATATAGACAAACATATGACATGTTGGGATTCACTTGCAATATATTGTTTTTCACAGTTTATATAGGTGTTCCCCAGCAGCATTGTGTGACTGTCAGCATTTGTGTCATTAGCTGCTCTGCATGAGCTGCATCCTCCTCAGTTGTCATGTATCCCCATATGACGTCAGGGCCCTCACATACATACATTTCCACTGATAAACATATAGGCATATGATATACAACTTATGTAATGATGTGAAATAGAGTTGTATGACTGTGTTAACAATTCCACTGCATCTCATGTGATTCCGACCAAACGTTATATTTGGAGGTGATGTATAGCCTAATTTCCAGCTGAACCATAGGTAGAGATGTTGTGTGATTGTACTGGATCATGGACATACCATTACATCACATCAATATTACTACTTGTTAGTTTGCATGAACACATATGAATAGATCTCAGGATTTCATGGCAGTATAACATTTTCACTGGCAATGTCAAGGGACAGTGATCATGTGGCACATGTGCTGAGTGTTGACATACAGTACAGAGGGTGCTCCATGTATTGTTTAATATTTGTATAATATCACAGTGACCACTTCCTTGCTCAATGACACTAGACTTTGCACTACTGCACTTTTTGTGCACATAGGCATAGTTAATGTATTGCCATTAGTCTCACATACTGCTGTACCATTCATTAAAATGGATCACTTCTTAATTGACACATCTATTGCAGATGCTTCAGACAATATCCATTTCTATTACATGTGGCAGATGCATGCAATACACAGCTATGTGTAGGGAATCCCCACATAATAGTGTGTTGTTATCTAAATGGCCGATACCTATGTCAGGCAGGGATGCTTTATCAAATGTATCAGATATGGCAAAGTGAGCACCCACACATTTTGTCAGTCATATAGAATTATTCTCTGGCATGCATACCCATTAGGATTTGACAGTGTAGACCTCCCTTCCAGGTGTTTGTTTAGATGCATATGTGTGATACGTCTTTCTGTGTTGCACCCAGTAAATACACAGCTCAGTGACAATATTGATGGCATGGGTTTGATTCTTGCAGATGTGAATTGTGGCTTATGAGTTAGGCAAACCTCTCAACCAGTCAGGATTGCCCCAGTTTCAAATACAGGTTTAACACTATCCCTCTTAACCCCTCAAAACGTGGTCATTTTTGGGTAAGAGATAGTGAATTCCCCTGATAGAATACTGACAATCACTGCAGTTGTACATATCTGGTCCTGCAGAACATGTATAATAAGTTACACTCACATATTCTGTCAATGCTTCATTTTAATGGTCATAGTATTTTGAAAGTGTTCCTGATTGTGCCTGTTTCTGTCCACATCTGTCCATGAGTCTGTTGCAATCTGTCCCTGGTTGGTTGAGATGTATGCTGACAAGTTAGTCATATTCAAGCAAGTCATGTTGCAGATCTTCACACTATGCATATACCCACCAATTGGGTATTCTTTTCTTGCTAAATGTCCTCTATAGTGAGCATGTCAGTGATGCGTATATCACAACCATCACCTCGACTGAAATATAACCTTGCATAACCATGACATATATACTATCATGTGTGATAATATAATATACTTGCTCAGGAGGTTTAAACAGCAATACATACTGTGCTATCTACATAAGGGCTTAACATTATACTACTGACTTGTTTTGGAAGTGTACATACATTGATATATCCTGTCTCTGGGTCATTGCCATATTTATCAGAAAAAGTCAATCAGGACACCATGAATAAAATATGTTGAAGTTTTCTCCAGAGTAAAGACAGAAGCTTGACAGCTTATGAGTAGCTTTTGCAAACACTTTTGAGTGTTTAAAGATGCTTTTAAAGCATTGCAACATTTAAATAGTCATAACGTAAAGCGTAAGAAGCGTAAAAACATCAAACATTCTAAAAGAAACATTTAAAACACAATTAAAATACATTTTAAGGTAAAGATTGTGATTTTAAAACACATTTAATTTTTACAGCACTATTCAGACCTGGTTTAAAGTCTGCCCTTAGTCGATTATCCATTCTTATTCTACTATCTCAGTTTTATTTTGTATGTCTCCTGCTCTATACATATTTAAAGTTATACCCCAGGATTCAGTAAACTCCATGTAGGATTAGCATTATTCCTACATGAAGTGAATAGTTTCTGAATCCCCCTCCTGGCAGCACGCCTTACATATTAATGAAGGCATGCTACTGAGAGGGTGCCATGGACACAGATACTGAATGAGTGCTAGGCGGTATGTTACAGTGCATGCAGATCTGTAACACACCCCCTGCACTGACAAAGTGCCATACGGCACTTTACAAACCAAAATAGTGTCCGCAGACATTGAAATAACTAATGGTACATGAAATCAATGCAGGGGGTGTGTGACAGTTACTGTCTCATCCTGCATTGTGAAAGTGCTACAGCACTTTACAAATAAAATTAACATACCTTTCAACTGTACAGATTTTCACAGAATGTCCAGATGTTTGCCT
Organism: Protopterus annectens; assembly: GCF_019279795.1. Taxonomy (NCBI): domain Eukaryota; kingdom Metazoa; phylum Chordata; order Ceratodontiformes; family Protopteridae; genus Protopterus; species Protopterus annectens. The sequence continues at coordinate 1,206,270,547 of NC_056744.1, read as the reverse complement.
CATAGTTTTAGTCTGCCCCCTTAAAAGTACTAGTATTTTGGCAACTCACTGAGAATTGAAGTCCCTAAATAATATAACATTTGAGTTACAGACTCGGTATCATTCAGAAAATGCATGCACTAAGCTAATGGAGCTGTCCAGATTTCAGCTATAGAAGAATCTATATACAAATGCATAGCTGAAATTTGGGCAGCCCTGTCAGCTTAGTAGTTAGAGTCATGGCTTGGCATGTAGTAGGTGTGCGGCCTGAATACCAAAACAGATCATTTAGCTTTTACATAGGAAAGCAGTTTTATATTATTTTTTTATTTTAGTTAATGATGTAGTAATTAATATTTGTTAACCAGGGTAGTGTAGCTGGTCCAAATTCCCAATGTCAGTGGAGATATAATGTGAAAACCCCCATGTAAACACAAGTGTCCCATACAGTACAGTCACACCCAAAGGTAATGTAATGAAACCACATAAGGGAGGTTGTGTAAATTATACAATGACTGGTCATTAATATTCCAAAATGAGCACACTGATTGTTCAGCCCAATCAGTGTGCCCATTGTAAATCCCAACATATACCAATGGAAAAGCGTCCAGTTCCCCAACTCTATTCCATTGCTATATACTGTAAGTTGATATATATATATATATATATATATATATATATATATAAGACCCTAACCCTAACCCTAAGGTCCCTGCCGACCAACACAAGGACTCAAGGACCCCCACCTCTATCCTCTAAACCACCCCTAACGCCCTGCCTTAAGCCTCTATAATATTTGTCACTATTGCATACATGCTAACCACTCCCTACTTAAACTAACCTAACCCCCCTATAAACCAAAAACCAAAAACACACCACACTTACCTGGCCCCATGACTCACAGATACAGGGCTAACCAATAGCAATAGCGACATCAGTATGTTATGTCTATTTTTATGCTTTTTTTTTTTTTTTGAGTTTCAGATTTTGGGCTTCTTGATTTTTTGGCTTGTTTTTGTTTTTTCAGGATTCTGAATCTTTTTCAGGCTTTTTTTTTCCATTTTTTTTTTTTTCAGGTGCTTGATGTGTTTTCAGGAATGAATGGGAACTATATATATATATATATATATATATATATATATATATATATATATATATAAAACACATACTCCAGGCTCTGCACATAGCAGAGAGACAGGACAGAGAAAATGCTAGGAAAATCATGTACGATATTCAAAACTAAAGACACGTACCTGGTTTTCCTTGTATTTCCTACATTCTCTATCTCCTACCCCTAAACTGTCCAACAATTTTTTGTATATAAAAAAGAAAAAAAATAGAAAACAAAATGGAGCAATGGAGGCCTTCTTTTCTGCATTGCTTCCTTTACAAAGCACTAATGTATGTGTGGGAATACAAGTCCCATACACATGTGCAGTACATCATAAAAAGCCCCAGGATACTGGAAAAACATGGAAGGACAGCATGGCACTGCTATATAAAGACATTTATTTAAGAAAAGTAAATATTTATTCTTAAATAAATGTCATTGTATAATAGCAATAACCAAGCCCATGGTTGTGGTATATTAAGATTTACCCAAGGTTGCCTTTATTTAATCACTCAGGCTTCACTCTCAAGATTAAACCAAAACAACCTGGGTAAATCTTAATATACCACACTAACACTGTCAGTTATTACTTAAGTAAAATATATACACTTAATAATAATGTATCAGTAATGAGTAATTAATATTCAATTCTGACTTCTTTTTTAAATGAAAATGTTTGTTTTCCCTTAGCTCAGTTTGGTAAGCACTGCTAAGCCAAGCTAAGCAATGCTTAATCAGGACCTGTCTGAGCAATACTTAGCAATGTTCAGCTCTGCTAAGCTGGTTTGAGCATTGCTAAGAAGTTGCATTCTAAGCAGTATTCAGCACAGCTAAGATGATTTGCACACTGCTAAGCACTGCTTAGCATTTGCCACCCAAAGCATTGCTCAACTCAGCTTAGCAAGCTTGTGCACTGCTCAGCTTTGCTCAGCATTTATGAAATGATGGCAAAGAGTGGAAATATGGCCTTATTTAAACTGAACAGCCAAGAATACTGGCAGGAAACATAACAATTGCAGCAAAACCCAAATTAATGGTCATGCTGCTAAATGCTTGGAGTCTACATGTGAAACGGGACACATTGCAAACAGTCTTAATGATGGAAAATGTTGACATCTCCGCAGTCACGGAAACCTGGTCCAAAGCTGTGGAAAGCACCCCAGCCATACCTGGTTACTCATCCTATCATTCATTCAGACCACAAACTGTGGGTAGTAAAGCCAAAGGAGGTAGAGTTTCAATATATATTAAAGACATACACACCTGCAGGCTGGTCAAACTGTATGATGCACAGGAGACACTCCAGGTGCAGTTAACCATTGACAAGACCCCTGTGCAAATCATAGCTAGCTACCGGCCCCCAAATCTGAAACAAGATGCCCAAACTGCCTGTCTAGACCTCTTTGAATCTCTCCAGATTTAACCCTTTACCCTAATCCTGGGTGACTTTAACTACCCAAACATAGACTGGAAGTACTATTCATGCCAGACCACAAATGCCCAGAGATTTCTCAATTTTGTTAATGCAAATGCTTTGGAACAGCTAGTTGATACCCCCACAAGAGGTGATAATATCTTGGACTTGGTATTAATCAACATGAGTAACCAATGCAGCATCCCTGCAGTACCATCCTCCCTTGTAAAATCAGACCATAAAGCAGTCATGTTTGAAGTCACCATCTCCCGCAACCCCCCTCTAGCTAGGGTAAAAGAAAAAAATTTACAAAAGCTGATTAGAGCCTCCTGAGGGATGGTATAAACAGATTCACAGCCCCCTCCTCCTCTCAAGGAACGGGCACCAGTATCCAAAACTATACCAAATTACTATATGAACATTTATATGGATGCATGGAATCAGGAATACCTGACAGGACTAAATCATCCTCCGCAAGGAAGAGTAAACCTATCTGGTGGACATCTGCAATAAATAAACTCTATAACAAAAGAAAAAAGTGCTGTCCAGGACAAAGAAGGAGCAGGTGCCCAATTGGAAGCAATCTCTCCTTAGCCTAAACAAGCATATAAGAGCACTAGTGAAATCCTCCAAAGCAACGTTTGAGCCCAGATTGGCAACATCTGCTAGAGACAATCATAAGGCCTTCTTCACATATGCCTGTAATCTCAAAGGTAGCACCCAGATCTGTTTAGAACTAGTGGTCAAGGACATCACATATACAAATGCCATAGATATAGCAAACCTGCTAGCTGACAGATTCAGAGAAAACTTCATCCCTCTGTCCCCCATCAGTAAATCAGGACATTCCCAGTACCTGCCCCCTTCCACTTATATCTAGGGATCAAGCCATCACTTTGTTCTCAAAGGCAAAATATACAGCCTCCATGGGACACAATAACATCCCAGGCTGCATCCTACATGAACTCAAGCAGGAACTTTCAGCAGCATTAGGTGCCCTATTCATTCAAAGCCTGACTACCAGCTTTGTCCCAGCTGAGTGGAAGGCAGCCACTGTCATCCCTTTACACAAAGGTGGAGCATCCACTGATCTGGGAAATTATAGACCCATCAGCCTAACTAGCATGATCTGCAAGGCCATGGAATGGATTATCATGGACCTCATTAATAAGGACTCTGGAAACCTCCAAACACTTGATCCCACGCAGTTTGGCTTCATGAAGGGGACATCATATCTGTTAGAGTTGGTCGACTTTTTTGAGAGTCACTAAAGCCATGGATGAGGGGAAAACAGTGCACACTGCCTACCTTCACCTGGCCAAAACCTTTGACACTATTCCCCACTCAGGCATAATAAACTCTCTCAACTAGGCCTCAATCTGTATGTTACCAGATGGGAAGCTAACTGCCTTACTGACAGTGCCCATCAAGTCAAAATAGGGGAAGCCACCTCAAGCAGGAGACCTGTATTGAGTGCTGAACCCCATGGTTTGTTCTTGGGGCCTCTGTTATGTGGGATATACTTTTCTCAGGTGCAGGCCAAAACCAGTTGGCTATGGCTGACCAAGTTTGCAGATGACTGCAAGCTAGGAGCTGTCATCAGTTCCCCTAGTAATGTGGACATCCTCCAAGAAGATCTCACCCAAACAAATGATTGCTGCTAGAAACATGGCCTTGAGCTGAATACAAAAAAAAAAATGCATCATCATCCCCTTTCGGGAGAGTGATGTCCCCACAAATTGTCACATTAATAGCAATTTCCTAAGCATGCAGTCAGTTGTGAGGGATTTGGGCACCCAGACTGATAGCAACCTGACTGTTGACCACCATATTGCTTCCATTGCACAGAAAGCTTCCTACATGGGCCACCTCATAAATCAGGGTATGTCATGCAGGAACAAGGAGGTCATAACATCCCTGTACTCCTTCCTTATCAGACCCATTATTGAGTATAATGCCCCCTTTGGCATGTACCTTGTCATGCACATGCAGTGGTTGGAGAGACCACAGAGGTTCCTGACCAGGAAAATCCAGGGTCTCATACACCTATCCTATACAGATAGGCTGAAATCCCTGTCCGTCTACTCAGCCTCATACAGACTGTTCAGAGGTGACCTGTGTCTGGCATACAAGGTCATGCCTGACCCAGTCTTTATGGAGTTGCTGCATATCCATAAACTCACGCAACCTGCACACAAGGCCTTAACCTGGTCTGTGACATGAATAGAGTTTATTTGCAGGATAGTTTTGTGATGCAGCCAAGTGTGGAATACAGTCCATCTCCATGTCATGCAGAGTACCTCTCTAGGCCTCTTTAAGAGGAACCTGGACACTGGATGGGAAACAGAACATACACCCAAGGGATCCAATCTATGTCCCTGCTGGACAGGGGAAACATGTGCTGCCTTTCAAGGAACATGGGCAAAAGTCCTGGCTAGGCCTATAAGGGCCTCTGGACCAATAGCCTAGTATCATCCTATGAACCTATGAACCTATTACAATAGATGTTTGCTGTAATTATTTCAGACTGTCCTGCAATGTTGTCTGAAATTATTCCCTGTGAGTCTGAACTCTGTAGTTACTGTACTGATTGATTATTGTCTTGTTTCTTCATTAGTTATTATTAAATATAGAAAGACCCTGTAATTGTGTCTGGTCTGTACAGAACTAAGTAAACTCTTAGGGTACTTGCATGTGTATTCGGTGACACTGTATAGCCCACTCCAATATGCTCGTTCTTGGTCACACTTACCATTTGGCTAATAGGCACATCACACAGTAGGATTCATCACCCTTTTGTAAGGACCTTACATTAGCTGATAATGAGCTAGATTGTGGAAGTTGTGACTACCTATAAGTGTGGGCAAAAGGGGCCATAGTTAGTAAACCTGTGCCAGCCTTTCCCAGGAGTGTGTGTGTGTGTGTGTGTGTGTGTGTGTGTGTGTGTGTGTGTGTGTGTGTGTGTGTGGTGTGTGTACGTGTGTGTGTGATTCAGAAATCAAATCTCAAAGTGTGTGTGTCAGCTACTTGGGCAGGGACACAAAGCACAGGTTGGACAGAGAGGGTGATAGATGTTTTGGCTTGGGCCCTCTCCTGAGATGTTAACTATATAGCTGTGCCAGTAGGGAGTCTTATTGGGGATCTGGAGAGAGAGGGAGAAACCAGCCCCAGACTGACTGTGATCTCTGTGTGCTCTGAAGGGTAAATTTACCTTGCTATGTGTCTACTTGTCATTCCCCCATTGTATACATCCCTCACTGGTGAGGATTGAGGTTCCTTGATTACTGGGCCAGTGCAGGGATATCGCACTAACAGTACATACTGGTGGATACACCTGGCAAATCACACCATGTACTGTGATTGAACCCCACCCAGTTTGCCAATGTCATACCGGATTGTCCAGGTCTCCCTGACCATTCCTGACATATTCTGGCTAGGTCACTGTGTACTCCACACCTATATCTGAATGTGTGACACCTATGGCTAGCATACCTGGTGAGCCCGTACAGCAGGACAGCAGGCTATAGGTACTAGTAGTGGGGGAATGCTGGCTCTGACTCAGCAGCAGTGCATACACACTGAGCATGCAGCGTAAGGCAATGGATACAGTAGCAGATATTTATGCACTATTAGTGTGCCCCCATGGTTCTGGAATGTCACAGACACATTCCCCAAACTCTGTGGACAAACATCATGTATTATCCACCTGGTGTATGGGAATACACATTTGTCTGTTAAGGGGGGTCTACATCTATCAGGCATATGCACCCATTTTGCAAACATCTGGGTATTGAAGATGTCAGACACCTATGAGGAAGTCACCCTATACCACATATGCACTGCTGTCTCTTTTTTGTGCACCCAGATGTTCCTGGAATGTCCACATGCACCTGTAGTAGCACTCACCTATTTGTCAGATGTAGGCTAGATGACATGTTACAGTAATGTTGCCCATAGGAGACACTCAGCGGTTGATGGCAGTGATGTCTGTGGACACATAACAACATAGTCTGTCACAGCAGTCAGGCCATGTCTGGTAGTCCTGGTACCATGTCAGGTTACTAGGCTATGGACTATGAGCATACATATGGCTAGCCCACATGTTAGCACATAGGAATGCAAGGCAGTGGCTGATTTCCCTGCCCAACAGGGACACAGGTGGTATCCCAAGGGTGTATGTGCTGTTAACCATCCATTTGTCCAGGTTATGCCTGCAAAAGATTTAGGTAGCTACACTGCCTGATGTGGACAGGCTGCCCATTTTGCCTCAGGTTGCTTGTATGCGAGGTTCCCACAAGACAGTCCAGGTCACTCACTGGGTTGAGTGTGTGTGTGTGTGGAGCATGGCTTGCAGTTGTGCAGCAGTGACAGCAATGTGGGGCCTGTGATTGCCGTGCATTTCACAGTGACATAACTCCTGAGGAGCTTGTATGACACCAGGTAGAGGGTTGGCATTTTAGCCTAATATCAACACAGGCCATTCAACATCTACATTGGAAAGCATGTTTATATTAATGTTAATTTTACATTTTTATATTAATGTTACTTTTTTACCAATGTAGTTATTGACATTTGCAAGGAACACATGCCAAACATCACCAAATATAAACTGGATGCATTTAATGTTCATTGAAAATGTCAAGTTTAAGCAGAGCTGAGCGGTTCTGCACAGCGTGGTGTGATACTCAGCAGTGATTAAATGAAATGCGAGGTATATACAGCAGTCTATCAGAAGATCCTCACTGGCTGAATGGTTAGGGCACCAGCACTTGTACATTAGGTGCATGGGTTGAATCGTGACCATTAAGATTTTTACATGTTATAGGGAAATGTAAATGTTTTTATTTGTTTTGTATATATTACAATATGTTAACTGTGGTGGTCCAGCTTGACCACTAGCCCATTTGCAGTGGATACTCGAGTATAAAAGCCCCAGTTACACAAAAGTGTCCAAAACTATTACAGTTACAGGAACAGATAACATAGTTAAATGCATATGTTTAGGAGATATAATAAAATAGCTGCACCTAAGAATGAAGTAACATTATTGAACAATAATTTACAATATTGTTGTATATATCTAAGCAGTATTTTGCTTGCAATGTGAAGCTAAGGCCAGCAACAAAATAACCAGACCTAGCAAGTCTCAAATTCAGAACCCTCTGCATCAAAGTCAGAGCATTGCACCAGTATGCATTTTTTGTTTATTTTAAAATATGCCATGTAGTGCAGTGATGTAACATTAGGGAAAAACACCTCCCTACCAAGTATTGAACCCAAGACCCTTGGCAACTAAGTCAGTGCATTGCACCATTATGCCAAATCAGCTGTGAATATTTAGTGTTCATTTTTAAATTATAACTTGCAGTACAGTGATGTAGCATTAGGGGAACAACTACACCTCTACCAGGTATTAACTCCAGGACCCTCTGAACCAGAGTCAGAGCAACACACCACTATGTCAACTAAGCTGTAGGGAATTACCCCTGTTCCTGTACATATGTCATAAGTCACAATTATGTAACAATAGGGATAACATACACCTCCGCCAAATATAAAAGCCTGAAACATCTGAACCAAAGCTCAATGCAATACACCAGTAGGACATCACACCTCTGGGGAATTACTGGTGTTTGTACCAAGACAACTCAATTCCCAGTGACACAACTTCCACATATAATGGCATAAATTACAGCTTATTTGGGCCTGTGATGCAGACTCCAACCTGATACACAGTCAAATAAATGTTGATGGCTGTACAGGATGCCTATGATATCAGGTACACCTGGCAACTGCACAGACTGTTGCAGAATGTCCACAGGTGTGTCACCTACTTATGGAATTATTGTCATCAAACCTATTCTGTGTGCTGAAGTACTGGTAGGTCTGTGCAGACTGACCTTACAAACTCATGACAGACAGGTCAGTGTCACATGGCATAGACATCCTAGCACACATGCCCATGCCAATCCTGTGTAACACACAGTATGCATGCACATATATCCTACAAATACACCTCCCATAATAATGACTTAGTAAATCTATCTGTAACATTCCTAGCATGTCTCATTCCAGGACACCCACAGTCCAGGTCCACAGTCCAGTGTTTTGCACAACATTTACATGCTTGTCAATTCAATATAAAAATAAATGAGGCCTGCAATCTCCAAAAGAAATGGTTGCTGATAACACAGTCACTGCCACCCACAGGAGCACATCAAAGGCCGTGAGGGTGGGATACATGTCACAAATATGTATATGTGTCCTAAATGTCCCCTACCACTCACTTGATGGCACTACTACTTAACATGCATACCAGTGGCTCATACCACACCTGGACTTTTATGGGTACACACACCCTGCCCATGCTGACACAAGAGCAGCTGTCACTGCCCCCTCACTGACATATAAAGCGTGCAGTCCCCCAATGTCATCACACTCCCCATTAAGAGTCCTGGCCAAAATCCAGCAGCTGTGGCCAAGCACAGTTGCTGTCACACACCAGGTTGATGGCGTGTGTGTGTGTGTGTGTGTGTGTGTGTGTGTGTGTGTGTGTGTGTGTGTGTGTGTGTGTGTGTTAAAACACTGGGACACGAGTTGCACCTGTGCAGTATTACCTTCATTGTGGTTTCTATGATTGCCTTGCATGCCAGACTGAGCTCACCCCGGTGGATTATGTATGACACCAGGTAGACAGGTAGTGAAATGTTGCTGTATAAAGGGCATCACCTAGGGTATTTCTCAAAAATTGATTTGGATAAAAAATTTAGTTGTGGTTATAATGAATTGGCAGTATTTTACTGTCTTCCAAAAATCCACAAAGATATTCATAATCCACCTGGTAGGCCGATAGTATCAGCAGAGAAATACTTTTTATCAAATATTGGTTGTTTGCTGCATGAAATTTTGTTACCATATGTCATAAAATTACCTTCCTATATTAGAGATAGTATGGATATTTTGGATAAATTATCAAATATAGTATGGTCAAAAGACATGTATTTTATAACATTAGATGTGTGTGGCCTATACACCAATATTAAGCATGACCATGGTCTAGAAGCAGTTTGTTATTTTATTGGCGATAACCCTAGGGGGAATTATATAATGGAACTGCTTCTTTTTTGTCTTGAAAATAATTATTTCACATTTAATGATGTCATTTTTCATCAATGTCAAGGTACAGCCATGGGGGCTCCTTTTGCCCCCATGTATGCGAATCTTGTTATGGGTTTATATGAATTGAAGTATTTGTATCATTCTGAATTTTTCAATAATCATGTAATATATTATTATGTAAGAGTGGTACAGGATATGTACGAGGGTAGTGTGACAGCAGTGAGGTCTGTGGTGGGAGTGACAGATGCTTTTAAGGTGGAGGTGGGGTTACATCAAGGATCAGCTCTGAGCCCTTTCTTATTTGCAATGGTGATGGACAGGTTGACAGACGAGATCAGACAGGAGTCCCTGTGGACTATGATGTTTGCAGATGACATTGTGATCTGTAGTGAGAGTAGGGAACAGGTGGAGGAGACCCTGGAGAGATGGAGATATGCTCTAGAGAGAAGAGGAATGAAGGTCAGCAGGACTAAGACAGAATATATGTGTGTGAATGAGAGGGAGGATAGAGGAATGGTGAGGATGCAAGGAGTAGAGGTGGCGAAGGTGGATGAGTTTAAATACTTGGGGTCAATAGTTCAGAGTAACGGTGAGTGTGGAAGAGAGGTGAAGAAGAGAGTACAGGCAGGATGGAGTGGGTGGAGAAGAGTGTCAGGAGTGATTTGTGACAGATGGGTACCTGTAAGAGTGAAAGGGAAGGTCTACAAGAGTATAGTGTGACCAGCTATGTTATATGAGTTGGAGACAGTGGCACTGACAAAAAGGCAGGAGTTTGAGCTGGATGTGGCAGAATTAAAGATGTTAAGATTTGCTCTGGATGTGATGAGGGTGGACAGGATTAGGAATAGGTATATTAGAGGGTCAGCCCAGGTTGGAAGGTTTGGAGACAAAGCCAGGGAAGCACGATTACATTGGTTTGGACATGTGGTGAGGAGGGATGCTGAGTATATTGGGAAAAAGATGCTAAGGATGAAGCTACCAGGTAACAGGAAAAGAGGAAGGCCTAAGATAAGATTTATGGATGTGGTGAGAGAGGACATTCAAGTGGTTGGTGTGACAGAGCAAGATGCAGAGGACAGGAAGAAATGGAAACAGGTGATCTGCTGTGGCAACCCCTAACGGGAACAGCCGAAAGAAGATGATGATGATGATGTAATATATTATTATAGATTTATTGATGACCTTATTTTTATATGTCAAGGAGGTTGTGAAGAGGTTAATAAATTTGTTGGTGGGTTACATCAGAATAGGTTTGGTTTTTGTTTTAATGGTTTGCAAGTTGCTAGGGCTGTAACTTTTTTAGATTTTGCACTTACTATTAATAATGACAAATTGATTACATCAGTCCATAGGAAATTTGAAGACGGAGGTCGATATTTATTTGGCAGTAGTTGTCATCCACCCCATACCATTTCTTCACTTCCCTATGGTGAATGTCTTAGAATTAGAAGCCTATGTAATAATGAGGTGGATTTTAATAGAGAAATTAATAGACTATATCATATGTTTGTTTATTTCTAGGGGATACCATCTGGATAATGCATCTACTGCTATTAATAGAGTCTTAGAGGGAAGCATTACTAAGCATAGGGTCCAGGATTATGTTCAAAATCATGTTGATATGGTTAATATGTATGAAAATAAGACAGAGAAAAATATACTTCATTGCCACTTATGGTTTATTTAGTCCTATACTTATTGATATAGTAAAATACTATTAGCAGTATTTATTTAAATATAATGAGCTAGACAATATTTTGTGCCCATATATAGGTGTAACATATAAGAGAGGTAGAAACCTCAGGGATATCTTAGTACACACTAATTTTATTTTCCAGTTGATTCTATTACTATTGTTGATATACCCTTAGGCACTTATTTGTGTGGACATTGTAATGTTTGTACATAAATGGCTAGAACATTTGACGTTATTAATGGACACAGGTTTTCTCCGTCAGAAATATTTAACTGTGAAACACAAGGGGTTATTTATGCCCTACAATGCTCATGTGGCCTTGTATATATTGGAGAAACAAAAAGAAAATTTAAATGCAGGCTACAAGAGCATATTAGAAATATAAGAAACAATAAGATAGAGACCTATGGTCAAACATTTTTTAGAATGTCATAATTCCAATGTGCATGATTTAAAGGCTAGCATTCTGGAAAGATTACCTGTAGGATTTTGTTCAGATGAAGTATATAAAAGGACACTAATGCATAAAGAGAGTCTATTTATTTTAAAGTTTAACACTATGTCCCATTTGGGATTGAATCTTGAATGTAATTGAAAAGTACTGAATTAATTGATTGCTTTTAATTGTATAATTGATGTGTGGGTGTATATATAAAGGTGTGTCTTTTTAAAATTTTTTTGTACTCCTTGAAGGCTTGTGCCGAAGTGCTGGAGAGAGAATAAATTCTGTTGACTGGTCCTAGCTCCTGGTTGTTGTATTTCTATTCTATGGTAGATGTTTGAGGAACTGGTGTTTCCTGGTGGGGATATTCATTGATGTCCCTAGCTGCTGCATGTGCTGTGTGATGTGATTGATGAACAGGGAATCATAGACAAAACAGGGCCTTATTGAAGGAAATACAGGGATGTTTACACCCCATGTCCCCTGATGGCATGCCCATATGTATGTTTTGGGCCATGTAGCAGCATTACTGTACAACAGATGCAACCTTATAGTGATAGGTCTTGCTGCCAAACACCTGTGTCCACAGATCCCTCATGACCAATTGCATGCCTAGGATGTATTTAGTACTGTGATAATATGTGTGGATGTCACTCTCCTCAATGGGGTTGACAATGGATGTTGTGGTATGCGGCCTGAGTCCATGTGTCTGTTAATAGTCATCTGTCTGTGTGAGGCCCTCCTAGGTAGATGGCCACATCATTAGGGAATCTGATGATGGCACACAGCATGCAGTCATCCACAGACATGGTTGGACATGGGGTAATGGGTGTTCCCTGCACCTCAGGGGTGTACATCACTCATATCAAAGGGCAGTACACAGAACAACAGGTTACTCACTAGATATGGGCAAACTGCTTGGGGAGGATTCTCCTCTTTGGCATAAGTGGGTTGTGTCTGTGCACCACTGTGATACCCCTATGGTAACATATGGTGTGATGTATACATGGAAGTGTTATATCTATAATGGGTAGGTGAGTTATGCCATCACAGGGTTTGTCCAGGTCAAGGTAGGCAGCTTGTAGTGTCACCCCCCCCGTACATGCACATGGTGACTGTGTCATACAGATCAACCGAGTGTAACAGACATGACCCCTTCCTGGACAATGCCTAACTGTCAGTGATGGAGTGTGTGCAAGTTGCCAATGTCATGATTAATTGGTTCCAAAATAAACTGTGCCATGGCCTTGCAGAACAGCATAGTTAGGCTGCTTGGTGTATCATGTGACTGAGTGGTGTACACCACACCATACTCTGGATGGGTGACAGTACTCATCCATCAAATGGCTGTGACAATGGCAGTGGGCAGCTCTTTTTTGAATATGGTAGCCTATGGTGTTACAAAGTTATAGTTTGGGCCATGTAGGATGCACCCTGTGATGTGGTTGTGTCCCATGGCAGATGTATACCATGACATTCAGCTAACAGTGGTGAACCATTCCCCACATTTAGGAGATGGGTAAGTTTGTGTGGACATCCTGATGTACTGATGGTGAGAAGGGAGGGTGGTGCCTACACCAACTATGTCAGCCATCCAGTATGCCATACCAACAGCACTGGTATAGCTGGTGTCCATGACCACCACAAGTGAGCAGATGCAGGTGCACCCTGTGCTGTTGCAGGCATATGTGCAGTAGGGGAGTGGACTGTCTGTAGTGAATGTAGACACAGTAAGCTCATTGTTTGTGGTGCAGGTTCATAGGTTCATAGGTAAGTACTACGCTGTCAGCCCTAGAGCTTATATAAGCCTAGCCAAAAAGGTTCCCTGGCTTTCGCCACCCAAGAAATTTATTTTCCTGTGTCCCTGTCGAGCAGAGCCAAAGAAGTGATCCCCATGGTGAATTTCCTGTTTCCCATCCAATTGTCAAAATTTTCCTTAAAGAGGACTAATGAGGAGCTTCGTTTGACATAAATGGGTAATCTGTTCCAGAGCATGGAAAGTATCTGGGACAGGAATCTATCCCTCCAACATGTTCTGTTTATTGTGGTGACAAGGTTTAGGTCCTTGGAGCATGTGGCTCAGAGAGATTGAGATTTCTTTAAGTGTAGCATGTCCATCAGATCTGGGTTAGACATGGCTTTGTATGTTAGGCAGAGGTCACCTCTGACTAGGCGATATGTGACAGAGTAGAGCTGGAGTTTTTTGAGACGGTCTGCATATGGCATCTGTTTGAGGCCAGTAATCCTCTTAGTGAGGTATTTCTGTGGCCTTTCTAGTTGTTGCAGATGTCTTGTGAGGTACATGCCAAATGGTGCATTGTACTCTATAATGGGTCTGATGAGGGATGAGTAGAGAGGAATAATGCCCTCTTTTTTTCTGGAAGGAAACCCCTTTGTGATGAGATGTGCCACGTAGAAGGATTTCCTGACTACTGTGGTGACGTGATTATCAGAGGAGAGACTATTGTCCACCTGTGTTCCAAGGTCTCTTCAGTGTTTAGTAGCCTACCGCCTATGTAGTAGTTCATGGGTACGGTGTTTTTCCCAAAGGGGATGACAATGCACTTCTTGGCATTGAGTTTTAGGCCATGACTTTGACACCAAGCATCAGTCTCAGTGAGGCCTTTTTGTAAAATGTCCACATGCTTAGATGATTCTATTATGGCTCCTAGATTGCAGTCATCTGTGAACTTCATCAGCCAGAGACCAGCTGTATTAGCCTGGACTTCTGAGAAGTAGATACCGAACAAAATAGGACCCTGGACTGACCCTGTGGTACTCCACTTGTCACTGATCTGAAGTCAGATTTGGAGTTGGCTACTTTCACTGTGTGTGATTTTTCAGTGAGCCAGTTGGCCACCCATCTTGTGACATAGGGATTTATGCCTAGTCTAGTGAGTTTATCTGTAATACCAGAGTGGGGTTAGTGTCGAAAGCCTTGGCGAGGTCAAGATAGGCTGTGTGCACCACCTTACCCTCGTCCATGGCTCTGGTGACTGCTTCAAAGAAGTCAATCAGGTTTAGGAGGCATGATCGACCCTTTACAAACCTAAACTGAGTGAGGCCCAGAGTTTGGAGGTTACCTATGTCTTTGTTTAAAGTTCCAGGATGATGCGTTCCATGGCCTTGCAGACTAGGTTCATCAGGCTAATGGGGTGGTAGTTTTTGGGGTCCATGGTGACACCCCCTTTGTGGAGTGGGATAATTGTTGCTGTGCACCATTCAGTAGGTACAAAGCCTGAAGTGAGGCTATGGTTGAACATGGTACTTAAGTAGGGTGCCAGTTCGTTCTGTAATTCATGCAGCCTGGGATGTTGGCTGAACTCATGGATGCTGTGTTTTTGGCTTTGGAGAGTGTGGTCTTTACTTGTGCAACCATGATTACCAGGGCTTTGCATTCTTCTGGGATGGGGATGGGCCCTTTGGGGGGTGAGGGTGGGGTAAAGTTTGCACTGAACCTATATGCCAGGATGCTGGCAATATCAGTTGGTTCTGTAAATCTAGTGCCATTGTGCTGTAGCTCAGAGCAGATTTGAGTGTTGCCATTGAGATTCTTGATATAGCTGTAGAATGCTTTGTGGTTGTCGTTAGAATCAGTGGCAATTTTAATTTTGTAACTAGCTTTGGAGAATTTTATGAGAGATCTCAGCTTCTTACTGTGGCTGACCAGGGAGTTCCTGCAATCATGGGATTTCACTCTTTTTTGCAACAGCTTCTTCCTTCTGTTGTAGAGTTTGTTTATGGCAGGGGTCCACCAGATTTGCTTCTTTTTGGAGGATAGCATCTTGGTTCTGTTGGGGATGGCATGGTCCATGCACTCGTGCATATGCTTATACAATGTATTTGTATAGGATTCAGCAGTAGTGCCTCTATTTTCCATCTGTATGGGTGTCATGAAGAGAGCCACTTCTGTCTTAAGAAGCATGAAGTCGGCTTTGGAGAAGTTTTTTTACATTGGTTTCCTTAATGGGGATGGGGGTGGAATATGGATGTCTAAGGTGATTAGCTTGTTGCTGGATTGGACCAGCGAGGAGTTGACCTCTGGAGTGGAGCATTGGTTACCCATATTGGTAATGACCAGGTCCAGGATGTTGTTGCCCCTGATGGGGGTATAGACAAGCTGATCCAGGGCATTGGAATTTATGAATTCCAGAAAATGTTGAGCAAATGAGCGAGTACATGAGTAGTTTTCCCAGTTGATGGTGGGGTAGTTGAAATCTCCCATTATTAGGGTATTGGGCTGTACCTTAATATTATCCAGTATATCAAGAAACGTGGAGTGAGCATCCTGGGGTATGGTGGGGGATCTGTAACAAGCTACAACCTGGATTGCAGTCTTTTCTAGTGTTAATTGTACTTGGATAATTTCAGATGCATTATGTTGTGCAACTAGCCAGGATGTGGATAACCTTTATGAATATGGACATGTCTCCTCCTTTGGTGTTTTGGTCCAGGTTAGGTGGCCAAAAGATGTGGTATGAATTATAGCCTGGTAATGCAGTGATGCTCTCTGCAGCCTTGAACCAGGACTCTGTCACTGCACAGATGTCGATGTTCTCCATCTTAAGGAGTGCCTCTAGTGAGTGCATTTTGAGGTTTAGAGTTCTAGCACCGAGTAGTATTACCTTCAGATTTTAGCTTGTCTGGACCTTCTATGATGGTGAGTTTGGTGTTTGAACCTTGCCTAAAAAAGGCACTATAGGGGCAGCAAGAGCCTTTACCAGTATCCAGAATCCCAGAGAATGACAGGTGTAGGCCATTTCTGGCAAAGCATTGTGGTCTGTTGATCATGCTGTCCCAGGCAGACATACACTGGATCCCCTTAGAATGACACCAGAGGCTTAGCCAATTGTTGAAATCAATCATTTTGATCTTGTACTGTGATATCATTCTCGGCAATGGCAGGATGTTACTCAGAGCTAGGGTCATATCTGCCTGGGCTACATGATCTGAGAGCTCCTTCATGTCTCTTTTCATGTAGTCCAGGGAGGTACACCTCAGGTCATTCACTCCAACATGGACAATGACAGAGTCATATTTGTAGTTGTTGTGGAGTGACCTGAGTGCATCTATTATGTGGTGGACCTTGGCACCCGACAGGCAGCTGACAGTAACTTTCTCCTTGTTTCGCCTGGTGAGAGGGATGTCAGTGCACCTGACTATAGAGTCATTGGGTGCAGCAGCTAATCTCAGGACCTCCACTGGTCTACATATTGCACACACATATGCAACACAAATTGGTTTTGCCATCTTATCAAATGTGGACTATGTTACACATTTTGCAGTACTGTGGCAGCTGCCAGGACATACCATACCCACTGGAAGTGCAACTGACAGGACTTCCCTGGGTTTGCTAATATGACAGCTTCTTGGAGTCACATTGCCTTTGCTTATGCTATTTGTCATAACATTCATGTGCTTCTGATGTTAAATAACTGCTTTATACAACTAGTAGACAATGTTCATAGATTCATAGGAAGGTACTAGGCTATTGACCCTAGGGCCTATATAAGCCTAGCCAAAAAAGTACCCTGGATTTCACCACCCAAGAAAATTATTTACCTGTGCCCCTGTCGAGCAGAGCCACAGAAGTGATCCCCGGGGTGAATTTCCTATTTCCCATCCAATCATCAAGACTTTTCTTGAAGAGTGCTAATGAGGAGCTTTGTTTGATATAGATAGGTAGTTTATTCCAGAGTATGGGAAGTCTGTTGGACAGGAATCTATTCCTCCAGCATGTTCTGTTTATTGTGGTGACAAGGTTTAGGTACCTAGAGTGTGTAGCTTGGAGGGATAGGGATTTCTTTATGTGGAGCATGTCCAACAACTCTGGGTTTGACATAGCTTTGTATGTTAGGCAGAGATCGCCTCTGAGTAGGCGATATGCAATGGAGTAAAGCTGGAGTTTTTTGAGATGGTCTGCATAGGGCATCTGTTTGAGGCCGGTAATCCTCTTTGTGAGGTATTTCTACGGCCTTTCCATTTGCTGTAGATGTCTTGTGAGGTACATGCCAAAAGGGGCATTATACTCTATAATGGGTCTAATGAGTGACGAGTAGAGAGGGAACAATGACCTCTTTTTTTCCTGGATGAGAAACTTTTGTGATGAGGTGTGCCATGTAGAAGGATTTCCTGACTACTGTGGTGATGTGATTATCAAAGGAAAGACTACTGTCCACCTGTGTCCCAAGGTCTCATCACACTTTCAGTGTTACGTAGATGACCGCCTATGTGATAGTTCATGGGTACAGAGTTTTTACCAAAAGGGATGACAATGCACTTTTTGGCATTGAGCTTGAGGCCATGGCTTTAACAACAGACATCTGTCTCAGTGAGGCCCTTTTGTAGGATGTCCACATTGTTAGGAGTTTCAAATATGGCTCCTAGTTTGCAGTCATCTGTGAACTGCATTAGCCAAAGACCTGTGTTAGCCTGTACTTCGGAGAAGTAAATACCAAACAGGAGTGGACCCAGGACTGAACCCTGCAGTACTCCACTTGTCACTGGTCTGAAGTCAGATTTGGAGTCTGCTACTTTCACAGTGTGGGTTCTGTCAGTGAACCAGATGACAACCCATCTTGTGACATAGGGATTTATACCTAGTTTAGTGAGTTTATCTATAATTCCAGAGTGGGGGATGGTGTCAAAAGTCTTGGCAAGATCTAGATAGGCTGTGTGAACCACCTTACCCTCATCTATGACTTTGGTGACTGCTTCAAAGAAGTCTATCAGGTTTAGGAGACATGATCTGCCTTTAACAAACCCAAACTGGGTGTGATCCAGAGTTTGGAGATTACCAATCTCTTTGTTTATAAGTTCCATGATGATACATTCCATGGCCTTGCAGACCAGGCTTCTCAGGCTAATGGGGCAGTAGTTCTCTGGGTCCGTGGTGGATCCCCCTTTGTGGAGTGGAATAGCCATTGCTGTATGCCATTCAGTAGGCACAAAGCCTGAGGTGAGGCTATGATTGAACATGGTACTTAGGTGGGGTGCCAGTTTGTTCTGTAGTTTGTGAAGAACGCAGCCTGGGATGTTGTCAGGTCCCAAGGATGCTGTGTTCTTGGCTTTGGAGAGTGTAGTTTTTATCTGTGCAGCCGGGATTACAGGAACTTTGCATTCTTCCCGTATAGAGATGGGCCCTTTAGAGGGTGAGAGGGGGGTAAAGTTAGCACTAATCCTATCTGCCAAAATGTTGGCTATATCAGTTGGTTCTGTATATTTAGTGCCATTGTGCTGTAACTCAGAGAAGATCTGAGTGTTGCCATTGAGATTCTTGACATAGCTATAGCATGCTTTGTGGTTGTCTTTAGAAGCAGTGGCAATTTTGCTTTTGTAACTAGCTTTGGAGGATTTTATGAGGGATCTCAGCTTCTTTCTCAGGCTGACCAGGGAGTTCCTCCAGTCATGGGATATTACTGTTTTTTGCAGCAATTTCTTTCTTCTGTTGTAGAGTTTGTTTATGGCAGGGGACCACCAGATTGGCTTCCTTTTTTTGGAGGATAGCATCTTGGTTCTGTTTGGGATAGCACGGTCCGTTCACTTAAGTAAGTGCCTATAAAGTGCATTTGTGTAGGATTCAGCAGTCGTACCTCTATTGTCCATCTGCTTGGGTCATGAAGTTTGTCACTTCTGTCTTAAGAAGCATGTGTTTGGCTTTGGAGAAATTTTTTATGGTGATTTCCCCAATGGGGTTGGGATGTGGATGTCTAGGGTGATTAGCTTGTGGACGGATTTGACCAATGAGAAATTGACCTCTGGTGTGGAACACCAGTTGCCCATGTTGGTAATGACCAGGTCTAGGATATTGCTGCCCCTGGTGGGGGTGTGGATAAATTGATCCAAGGCGTTGGAATTTATGAATTCCAGAAAACGTTGAGCAAAAGAGTTGGTACATGAGTAGTTTTCCCAGTTAATGGTGAGGTAGTTGAATTCGCTCATTATTAGGGTGTTAGGTTGTACCCTAATATTTTCCAGTGTATCAAGAAATGAGGAGTGCGAATCTTGGTGCATGGTGGGGGATCTGTAGCAAGCTCCAATTTGGATTGTGGTCTTGCCCAGAGTTAGTTGCACTTGAATAATCTCAGATGCATTATGCTGAGCAACTAACCTGGAGATGTGGATATCTTTAATGAATATGGACATGACTCCGCCTTTAGTGTTTCAGTCCAGGTTAGGTGGCCGAAAGGTGTGGTATGAATTATAGCCTGGTAATGCAGGGGTGCTCTCTGGAGCCTTGAACCAGGTCTCTTGTCACTGCACAGATGTCAATGTTCTCCAGTTTAAGGAGTGTCTCGCGTGAGTGCATTTTGAGGTTTAGACTTCTAGCACTGAGTAGCATTAACCTCAAATTTTGCTTGCTTGTACCTGTTATGGTGGAGAATTTGTTATTTGAGCCTTGCCTAAAAAAGGCACTATAAGGCTGGCAAGAACCTTAGCCAGTATCTGGGATCCCAAGGGCGATAGGTGCAGGCCATCTCTGGCAAAGCATCATGGTCTATTGATCATGTCATCCCAGGCAGACAGATACTGGATCCTTTTAGAATGACACTTGAAGATTAGCCAGTTGTTGAAGTAAATCATTTTGTCCTTGTACTGTGGTATCATTCTGGGTGATGGCAGGATGCTACTCAGGGCTAGGGTCATACCTGCCTGGGCTACAAGATTGGAGAGCTCCTCCATGTCTCTTTTCATGTAGTCCAGGGAGATACATCTCAGGTCATTCACACCAACATGGACAATGACAGAGTCATTTTTGTACTTGTTGTGGAGTGACCTGACTGTGCGCATTATGTGGTGGATCCTGGCACCCAACAGGCAGCTGACAGTAATTTTCTCCTTGTTTAGCCTGGTGAGTGGAACATCAGTGTGCCTGTCTATAGAGTCACCTATGACTAGAGTATTGAGTACGTTGTTATGCCTTATGGGTTGTGGTTGAGTGGCACACTGAGTTTTTGGGCTATGTGTCATTTGGATTGTGTTGGGGAGGAGGAGGTTGCTTGTGTTTCTGCTTTGGAGGTCTCTGTTGCTTGGGCAGATTTTTATTGAGAGCCTCCATGAATGTAGGTGTATGTTTTGTGTTTCTATGTGTGTGTTTTGGTGGTGTAGGTTTTGAGGGAATATGTGATGAGTGTGGTGTGGTGCAAGTGTTTTCCCTCTCCTCTTGACTGTGTAGACCAGTCTTGGATGAAGAGAGCTTTGCTTCCAGTTTGGCTATATCAGTGCATCTCTGAGGTTGTAGTGTTGGGTGGCAGGTGGAGAGGATTGTCTGAGTAAATGAGGCAATTGCTGCATTGCCCCAAGGTGCCCAGATTCATCAGGTAGACAGGAGAAAACACCGGGAGCTGACCCATAAACATGCCTGGATAGGTGCTTATTTATTAAGTACTAAAAACTGTTTTCCTCTAGACAAGTGAAGAAAGTTGAGTGCTGTAGTAATTTGTAGCTTATTTAGTGCTTACGAGTTCTGAACAAGTGCTGAGCTCAAAGAACCAGATTTGAGTGCTAAAACTAAAAATCTTGCTAGTTCTAAGGGAAAACTTGAAGAACAGACTTTATGGCACCGAGAATAGTTTAACCCTAGCTAAGCGGCGATGCAGAAAGTGTATTTTATTTTTTAAATATAGCAGTAGCAAATGAGCAAACCAATTTAAATAAATTAACCAATAAAAAGCTAAAAACGGAGCCCTGTTCCAGCAGGTCTGAATCTAGTCTATGGTACAGCAAACAAGGCATACCAATTTCAGAAAGAAGCAGTTCAAATAAGCTGGCACAATAAGGCTTTAACCAGAAACTCCAAGCTCATAAGGGCAAAATCTACCCTCTCCTCCCACAAGAGAGCAGACCACACCTTTTTTAATGTAAAATAACTGGCCCTAAGCCCAAGTGGTTAAACCAGAACTAATATACTTTTAGAATAAAAATAAAATGCTGCACGAAAAACTTACATGCAAGACTCTTTATTTAAAAACAATAAAACAGGTAAAAATGTGAGCGCTTTTGTGACGTGCCAGTTGTTTCACCAGACAAGTAAGAAATGTAACAAAAAGCCTTCTTATACCTCTCTTATTAACAAAGACAATGAATTAACACATTTAAATCAATTAAACAACTTACAATCAATAATTATGACATTCAATTTAAAAATGTTGGGGTAGGAACCATAAAAGCAAGCACTATAACAAATGTATAATATAGGGTAAAAAATACTCTAGATGTGTATATACAATTATTTGTCTCTTAGCCTGTTTGCCATCAGAAAAGGTTTAAGTGAGAAGACCCCATTAAGTCCTGGAGGTGTCTCTGCATTAAGCAGGAGAATCCATTTTTGTTCCACTACCTCAGTGCGGTTTTCTATGTCTCCTCCCCGAACATTAGTATCTATTACCTGCAATACTAAAATTTTTTTTTTAAAACTGTGAGTTTGATCTGTCATCATAATATGAGCAGCAAGTGCAGTGTTTTCCTTCTTATTATTAATGATCAAGTATTCTTTCTTTAAGTAGTCTGTTGGTTTTGCCTACATAAAATGCATGGCATTTTTGGCAAAGCGAAAAGTACACTAGGTTAACAGTTCTGCAATCAGCATAATAATCTACATTGATGGTAAAGTTACATAATGGGTGTGTATAGCGTGAGTAAGTATAAATATACTTACATGCTGAACAACTTCTACATGGAAAAGTGCCCTTTCTAACAGATATATGATTTCTGTTAACACTAAGCTGGTTTCTATTGCAAAGATGCTGTTTAAGGGACATGTTGTTCCTAAAGCAAAAAGCAGGTGTATGTCCAATCTTATTTACCAGCTCTGGAACAGTATGTAAAATGTTCCAAGTTTTCTTAATGATGCTGCAATATTCATTAATGTCACTAGAATATTGCAGCATTACCCTAAAAGTATTGGTACAAGAGGTTTGCTGACTAGAGGGAACAGAAACTACTTTGCTATTGCTAAAATATGGTTTACATCTGCTCCTTCTTTCTGCCCATGCTCCATCAATGGCTCTATCTATATCTCTGGATACATAGCCTCGGTCCAAAAATTCTTCCTAAGTCTGCCAGGGCTCTCTGTGCATCTATATCATTATTGTGTAGCCGTTACGCTCTATAAATCTGTCCTTTCAAAGTGTTTCAAGGAATATGTCTGGGGTGCATGCTGCTATAATGTAGAAGTGCATTCTTCCTAGTTGCTTTCTTGAAAATAGTACTAGATACTTGCTAAGATCAGATTTAGTCAATACTATGTCTAAGAACTCAATCTCACTCAAAGAGGTCTTAAAAGAAAATTTCAGGAAATCAGTTGTGCTATGCATGTACTGGACCAAAGCATGTAAATCTTCTGAATTACCTTTCCATAACAAAAAAATGTCATCAACAAAATGAACGTACCATAGAATCTTGTGATGAAGTCTATTGGCATCTGACAAAATGTACATGGATTCCCAGTGTGTCAATACTAAGTTGGCGTAGCTATTAGCACTTGGGGTTCCCATAGTTACACCAACTTTCTGGAGATAGAATTCTTTCTCAAAATTGCACACATTATTTTCTAGTGCAGTCTCAAGAAGCGCACATATTAACTGAACCCTGGTGCTGGAAAAAGATGCATTCCTGGTCAAAAAATCTCTGATCATATCTATCCACAATATATTGGGAATGCTGGTAAAAAGAGACTCTATGTCTAGGGTAACAAACATATAATCGTTGCCAATGGTTGGTATAACTGTGTGCAGTCTCTCTAAAAAAGTTTTCGTATCCTTAAGTATAGTTTCACAATGGTCTAACAAAGGATGTAAACTGTTTTCTATAAAAATTGACCAAGGCTCAGTACACCAGCCTGCACCAGATGCAATGGGTCTCATGGGAGAAATCTCTCTGTTCTTATGCATCTTGTGCAGGCCATATATTCTAGGTATCATCAGATGTGCTGTGTTAAAAAAGTTAAACAGATCTTCACTGATCAAATTTGTTGTCAACAAATCAAATATCAAAAAAGAGACTTTTTCCTCAATGGTCTTTACAATTACTTTAGAAATAGGTTGGTAGGTAGCAATATCATTAATCAACAATTTCATTTGTCTAATGTACATGTCTCTATCCATGCAACAATTCCGCCACCTATGTCAACAGCCTTTATCTCAATAGAGTGCATATTCTTCAGTTCATTCAAGGCAAAATAATTTTGACTGGACATATTACAAAAAACAGTTTTAGTTCCAGTACAGAATAACTGTCTAAACTCCAGTTCACATGCTTTCACAAAAGTTTCTATCACCGGATCAATAATGGGAATAAAAGTACTAGGTTTTTTGTATGGAGGTATATGATTCGTATTGTCATTAAACATAGTTTTCAGTGTAAGGTTCCTATCTAGAAGCCTCAGATCTTTTAACATTTCTGCATGGTCCGCCCTTCTTGCAGGAACAAAACTCAGCCCTTTATTTAGTAACTCAGTGTGTTCATTAGTCACTTCTAAAGAAGAAATATTAAAAATAAGACCTGAGTTTAGAAGCATCTTCTCTTGACTGTAGACGGATTCCACTCCAAGCTGTCATTGCGTTGTACTCTTCCTTTTCTCCCCACACTTCTGGATCTGTGATTCACAGGTAAGGGGTCTCTCAGTAAAAATAGAGCATTTCCACCATTATGCTCTATAGTGTTACCTGCAACTGTGTATTCACTAGTATCCCAGGTCGTAATCTGACCACAGGGGTAGATTGTTCACTATGTACTTGCTTATTGGTAACAGCTATATTTGAAGACGATGTCACATCCAAAGACGTATTGTCTAACTCCTCATTAGAGGGCCCCATTTTGGTAAAAGAATGGGCTGCAGATAATGTTGTTACGCTTGCAGTGGGTGTTTCCTTAGCAACTGGATTGATTGTAACCAAGGAATCATCCAGTTGCTGTGCTGCAGTTGAAGCCATTGATCTAACTTCATCTCGCAGCCAAGAAAAAACATGTTAGTTCCTGAAATCTCTAAAATCTCTTTGGAGTTTCTTTACTTTAGCCATTTGTAGTCTTTTTTCATATGCTGCAATATTATCTTGTAGGGAATGCAATTTATCCCCAATGACTTCTAGAGTTAAGCGATTGAAAATGGAATCTTGCAAGGAGACTATTTTTTTTAAGATCAAGTTCAATGGGTTGGAAAAAATCTATCAAAAGGGTCATTTACTGAGCACTGAACTGTAAATTCAGTTGCTGCCATCTACGTAGGAGTTCAGAGTAACTGTCCCCATAACTAGGCATATTGAGTACCCTGAGATCCCTCTGTATGACTTTATGTTCTAAGGACACTTGCAAATGCAGGCGTTGCCATTGAAGGCGTTCATATTTGTAAATCCTGTTCTCCAAGTCTCTATAGCATTGTACAAATTCATATGACATACTATTGTCTACTATGTTGCTGTTGGCTTCATTAATGCAGTTAAGGTTCAAAAGTGGGTTCTCTTGAATATTCAGCATACGTGAAAGTCTCTCAAGGCCAGTGTCCTTTGCCCTAGAGTCCAATACAACTTGTAGATCAGCTATTTCTGCCATGTCCTTTCTTTCATATTGCAGGTAATAGATACTAATGTTCGGGGAGGAGACATAGAAAACCGCACTGAGGTAGTGGAACAAAAATGGATTCTCCTGCTTAATGCAGAAAAGCCTCTAGGACTTAATGGGGTCTTCTCACTTAAACCTTTTCTCTGATGGCACGCAGGCTAAGACACAAATAATTATATATACATATTTCGAGTATTTTTTATACATTTGTTATAGTGCTTGCTTTTATGGTTTCTACCCCAGCATTTTTAAATTGAATGTCATAATTATTGATTGTAAGTTGTTTAATTGATTTAAATGTGTTAATTAATTGTCTTTGTTAATAAGAGAGATATAAGAAGGCTTTTTGTTACATTTCTTACTTGTCTGATGAAGCGACTGGCACATCGCGAAAGCACTCACATTTTTACCTGTTTTATTGTTTTTAAATAAAGAGTCTTGCTGTGTAAGTTTATCGTGCAGCATTTTATTTTTATTTTAATTCATTGTGCTTTGCTGCCTGTACTGCACCCTTTGCTTGTTCTTGTTTTTATTATTTATACTTTTAGAATAACAGACACTAAGCCTTCAATCTGCAACTCTCAACTTAGAAGGATGTAAGCTACCTGTTCTGCCACAACAGTGCAGACCACAAACCTTCTTTATGTAAAACAACTGGTCTGAAGCCCAAGTGCTTAGACCAAAGGCTTAGAATAACAGTTACAATTTAATCAGGCTACTAACAAGCAATAATAAATGCATCAGAATAAATGCAATTAAGTACTTTTAAGAACAGCCAGCAAAAGCAATAAAAATTAATAAAGTTGGAAGAAACATATCTTCAGTAAAATCAGATGAATAAAGTGCAATTGTTTAATATAACAATAGAAAATGAGCAAACTGATTTAAACAAATTACCCAATTAACCAGTAAAAAAGCTCAAGACTGAGCCCTGTTCCAGCAGTCTTCAATCAGAGAAGTTCTAACTGTACACTCCTGCTACTAGGGTGCAGAGGAACTTTCTTCAGGGCTATGTTGTTTGCTCTACACTCTGGGGATCTCTGTATCGCTTGAGTCATTGTTACAGGTGACACCTCGCCAAACATGGGCTACAACCTGCAGGGTGGGTCACATGGTGGCAACACTTCTCTCCTCTACATAATTTTGCAAAATGTCCTGGTGTTTGCCACATACATTTGTTCCATTCCCCATGACATTCTGGTTTTGTGTCACATATGTGGCAAAACATGACAGAGCAACATTAAAGAATGATTATGTATATTGTCAGGTCAGAACACTTAATCTTCAGAGGATGCATGCCAATGCACAACCTGCTATGCTGTCTACTTTTTATGTGTTTTATGGCAATATGTAAAGATTAAGCCTAATATTTGGCCTTTGTCCAACTCTTCTGTGTGGCTTTATCCAGGTGTCCCTCTATGATGGTTTGAGAGGTATGCTGGTGGCCCTAATACAGTCACACCACTGCAAGGGGATACACATACATACATACATACACACACACCAACCATGTACTACCATTGTTGGGAGTACAACCCCACCTGGCTAGTTTTACCTATGTTGCTGCTATACACATGATGCAAGTGCCACAGAGCTTATATAGTGTAGGTGTGTCTGCCACTACTATTCAGGTAGTTGTCATATGCAGGTGGTGTAATGATTGCCACTGGGGGTTTAACAGGCCTTAATAATGTTATAACCATCTCACCCACACACACAGTGCTACATGTGGACATGCATTGACACACAGTGTGGGCACTTTTGTGTATAGAAGACCTACCTATCTAGTTACCTACACTACATACCGACATAGGTATTACAAGTGCAACAGTGGTATTGATTTATAAATGTGTAACTTTGCTTCTAAGGTGGATGACATCTGTAGGCCCTGAATAGGTTGCTAATGGCAGAGCTAACAGAGTGGAACAGCTGCAATAAATGGTATAACCATCACACACTCACACACACACACATACACACACACACACACACACACACACACACACACACACACACACACACACACACACACACACACACACACACACAGACACATGCATGACAGCCATGCTGCTACAGGGGATATGCATACACAAACACATACACTCACACAGTTGGCAGTATTCAGATTATAATCCCTACCTATCTAGTTGTCTGTGCTATAGTGCTACATACTTATCGCATGTGCCATGGTGACTATCTGGTGGAGACATACCTCACAATGTCATACACCAATTAACCTGGACAAAGCCTTCATTAATTGTGGGATACACTCACAAAATATAGGGACACTTTTCACATATTTCTCTTACATACCTAGACAACCGACAGGTTAACAGGTTTTGCATCAGCATGACCTTTCAATAGGGTATGACATATGAAATGCATATGTGTGTCAATATTTCTGATGTCAACCCTCAATTATTTGACAATGATTTGACAGAAAACCCATTTTGTATGAGACATGGACCACATATATGTGGCAAGCATCTGGCCATTCTGCAATAAGTTGTACAGTGGAGTGGTACGGCCTACAGAGTTTAAAACGGTGCATCTATGGTGGATGACATCAACAGGCCCTGTGGCATAATGCCATGGGGAGGGGGTCAACAGGCCTCAAAACAGTATAACCAAGCTCCTCATGGACTATGCATCACTCACACATACACATACACATACAGATATATATATATATATATATATATATATATATATATATATATATATATATATATATATATATATATATTATATATATACACATTACACAAGACACACACACACACACACACACACACACACATACACACACACATATACTCAGCTGCTAATATTGGGATACACCCCCTACCTTTCTAGTTGTATGTACTATAGTGTTACATACTTATCACAAGCACCAATGAGTTGAGATGGTTAAAGAGTGTCCAAAGGGGCTTCTAAGGTGAATGACATCTGCAGCCCTTGTAAGGTAGGGCAATGGGGGTTTTTACTGGGTGGAACAAGCCTCAAAATGGTATATCCTAAAGACACACACACACACACACACACACACACACACACACACACACACACACACACACACACACACACACACACACACACACACACACACACGCACACATATACTCAGTTGCCAGTACAAAGATTATAACCCCTATTTATCTAGTTGTATGTACTATAGTGCTACACACTTATCGAGTGTACCATGAGCCTTATGCATTTGAAGAGTGTCTGCCACTGCTGTTGGGGTGGATAACATCAGTAGCTGCTGACAGATAGGTCACTATTGTGAAGGACAATGGTATCAGGGCCATTAAATGGGTAACCATTGCACAGACATAGGCCTGTTTGGTGCGTGTATACAGATGTAAATGTAAATGATACAGAAACATACACAAGGTGGTTGATGTGAGATTACAACCCATACATCACTACTGTTACACATGGAGCTCACCAAAGTACTTGCACATGCCACTGCTTACAATTGTTGTGCAAATGTCTACACCAGTACATCACTCTATGGCTTTCACAGTCTCTCTATCTCTCTCTCTCTCACTCTGCATCTTTCGTTCTCTCTGTCTGTGTCTGTCTCTTTCCCTGTCTCTGCCGGTCTATATTATATATATGTATATGTTACCTATAGATATATATATATATATATAAAACTCTCCACAGATGCAGATATATCTTGTATGTGCCACATACAGATAGATGAGGGTAATCCTGTGTGACAGGGGTGGGGAGAGGCAGATAACATGTACAAAGCTGTCTGTATACAAAGGCATATATGGACAACACAGTTCTATAGTGGGATGTGTGTTTAGACATGGGGTGAAATTGTCTAATTGTAGGGGCATGCCCAGTATGATCTTCAATAGTAACAGTGGTACTCCAGTCCAGAGCTACATGTACTCCGATCCAGGCTTTTGTGTGTTACAGCTGATTGGCTGATGAACCTGTGTAAACAGTCCAGAAACTCAGTGGTGGCTGAGGGATCTCCTGGCTGTGTGCTATCCTTATTAAGTGAGTCATATCCTGGGGTAGGTACAGAGTGCATTGGACTGAGCAAATGTTTCTATAATGTGTGTGACATATTCTACATAGCACTGTGATTTCCTGGTATGTAAGTGGCAGATTGGTCTAGATTAATGTGAGGAAACACTGACAAACATTTATTTACTGATTCCATACAGTGCAGGGAAACTATGGTACTGCATGAATTGTTCTAGTGTACACAATATATGTTTGTGTGGCTATTGCTTCCCCTCCCCCTTATATGTGTCTCTTGGTCCTTCTGTACTGCAGTCACAGGCTTTGTTCTCACTTGCCTGGGGTAGAAGTCATAACATCACACATGGAGTTATGGACTTCACACCTCTGACTGTATGTCTTTAGCAGGTTTTCCATCATTGTGCCTCGTACATTTGCTGTGGTCGTCAGAAGGTTTGTGTTGCACTGTTACTATAAGGTTACATGTTGACCATGGTTGTCAAAGTCTTACAGACACACATCTGGACAGGCACATAGATGACAGTTGTACTCAAGCCCAGACATGGGGACAAGGGTCTTAATATATCTGATCAAATGTAGACAGTTGTAGAAGGTTTTTATATTAGCTTTCCTTTTCTTATGGGTATGACATCTGCATCTCAACTGACTGGTATTGATGTTTTCACATTAACCAATTTTGTTTGCAGATAGTTTGCCACGCAAATGCAAAGTAATGACAAGCAGAACAGATACAGGAAGCGCACGTGTTGACATTCTATGAATCCTTGTAATTCCAGGGGTATGGATGGTGCCCACTGACTTTTTATCAGTACTGACACAGTAAGGTAACCTTTATATTCTGTCAGTACACTGACCTGTCCCACCCTGCTGCTGTGCTAGGCATCATGTACATTACTCAGAGCTGTGTACTATCCATATGTGTGGCCCCCTGTCCCTCCACTGTCCAGCTTTCCTGCAGTAACATATTTCTTCTGGACAGTCTGTATAACTCCTACTTGCAGATTTGTTGCCACAGGCAGTCTGGAACCTTGGACCCTGACAACCACAGTCCTATAGTCGGACCTATAGGTCACAACAGCCACCAGTAAATGCTGTGTACTTTCTGACACTATTAACCACAAACATACAGAGCACATTGACCTCTGCATATTGTAGAACTCGAACAAGGTATCACGTTGATTGTGACAGTCCTGGGAGTGTGTGGCTTGCTGCTATTATTTTACAAACATACATGTTACTGCAGTTCTATGTGAACACAGATGTGTTGGGGGGGGGTTATACCTTTCAATTGTACAAATTTTCACTGACTGTACATATATGTGGCTCATATTTTGGTTACATTTTTCATTACACATGTGGTAGTCTGGTAAATATTAGTGAAGTCATTTAAGACAGAAGTTAGAAAGTTATGACAGTTACTTGGGTTTCAGACTTTTTGCCTGCACTACAGAGACGTCACGCTACTGCAACACCTGTTATTGCATCTACTTTCGATGCTTGCAAGAACAATCTTATGGCATGTGCCTGTTTTTGAGCCTTTGCCACATGCTTTCCTGCTGTTGGAGATGTAGACCTATGCATGGGACTCCAATATTGACATCCATGCATTTGTTCTATGACCTTGCTGTTTGTAAGTCCCTCACATAGTGCAGGGGATTTTGCTGGCACAGAGCCTACTGCATATTGTGTGGCAGGCAGACCCTGGCAGTGTGTATCTGTTGTCCCACATAGCTGCCCATTGTCTTCTACTATCCCAGTAACCCACTCCATTCCCATGCATATATGCAGCAATACCATAAATATCCCACCACAGTGTACTACGCCATTCATTTATTGTTAAGAAGGGTGACATACCTTGTGGCAGCAGCAGTTGTGAGGACAGTGGTTCAGGGCTGACTCTGTCAGATGCACACAGTACACAGCCTATATATGGTAAGGTATAGGTAGTGTGATGTGTGTGGCATCTTTTTTACTGTGTGTGCGAGTCAGAGAGAGGTGTCAGTCCTTAGGTCCCTAGGGTGTCAGTGTATGTGCTATGAATTGCCTCTTTGCCAAGGCCATGGTGTACTACACTTACATCTGCCTACAGGGACAGGCTGAGGGGGTTCCTCCTCCGAGTCCCCCATGCCTATGCTGACCTAGGCACTGGTGGGGAGCTGTGTGTCCCTTCCCTGGGAGGTTCCTGCCACAGCTGTTTCTGCAGGATCATATTGTGTAGCATGGTATATACTATGAACATGTGTGCACATGTGGCTGGAGAGTACTGTAGGTGCCCACCTGATATGTCAAGGCAGCAGAACCGGCACATGCTCTAGGATGTTCTTAGTTTGTGCATGTGCCTCATTATGGTATTCTTCAGTGTGCATATATGCATTATTAATTGGTGTCATCATCCATGGTTCCACTGCATAGCCAGCATCCCCTTTGAGATGGCCATATGGGATGTCCCTGCTGGCAAATGTGTGGTATAGCTGTGAGGAATACCTGATGTAGGAGTTGTGATAATTGCCAGGGCTGCCAGCACACACATTGATGATAATGCCCTAGGCATTGGACATGACCTTGTAGTTGGAGTTATAACCCTTGTGGTTGATATAGACTCTACTGTCTTCACCAGGTGGTGCTTTGATGTGGACATGGGTGCTGTCTATGGCACCCAGTACCTCTGGGTAGTTTTCTAGATGGTGGAAGAGACTCATATTGCTGGTACTCTCCTCAGGGGGGCTGGGTAAATAAATATATTCACTGACATTTCTTAGCATGGCATCCAGGAACTGGTGGAGTACCCTGGATGCGGATGCCTGTGAGACCCACATGATGTCCCCAATAGGTCTTTGGAAAGTACCTGTAACTTGTATTCTTAAGGCTACACACACCTTTGTTTCCACTGGGATGGGTTCCCCTTTGTTGGCTCTGGGTCTGAGGTGAGGGCAGCAGAGATCAGCGATTGGCTGAAGCATGTCCCTGTCCACCCTGTAGCTCTCTACTATCTCCAGCTCATGTAGCCCTTGAAATGTTACCATGGGTCTGAACAATCTTCTCCTCTTCAGTATGGGCCAGTTGTCAGCATTATCATCATCACCACCCTCAGTCTGTATAACATAGAGATGTAGCAAAGCAGCAGCAGCCTCTATCATTTTGTCAGTTAAAATTCCCAAGTGTGTACTCAAGTGGTGCCGAGTATGTGGTAAAATTAGATTGAAGGGTGTCTGCATACTTTATACTGGTGTGCTGCAGATGCAGCCTGTGTGATTGGCTGACTATGACACATTCCACCTGCCAGCTACATTATTGAGGGGTTTGAATGGGACACTGTGAGTGGCAGCATCCTTATTAGTCATTTATAGTTGATTGCCTCTTGTCTGCTAGTTCCTTTTTTCCCCATTTCCTCCAGTTTTAAGCCTGTAAAACTGTTGCAGCTAGTGAGAATATTGTTGAGTAGAAAGGTCTCTTCCCTGGACACAAACACACTCAGTATTTCTGAAACCAGCTAAGCATAGCTAAGCAGCCTCAGACACACCTCCTGGCTTAGCTGTGCTTAGCTGGTTTCAGAAATGCTGAGCAGTGCTTAGCAGTGCACAAATCCACTTAGCTATGTTGAATGCTGCTTAGAATTAAACTTGTAAGCAATGCTCAAACCGGCTAAGCAGAGCTAAGCACTGCTTAGCATTACTCAGTTTTCATTTAAATAAATGTACTAATTGGACATTAATTACTCATTACTAACACATTATTAAGTGTATATGTTTTACATTATATGACGTTCCACTATGTGCTTTAATTACATTATTTTGGGGTGTGATTGTACTGTACTGTATGGGACACTTGTGTTTACATGGGTGAGCTCACATCATATATCCACTGACACTGGAAATTTGGACCAGCTATACTATCTTGGCTAACAAATATCAATTACTACTACATTAAATAAAATGAAATAGTTTAACAATGCTTTCCAATGTAAAAGCTTAAGGGCCTGTGTTGGTATTCAAAGCGTAAACTACTGCATGCAGAGCCAGAACTCCAATCACTAACCTAACAGAACTGTCCAAATTTTCAGCTATACATTTCTATATAGCTCTTTCTGATACAAATAGAGTGGAAAAAATACAACCATTTTAAATATATATATCAAAACCTGTCATTATATCAGCTTTCTAAGTTTGTAAGAGCAATATTTAAAAACTATCCCTATTTCTGGCTTTTTGCCCCACTTTTAGTACTGCGTTTGTCCAGACTTGTAAGTGCCGGTGTGTTTACACCAAGCATGACACACCCCTTTTCATGTCAGCAGCCTCTTCTGCCTACACCACTGCATTATAGCCCTTGCAGACATGGTGGCCCATTTTGTTATCCAATACACTTAGCTAATTTGCATACACCTAATTACCTATACCCTAGTTACACCACTACATGAGAGCCTATGTCCTTAGCAACCACTGTTACCTGCAAATGTATGAGTCTGCATGCTGGCCAGTATAATAGGGAATGTACTTTTAGTTTAAATAATCCACTTTTAATCTTTTAATTTTATATTTTGTCAGATCCCATGTTTGGGCTTTAGCATATGTGCTTGGGTTTTAGCATATGTGCACATAAATTAACTTTTGATTTTTCATATTTTGCATCAGTTTTACATGCCAATGGCCATAGGTTTGGCCATTGGCATGCCTGATGACATTAATACATGCTTTACTTTGAGTTGTCATAGCCCTGATTTTTATTTTGCAGTCTTGTATACAGACAGTTCCTGCATATATTTGTTATGCAGACACTGCTCCTACACGGATGCCTGCCTTTCTCCTGGATTAGATCATTCATCATGATTTTCATTTTTTTACCAGCAAATTTACGATTTACACCGCCTCATGCCATGTTGGTTGAACAGTGGAGGCTGGGATACCCCCAAGCACTGTTTCCTGGATCACAAAGGCTCTGAACTCCATGTTCGAGCTGTGACACTATGCTTACATGGAGATTAGCTCAATGTAAGCTTTATTGAATTTAGGACATAGTGTCTAACACTAAGAATTTAAATGTAAAGCCAACACCTTTCTCAGATATGTGCTTATGTAAGGCATTTTGTTCTATTCACCTTTTAATTTCCAATATATGCAAACACATTCTCTCTTTTAATTTATAGTTCATCTTACCTACAAAAAATTATTCACATTTTACACGTAGCGATATATATGTATATATATATATATATATATATATATATATATATATATATACACACACACATATATATATATATATATATATATATATATATATATATATATATATATATATATATATATATATATATATATATACTAAATCACAATTTGCATAACATCTAACCTCATAAGTATTTAAGGTTACTGGATATGTGAATTTCAGTTCATTTCTTATATACTTACAAAAACACATGATCTACCTTGAAAGGCATTATATTTCATATGTTTTTTGTTTCTTATTTTTTGGTCTCTTTAACATAAACACCATTTTAAATTATTTTTATTTTTGCAACTAAATATTGGTTCATTTGATAATTGTTTAACTTTCTATTACATAACAGAATATGCCAATGTTTCGATATAATATTTTTTTTACAAGTTTTGTCTGTTTATTACATGTTAAAACCATTCTCATCTTATTTGGTCCTTTATTGTCTTCATTTCAATTTGTCTTTCTATTTGAGGCACCAAAAGCTTTTCCTATAGAATTTACATTATTAAAAATTTCTTGCATACAAGATTTAATCTCATCTTTCTTGCATCTCTCTCTAAAAAGTTTTCTCCCATTTCATGTAATTGTTCATTCATTATTATAGGGTTAGTATTTAACTACTCTCTTCATTAGTCCTTCTGGGATATTCTTAAAAATAAAATTGGGATGCATACTCCATCTATCCAGATATGAATTTCTCTTTATATCCTCTTTATGCATTTTGTCATCAACCTTCTATCTTCACACACACACACACACACACACACACACACACACACACACACACACACACACACACACACACACACACACACAAACACACACACACACACACACACACACACACATATATATATATATATATATATATATATATATATATATGTATATTGTAATATCTAGGAAATTTATAAATTCATGTGAAGTTTCATATTTAAATCTTTAAAAAAGTTAGAATCTGTTAGGTATGCAATAAATTCATCAAATTCTATTTTGATACCTTTCCACATTAAAAAGAAATAATCTACAAATGTCTTATAGAATAAAATGTTATGTTCAAATTTATTATTACTATTAAAAATGTGACTTTGTTCCCATTATGCAAGTACAAGGTTGGCATAGGTGTTGGCAATGGGCTTACCCATTGTAACACCTTTTATTTGCAAATAATGGTTCCCTTGAAATGTAAGGATATTTTTCAAAACAACAGATATATTCATTTCTGCATTTAAAATAGTAGTTTTATCATTTAAAATTAATTCAATGACAATCTCATTGAGAATAACAGTAAACCAAAAGTCTACAGCAATAGTAACTAAGTATTCTGACAAGACTATTCTTATAATTTGAGAAAGGAAGCGGAACACAGCGAGAGTAAGAATAAAATTCCAAAATTTAATTCCAGTACATGTGCACAAAGAGAACAAATGGATGAGCGCTTTCACTAAGATAGCTTCTTGAGATCCTTCTACAAAAATCCCCATAAACCTCCTCTTCATATAAACAACCCAATTAACCAATTAAAAGTTCATCTGCACTTAATCATTCAGAAGTAAAAATGAAACACATTTAAAAAAATATATATATATATGCATAAATAAAGGATGCTCATATAACATGCACTTAAAGGCATTACATTAAAAACATTAAAAATCTATATAGACAAAAAATGCCTAAAAGTAATCATTAATACACCTATTCATAGCTAAATATAAATTAACACTAATAAAACTAAACTACAGAAGTATATAAATAACTTCTGGATTATTTCACATTCCTACGCTGTTTTAGCTTGGGTTTAATTGAAGCTCTATCATTCAACCCATGCCCCCTGTCAATTTATTTGACTTGTTACTTACGGAACCACAGCATTAACTTGTGGAGCGGCAGATTTTGTTTTTCTTATTTATTTATTCTTATAATTTGTATAAAAATCATTAGTATCAAGTATAAAACTTTGTGAGAGGGGTAATATGGGTAATACATTTTTCAATTCTTTCTCCAAGTATATCAAAATTGGTTCTGTTAACCAACCTCTTCCTGAGACTATAGGCCTCATGAGTGGCTTACATAAACATTTATATATTTTGAGTAATCCATAATATATAGGTACAATTGAATGAGATACATAAAAATAATTAATCAAACTAAGTTAAAAACATTCCATTTAAATGCACAGTAAATACGTTAGAATTCAGCTAATGTTTAAGTTGATCTAGTTATATTATATTT
Source organism: Protopterus annectens (assembly GCF_019279795.1). Lineage (NCBI taxonomy): Eukaryota > Metazoa > Chordata > Ceratodontiformes > Protopteridae > Protopterus > Protopterus annectens. The sequence goes on along the minus strand of NC_056744.1, from coordinate 1,206,233,769 downwards.
GTCTCTTTATTGCTTGTCTCATCATGCAATACCTCAGAAATAGATTCTATATAATCACACCTATTCATAACTACTATTGCACCTCTCTTATCTGCATTTTTTATTATATCTTCATTTTTTTTGTAAATTGTCTAATGCCCATTTCTAATCAGGTGTTAAATTATAAATATTAGTATTGACAGGAGGGGACATATAGAATAAACCTGAGATAGTGGAATATAAATGGATAAGTCGACAATGGGCAGACTTTGAACCAGATCTGAATGGTGCTGTAAATATTAAATGCGTTTTAAAATCACAATCTTTATAATAAAATGTATTTTAATTGAGTTTTAACTCATTCACTCCTATCAAGCTCAGGAAGTTTGCACTGCAACTTCCAATGGGTGGAGCCTAAGCCTTTTGGCAGAATCAAATTATGTCCTCGCATTTCAAATGAATGTCTATATCTCTGGAACTATAGGGTTTAGTAAAGACGTATACATGGCAAACTCTTCAGTACAAACTATTTTTATAGTGGTAGTATTTTTTTATAAACCAAATTTTATAAGTCACAGTAAACACAGTAATTATTACATTTGTAATATTTTGTAAACAACTTACAATATCTCAGCAATCACTTAAGTAACACAGTTGCTGTCAGCAGCATTTTATTAATCTAGCTGACAACATTCATATGAGGTGAAGGAATTCTGTCTGTGCTACTTGGTTGTTGAGAATATTTAGAAAAATGTGAAAATATCTATAAAAATTAATATTATAAAAACAACAGTTAATATTTATTTATCTCCACTAGACAGAGGTCAAATATTAATGCAGTTGAATTTGCCATTGTATAAGGTTTAAGATGAAATCTTTTAAAACATTGTACATAGAATGATTTTGGAATTAATAATGCAAATATTAACAAGCAATATTTGACTATTAGACATCAGTAGGAGTTAACTGAATATGCATCTAGAGGAGTCACTTGGATGTTAATGAGTTTCTTTTATAATGTCTGATGATGTCATGCTTTTTTATGTTTCTTACAGTTTATTAATATTTAAATGTTGCAAAGCTTTTAAAGTATTTTTAAACACTAGAAGAAGCATTTGGGAAAGCTACTGATAAGTGGGAAAGCTTGCATCTTAACTGTGGAATACACTTCAACATATTTTATTTGTGGTGCCCTGAGAGACTTTTTTTTTTTGATAATCCTTTCTTTTTCTAGTACATACAAGACTTGATCCATGTAGAACATTTCTTCATGCTTGTTACATTGCCATATTTACCATACCTCTTCCTCTTTTTTTCATTCCTATCATTCATGTCTGGGCCCATTTTCATCAGCACACTTTCCCTGCCTAGTGTATGTTTCATTGTATTTGTCCTTGCTGTCTGCCCACTTCCATTATTTCATTCAGCAAATAATTGTTATAGTGTAGACTGCACTCAGCACAGTTTATTTACTTGTTAATGTTGCTGTTATTGCAGTATTTCACCCCGATAGTCATTATGGTTATCTGTGCAATCTCAGCGAGTAGGTTTGCTCATAAACAAACCTGAGTGCTTCTTGTTTCTGTACCTGTGCTGCTTTGCACAGTTTCCTAGCAGCAGCACTGTTGCTGGCCATGAAACTGTGCTTGTATATACATAAGCGTGATGAGAGCATGACTATATGATTAGCACATTGCACTGAAATGTAAACTCCCTGTGAGGTTCATGTGAAGCCTACACACAGTTTATTGAATTTCCAGCTTAAAGTATTTTTAATTACCTAAAAATGCACTTAACTGTCGCTCACTACTGGTACAGACAAATGTTACTTCACAGAAAACACATTATTACTTATTTATGTTGCATCCATTAACAATCCTTTAATTAATTGCAGATAAAATGCTTAGCTTTACAACTCCTAAATAAAGTATATTCTGCTTCATGTAAATGAAACTTAATTTCTATGATGTCCAATCTTCTCTTTCGGCTGTTCCTGTTAGGGGTCGCCACAGTGGATCATCTGTTTCCATTTCTTCCTGTCCTCTGCATATTACTCTGTCACACCAACCACTTGCATGTCCTCTCTCATCACGTCCATAAATCGTATCTTAGGCCTTCCTCTTTTCCACTTACCTGGTAGCTCCATCCTTAGCATCCTTTTCCCAATATACCCAGCATCCCTCCTCAGCACATGTCCAAACCAAAGCAATCTCGCCTCTCTGACTTTGTCTCCAAAGCGTCCAACCTGAGCTGACCCTCTAATATACTGATTCCTAATCCTGTCCATCCTTGTCACACGCAGTGCAAATCTTAACATCTTTAACTCTGTCACTTCCAGCTCTAACTCCTGCCTTTTCATCAATGTCACTGTCCCCAACCCATACAACATAGCTGGTTTCACTACCCTCTTGTAGACCTTCCCTTTCACTCTCACTGGTACCTGTCACAAATCACTCCTGACACTCTTCTCCACCCATTTCACCCTGCCTGTACTCTCTCCTTCACCTCTCTTCCACACTCACCATTACTCTGAACTGTTGATCCCAAGTACTTAAACTCATCCACCTTTGCCAACTCTACTCCCTGCATCCTCACACACACATATTCTGTCTTAGTCCTGCTGACCTTCATTCCTCTCCACTCTAGAGCATATCTCCACCTTTCCAGGGTCTCCTCAACCTGGTCCCTACTCTCACTACACATCACAATGTCATCTGCAAACATCATAGTCCATGGGACCTCCTGTTCTGATCTCGTCTGTCAACCTGTCCATCACCATTGCAAATAAGAAAGGACTCAGAGCTGATCCTTGATGTAATCCCACCTCCACCTTAAATGGAGCTGTCACTCCCACTGCAGACTTCACCACTGTTGCACTACCCTCATACATATCCTGTACCACTATTACATACTTCTCTGCCACTCCTGACTTCCTTATACAATACCACAAATCATCTCTAGGCACCCTATCATATGCTTTCTCCAAGTCCACAAAGACACAATGCAACTCCTTCTGACCTTCTCTAAATTTCTCCAAGAACACTCTCTGAGCAAACATTGCATCTGTAGTGCTCTTTCCCATCATGAAACCATACTGCTGATCGCTAATCATCACCTCCCCTCTTAACCTAGCTTCCACTACTCTTTCCCAGAACTTCAAGCTGTGACTGATCAGTTTTATCCCTCTGTAGTTACTACAACTATGCACATCACCCTTATTCTTAAAAATAGGTAACAAAACACTTTTTCTCCGCTACTCAGGCATCCTCTGACTTTCCAAGATTTCATTAAACAATCTGGTTAAAAACTCCACTGCCGTTTCTCCTAAGCACCTCCATGCTTCCACTGGTATGTCATCTGGACCAACAGCCTTTCCATTCTTCATCCTCTTCATAGCTGACCATACTTCCTCCTTGCTAATATGTTTCCCTTCCTGATTCACTATCCCCACATCATCCAACCTTCTCTCTCTCTCATTCTCTTCATTCATCAGCCCCTCAATGTACTCTTTCCATCTGCTCAACACACTGTCCTTGCTTGTGAGTACATTTCCCTAACTATCCTTTATCACCCTTACTTGCTGCACATCTTTCCCAGCTCGGTCCCTCTGTTTAGCCAAACGGTGCAGGTCCTCTTCTCCCTCTTTAGTGTCCAACCTTTCATACAACTCTCCATATGCCTTATCCTTAGCCTTTGCCAACTCTCTCTTTGCCATGCTCCTCATCTCCTTTCTTCATCTCTCTGACAATCCCACTTCTTCTTCGCCAGCCTCTTCCTCTGTATACTCTCCTGTACTTCCTCAGGTTATGTACTTCTAGTTGATTATATATATATATATATATATATATATATATATGTGTGTGTGTGTGTGTGTGTGTGTGAGAGTGTGTGTGTGTGCGCTCGTGTGTCCCTCAGAAAACCAAAAGCTCACTTACCTGACTTTCAAAGGACCTTGAAAAAAAAAAAAACTTCAGAAGACCGACTGCTCAGAACACCAACATTTCACTACATGTAAGTAACCACTTGATCAACATGTTGACCTTTGCCCCTTACTTCCACAGTAGTATAGTCTCGGAGTTGATATATTTAGTTATGGGGAGTATGGGGGGTGCATCCCACCACATAGGGGGATGTGGGTTTTCTTTGCTTCAGTTTTAGTTTGTTTGCTGGGTTGGCCCAAGCGGATACATACTTGTAGTGAAATGTGAGTGGTTGGTCTTTTGGAGTTTCTGTTTTTTCGTCTCATTCTTTTGAAAGTCAGGTAAGTGAGCTTTCAGGATTCTGAAGTACACCCAGATACAATTATAAATATATATATATGTGTGTGTGTGTGTGTGTGTGTGTGTGTGTGTGTGTGTGTGTGTGTGTCTGTGTGTAAAACTTAGTTTCACCTAATATATATGTATATATATATATATATAGTATGCGAAACTAAAGTTTACACACACACACACACATATATATATATATATATATATATATATATATATATATATATGTGTGTGTGTGTGTGTGTGTGTGTGTGTGTGTGTGTGTATGGAGCTAGTACTTATGGCCGAACGCATAAATCACCGAATTGCAAACAACCGACCACTAACCAACGAAAACACACTAGCACGAAAATACATTCCACTGAATCACTAATCACCAAAAACAGCAGAGTGCAATTAAGTGGTAACCTGGTAATTCACACAGCCATTAAGGTTGCAAGTGTCAAATCATTATGAGTGAACTAGCACTACCATGCTAAGAGACATGGCTGATATGTGTAGGATAGCGCCCGGTGTCCTGGGACAAGGTTACAAAACTGAAAAGTCTCAACGAGGTGGAGAAATACTGTTATTAGACGGATATATCTACCAGTTAGAGAAAAAGACTAAAACATTTAAATACTGGCATTACAAGTATAAAATTACCGGTAAATGTACAGGTAGAGCCATCACTATCTCTGTAACCGATGGTGAAGAGCTTGTGAAATCCGTTGAGCATTCCCAAGCAGGGGAACCACAAGAAGTGGAGAAATATCGCATTAGAACAGAGTTGAAGCAAAGGGCATCTTTTTCCAGAGATACACCATGTGTCATTGTAGACGATGCTGTAGCCTTCGCTTCCCTGGAATTTGCATCATATTTGCCAAACAGACGATCCATGCTTCAGACTGTTAAGCGTGTCCATTCTAGGGGAAGATGTGGTGTAAATTGTATTTCTTTACATCTATTCAACTTTGATGTCACCCAATTCCCACTTAAAAATGGTGTATTCCTAAAACAGTCTTCTGAAGATATGAGTAATCATATCAAGGTGCTAGTGCTGACAACAGACACAAATTTGCAAGACATGACAGCTACAAAGATATGGTTAATGGATGGCACTTACTTCAAAAGAGGTGCAGAATGTAGGCAATTGTATACCATTCATAGTGTTGTTAAGTACGGTGCTTATAGCAGGAGTGTACCCCTAATGTACTGCTTAATGAATAAGAAGTCATTACTTGCATACAATTTAATGTGCAAATGCATTTTTCAGTTCTTTAATGACCGCAAACTACATCTAGAGATCTCATTTGTCTTGTGTGACTTTGAGCCTGCAGCCATTCAGAGCATAAACCGCAATATTAGTGGAGTGGTGTGCAAGGGTTGTTTCTTCCATTTTGGAAGAAACATTTGGCGGAAAATTCAGGGTTTGGGACTGGCTTCACTATACAACTCAGACATTCACTTCCAACAATGTGTCAAGCAGTTGGCAGACTTAGCTTTCCTACCAGAGGATAAAGTCATGGACACATTTGTTATGTTAAAAGAGTAATTTCCTGTAGTGAGCAAGCCGCTCTTAAAGTATTTTGAGGACTGGTATTTGATAGAGAAGCCTAGATGCCTTAATACTTGGAGTACAAATTCTATCAGATTCCTTCCACATTTTCCTGTGCAATTCTGGAACATCAGTGTGTTAAATGAGTTAAACCTGCCCAGGACACAGAATGCTGTTGAAGCATGGCACATGAGGCTTTGCTGTATAGCAGGGAAGCATTTGTTTGAAGTGTACAGCATTTTGCAGGCTATTAGCCATGAACAGAACAGGGTGGATGAAGTACAGTGTAGGATATCTGCTGCATGCCCACCTACTCCAAAGAAAAAGGCGCTTATTCGTAGGCAAGAGCAATTCCAGACTTTGTTCTCCAATAGAGAAGAGTACACTCGCCTTGATTACATGAAAGCAGTTGCTAATCTTTTGCAAATTTGAATGGAATTGGACTCTGTTTCCACTTCATTATCTTGTTAAAAAAACGTATTAGTAAAGCTTTGTGAACTGAATTCTGTGTTTATGTCTTGCATTCTGTCTTTATGTCTTTCTGTGCTGACAGTTGCTGAAGGTACCTGCCATTGTGTTCTTTTCAGTGATTAATGATTCGGTGGAATGTGTTTTTGTAGTAGTGTGTTTTTGTTGCTTAGTGTTCAGTTGTTTGCAATTCTGTGATTTATGTGTTCGGCCTTAAGTACTAGATCCATATATATATATATATATATATATATATATATATATATATATATATATATATATGTATATGTGTGTGTGTGTGTGTGTGTGTGTGTGTGAAAAAGTTAGTTTCACCTACCTGCTGCACCTTCATAATACATGCTAACCTTAACACTAGCCCTGACCCCAAACTCAGCTCTATGCCTTAGCTTAGAAAACCCTTTCTTGTAACATTACCACCACACAAGGTACATTTTGACTACAGAACAAATTCCATAACACACACAAGTTACTTAACCCCTTTTCTAACCTAACACTTACGCAACCACTCCAATAACCTATCCCCTTGCTTAACCTTACTCTAACCTTCTGCACACATTACCACCACACAATTTCCAGATCATACTTATTTCCCCCAAATCCCATACATTTGATTAATTGCACATTAAGCTTATGAGCAGAAATGGCAAACGATCAACTAAATGAGTGCTGAATCATATATATATATATATATATATATATATATATATATATATATATATATATATAGATAGATAGGTTCATAGGTTCATAGGTAGGTACTAGGATATCTGCCTAAGAGCCTCCGTAAACCTAGCCAACAAGGTTCCCTGGCTTACCCCACCCAAAAAAGTTATTTTCCTGTGCCACTGTTGTGCAGAGACACAGAAGTGATGCCCAGGGTGTATTTCCGATTTCCCATCCACTCATCAAGATTTTTCTTGAATAGTGCTAATGAAGAACTTTGCTTGACATAGATGGGTAGCCTGTTCCAGAGTATAGGAAGTCTCTGGGACAGGAATCTATCCCTCCAGCATGTCCTGTTTATTGTGGTGACAAGGTTTATGTCCCTAGAGTGTGTGGCTCGGAGGGATTGGGATTTCTTTAGGTGTAGCATGTCCAACAGCTCTGGGTTTGGCATAGCTTTACGTTAGGCAGAGATCACCTCGGAGTAGGCGATATGCTATGGAGTAAAGCTGGAGTTTTTTGAGACGGTCAGTGTAGGGCATTTGTTTGAGGCCAGTAATCCTCTTTGTGAGGTACTTCTGTGGCCTGTCCAGCTGCTGCAGATGTCTTGTGAGGTAGATTCCAAAAGGGGTGGTGTACTCTATAATGGGTCTAATAAGTGTCGAGTAGAGGGGAACAATGACCTCTTTTTTCCTGGATGAGAACCCTTTTATTATGAGGTGTGCCACGTAGAAGGAATTCCTGACTACTGTGGCGATGGGACTATCAAAGGAGAGACTACTGTCCACCTGGGTCCCAAGGTCTCTTATCACGCATTTGGTGTTAAGTAGATTGCTGCCTATGTGGTAGTTCATTGGTACAGAGTTTTCATGGGTACAGAGTTTTTAACCAAAATGGATGACACTGCACTTTTTAGCATTGAGCTTGAGGCCATGGCTCTGACTCCAGGCATCTTTCTCAGTGAGGCCCTTCTGCAGGATGTCCACATCATTTGGGGACTTGACTATGGCTCCTAGTTTGCAGTCATCTGTGAACTTCATTAGCCAGAGGCCTTCTGTGTTAGCCTGTACTTCAGAGAAGTAGATACTAAACAGGAGAGGTCCCAGGACGGAACCCTGTGGTACTCCACTTGTCACTGCTTTGAGGTCAGATTTGGAGTCTGCAACTTTTACAGTGTGGGTTCTGTCAGTGAGCCAGTTGGCAACCCATCTTGTGACATAGGGATTTATACCTAGTTTAGTGAGTTTAGCTATAATTCCAGAATGGGGGATGGTGTTGAAAGCCTTGGCGAGGTCAAGATAGGCAGTGTGAACCACCTTATCCTCATCTATGGCTTTAGTGACTGCCTCAAAAAAGTCGATCAGGTTCAGGAGTCATGATCTGCCATTCACAAATCCGAACTGGGTGGGATCCAGAGTTTGGACGCTACCAATGTCTTTGTTTATGAGTTCCACGATGATACGTTCCATGGTCTTGCAGACCAGGCTCGTCAGGCTAATAGGTTGATAGTTCCCGGGATGAGTGGTGGCTCCCCCTTTGTGGAGTGGGATAACTGTTGCTGTGTGCCATTCAGTGGGCACAAAGCCTGATGCGAGGCTATTATTGAGCATGTTGCTTAAGTGGGGAGCCAGTTCATTCTGAAGTTCATGTAAAACGCAGCCAGGGATGTTGTCCAGTCCCATGGATGCTGTGTTTTTGGCTTTAGAGAGTGCAGCTTTTACCTGCTTAGTTGTGATTACAGGGACTCTGCATTCTTCCTGTATAGATATGGGCCCTTTATGAGTGAGAGGGGGGTAAAGTTAGCACTGAACCTATCTGCCAGGATGTTGGCAATATCAGTTGGTTCTGTAATTTTTGTGCCTTTGTGCTGTAACTCAGAGCAGATCTGGGTGTTGTCATCGAGATTCTTGACATAGCTATAGAATGCTTTGTGGTTGTCCTTGGAATTAGTGGTGATTTTGTTTTCGTAGCTAGGTTTGGATGATCTTATAAGGGATCTCTGCTTCTTACTGAGGCTGACCAGGAAGATCCTCAACTCATGGGATTTTACTCTCTTTTGCAACAGTTTCTTCCTTCTGTTGTACGGTTTGTTTATGACAGGGGACCACCAGATTGGCTTCCTTTTTTTGGAGGATAGAGTCTTGGTTCTGTTTGGGATAGCATGATCCATGCACTCGTGTAAGTGCTTATAGAGTGCATTTGTGTAGGATTCAGCAGTTGTAACTGTATTGTCCAGCTGCATGGGTGTCATGAAGTTCACCACTTCTGTCTTAAAAAGCATGAAGTTGGCTTTAGAGACATTTTTTACTGTGGTTTCCTTAATGGCGAGTGGGGGCAGGATGTGGATATCAAGGGTGATTAGCTTATGGTCGGATCGGGCCGACTAGGAGTTGACTTCAGGTGTGGAACACCGGTCACTCATGTTGATAATGACTAGGTCTAGGATACCTCATTCCCTCCAGTACAGCTCTTTTGATTGTGTATCTTTAACTCCTAGTGGGCGTGGCTTGAGTCTTTAAAAAATAAAGTTATCACCTTATAATTCTAAAAAATACTCATTGACATAGGTCAGATATCAATATAATTGTGTTTGCCATCATGTATGCTTCAAGATAAAATATTCTGATACCTTGTATAGGGCATGGTTTTGGAATTATTAATGCAAATATGAACAAGCAATATTTGACGCCTAGAGGAGCAGTAGGAGGTAACTGCAGATGCACCTGGATGCATCACTCAGATGTAATGATATACTGTTTCCCCTGGTTGGGGTGTGGATAAGTTGATCTAGGGCATTGGAGTTTATGAATTCCAGAAAATGTTGAGCTAAGTAGTTGGTACACGAGTAGTTTTCCTAGTTAATGGTGGGGTAGTTGAAGTCGCCCATTATTAGAGTGTTTGGTTGAACCCTAATATTTTCCAGTATATCAAGAAAAGAGGAGTGGGAATCCTGGGGCATGTTGGGGGATCTGTAGCAAACTAAAATTTGATTTGCAGTTTTGCCCAGAGTTAGTTGCACTTGGATAACCTTCGATGCATTATGCTGAGCAACTATCCTGGAGGTGTGGATATCCTTAATGAATATGGACACACCTCCGGCTTTGGTGTTTCAGTCCAGGTTACATGGCCGAAAAGTGTGGTATGAGTTATAGCCTGGTAGTGCAGGGACACTCTCTGGAGCCTTGAACCAGGTCTCAGTCACTGCACAGATATCGATGTTCTCCATTTTAAAGAGTGCCTTGAGTGAGTGCATTTTGAGATTTAGACTTCTAGCATTGAGTAACATTACCTTCAGTTTTTGCTTGCCTGTTCCTGTTATGGTGGTGAATTTGTTAGTTGAATGCTGCCTAAAAAAGGCACTATAGGGGCAGCTAGAGCCTTAGCCAGGATCCAGAATCCCAGGGGCGACAGGTGCAGGCCATCTTTGGCAAAGCATCGTGGTCTGTCGACCATGTCATCTCAAGCAGACAGATACTGTATCCCCTTAGAATGACACCAGAAGCTCAGCCAATTGTTGAAATTGATCATTTTTTCCTTGTACTGCGATATCATTCTGGGCAATGGCAGAATGCTACTCAGGGCTAGGGTCATACCTGCCTCGGCTACAAGATTGGAGAGCTCTTTCCATGTCTCTTTTCATGTAGTCCAGGGAGGTACATCTCAGGTCATTCACACCAACATGGACAATGACAGAGTCATATTTGTACTTGTTGTGGAGTGACCTGAGTGCGTGGGTTATGTGGCAGTTCCTGGCACCCGACAGGCAGCTGACAGTAACCTTCTCCTTGTTTTGCCTGGTGAGTGGGACATCAGTGTGCCTGACTATAGAGTCACTTATGACTAGTGTGTTGGATACGTTGTTTTGTCTTATTGGTTGTGGTTGAGTGGCACACTGAGTCTTTGGGCTATGTGTCATTTGGGTTGTGTTGGGGGATGGAGGTTGTTTGTGTTTCTGCTTTGGAGGTCTCTGTTGCTTAGACAGATTATTATTGAGAGCCTCCGTGAATGTTTTTGTGTTACTTTGTGTGGATTTTGGGGGTGTAGATTCAGGGAGACTATGTGATGAGTGTGGTGTGGTGCAAATGTTTACCTTCTCCTCATGACTGTCAAGTTCAGTCATGGTTGGAAAGAGCTTTACTTCCAGTTTGGCTAGATAAGTGCATCTCTCACAGGTTGTAGTGTTGGGTGGTAGGAGGAGAGGGTTGTCTGTGTACATGAGGCAATTTCTAAATTGCCTCAAGATGCCCAGATTTATCAGATAGGCAGGAAGGAATACTGGGAGCTGACCCTTGGACATGCCTGAATAAAAAACGATTTTCCTCTTGATAAGCAAGGAAAGTGAGTAGAAGACCTGTTTTTCTTTAAGCCAGTGAGAAAAGTATGTACAAAAACTGTTTTCCCCTAGGTAATGGGGAAGATTGAGTGCTATAGTAATTAGTAGCTTATACACACACACACACACACACATATATATATATATATATATATATATATATATATATATATATATATATATATATATATATATGTGTGTGTGTGTGTGTGTGTGTCTGTGTGTGTATATATACATATAGGAGTCAACCTGAAAACGTCAAAATCACAGAACGGCAACAACGTGAACACCGGCTCTGGAAGATAGACAATGGAGAAGACTGACAGTTGAGAATCCCAATGCTGAAAACACCAACATGTTAAGGTAAGTGTGCGATAGGGACGGACGTTAGGGTCAGGGTGTGGGTAAGGTAAGTGTGTGATAATGATGGACATTAGGGTAGGGTGCGGGTCAGGTAAGTGTGCGAGAGTGACGGAGTTTAGGTTTAGGGGCGGGTTAAGTGAGTTAGGGTTAGGGTGCGGGTGTGTGATAGTGACGGACCTTAGGGTTAAGGTTTGGGTTAAGGTTAGTGCATAGATAGTTGTGTATGTAAGGTTTAGTGTAGGTTTGTAAGGTTTTTGGTGTGCTTGTATTGTGTGTGTGTTTTTCAGGAAAAGTATTTGTTTTGTTGATTGTCAGGATTTTGGTTTGTCGGGCATGTGAAGTTTCGTGTTTTTGAACTTTTTTTTCGTTTTTTTCATGTTGGTTATTTCGTTGTCGGTGTTTTGGCGTGTCGGTGTTATCAGGTAGATCCCATATATTTATATATATATATATATATATATATATATATATATATATATATATATAAAAACCATGGACAGAGTGCAAATACATTTACCAATAAAGCAGAAAAGCACTCGGACAGCCGTTTACACCCACAACACCTTTAATAACACAGCACAGATATGTATACACATATATATATATATATATATATATATATATATATATATAACACACACACACACACACACACACACACACACATATAAAGAGATAAAGAGTGTGTGTGTGTGTGTGTGTGTGTGTGTGTGTGTGTGTGTGTGTGTGTGTGTGTGTGTTTGTGTGTGCGTGCGCGCGCGCGAGAGAGAGAGAGAGAGAGTATATGTTTTCATCTACCTATGTTTCACTCAATATTAATCACAAAATCATATTTTATCTTTAGTAAAAGGTGCATAGCAATATGCAGTCAGTCAGTCTTGACTCTTTGCAGGTAAGACTTTGCTTACTTGAATTACAGTCATTGATTTTTCTACTCCTATTAAATTTAAAGCTATGATAACATACTTGGATCAGGGCACAGTAACTTTTTGTAGAAAGTGCAGATGCATATCCCTCCTAACCTACAGGTAGATTAATACAGCTAATTATCTGCCTTTTGTTTTTAGATCAGTTCAGACGTTTGCCTTACTGTTACCAAGCCTCTGCTGTATGTAATTGAATTGTGCCTCGTCTATTCTGTTTCCTTAGTACAATCAGTATTGACCCTGTGTCCCTTTAACTTTAAACTTACTGCACATATAAAAGGTATACAAGTGCCCTTGCAGCACTACATTTAACAGCATGAATAAGTGAAAACTGTAGAGGAATATACTGTACCACCAATCTACTTTAGACAATACACAGAACACATTGATCATCTATTGTACTTAATTACATGGGTCAGGTGACAGATCACAGAGTCACAGCAGTTTTAATTAAGTACTAATGATTGCACCATCACTTTCATTGATATCTAATTTGACACTGCCACCTCTGAGTCATTTCCTATCATTTGTGCTTCGTCCTTTCAGGTCTACTATATAATGTGAATGAGAGTACAGTCTAAGTATTTTCTCAGGTTATCTCAACATGCCTGTAATAAATCAAGGTTATCTTGCTTTTAGACTAGTCGATTTCTTCAGTACTGTGTTTGTACTATGACTTCTGAACCTATGGAAGAGTATATCATTGTCTTGTACATCTAAGGCAGCTCTTACAACAGTATGTGATTCTTCATTTTAATGTACACCTTCCTATGACCTCTTTTATCATAATTCTGACCCAGTGACAGTCATAAGGGTAAGGATGAAATTACTTTGGCTCTATATTTCATATATATGAAAGATGATACAAAATGATATAAAGTTCACATCTTATCCATGTTTGACTGTAAAGAGACATAGCCTGACCTGTGAACAATGGATTTAAAACTGTTGTTGACAAGAAAGAAAAAAAAAGATGATCTTTCACTTTCTTAGTTGCATCAGCAGAACCTACTGTTACTTTGCTAAATGATAAACAAGAAACCTGTAAAAGAATTCTAAATTAAGAGCAGAGACACATCTACAATATAATCCTAGTGCCTCCTTTTCCAGAATTTTTTTAGTTCTTGTTTATTGTCAATGGCAGGCTATGTCCCAACCATAGATTTAAAAAGAAAACATTGTTTACTGCTGCTGGGACAGTAGAGCTTTATTTCTCGCGTACAACTGCATTTTGTTTGTGCTTCATGTTAAAGCATCCTTGTTGAGTATACCTTGGTAAGCACAGATACTAGTATCTGATTACATATGAATCACCTTGGGAATAGCTAAGAAGATATTATGGCATAGCAAATAAATTAGACACGCACAAATGGAATAATAGCCATCTTATATGTGGTATAATGAGGCTTAATACAACGGTATAATTAAATGTAATTTGTATGATTAAATATGTACTAGTTATTAAGCCAGTTATTACCATCTTATTATCTGGAGAGCTGCAATATTTAAATGTATATGCATATATGGAGTTCAGTTTCTGTTTTTTTTTTTTTTGTCTAAGATTGTTTATTTAACATGCATGCTCGTTTCTCTTCACCTTTTTTGTTGTAAGTTGCTAAATGTCTAAGAAAGTAAGTTATAAATGTTGCACTGATGTGAATGAACAATTTGCAGATACTGCCTTCAACTAAAATAAGATGAACAAGTTTTTCCCCTCTTGTATACCCACCGCCATGACCATAATTATGCTAAATCTGAGATCAGTCAGTCTTAGGGCAGAGAGAATAATTCATCAACCCTGAGGTTCAGCAGCTTCAGAATTAGTAAACTTGCATTAATGGAAGTGGCATTGATATAAATTACATGATTAAATTGCACTCTATCAAAATGGTACTGGTGAAACTATATACACCCACTAAGAGCCACATAATAACGATACCACATGCTTCTTTATTATATGAGGGGTGACTGACCAACCCAACCCTCCTGCCACTAATATCTCCCCAGCCCATATACACAACTTCTGTCTAGCTCCTATTCCCACAGCCATAGTAAAGAAACCGCTTCGAAATTAAAACCATGCACTAATGCCCCTGACAACCTGGCTCCAGAATTCCTACAAAAAGCAACTAATTCCATTTTATACCCTGTCAGCATACCTCTTAACAGGTCCATCCAAGAATCCTACGTTCCTTCCACATGGAAAAAAGCATTTATCCTCCCACTCCACAAAGGAGGGAATAAACTAGACATCTCCAACTTTCAACCAATTGCCATTCTTTCTCCTATCTCAAAAATCCTAAAAATGTATCCACAGCCAACTCTTTAACTACCTACATGACAATAACACATTACCTACCCAGCATGGTTTTAGACCTGGACAAAACACCACTACAGCTCTAATTTCCTTCTGTGACTCTATCAGTCAGGCCTGTGATGCAAGAAAACTTGCTTCCTCCCTATTTCTTGATCTGTTTGTCTCCCACCCTCCTCTTCTTAGAAAACTTTCCAACAATAGCAAGAAAAGTAATAACAAAAATCTGGAAGACGGCTACTACACCAACTATGAAAGATTTTTTTAATATCACAACAGAAGCTTCTCGTATGGACATAGTAGCTATTAAGCAAAGATCCACTAGAATAACTTTGTTTTTAAACTCCTGGACGAAATTAAAGAGACTATTGAATAAATGGACAATATTTAATATGTTAAACCTGTACTTAACAATTATATTCTTTCAGTAGACACTTTGTAAATTGTTATACTTCTTGTTTGTTTAATTGTTTATGGTTATTTGTTGACAATTTTGTATTTTTTTCTTTTTTCTGTATTAATGGAATTTCTATACGGCTTTTAATGCAGTATTTTGTCAATTAATTTAATAAAAATATTTAAGGAAAGAAAACTATCCAACATCCAATATAGGTCTTTCTCCCTCTACCCTACACTGGTTTTCCAACTACCTTTCAGACAGGTAACAAGCCACAAAGTGGCAAAACTCCTTCTCTCTTTTCCTTAACACCACTACAAGTGTTCCCCAAGGGTTTATCTTAGGTCCACTACTTTTCAACATTTTCATCAATGACTTCCACTCTAGCCTCACTCAAGGAACTGTCATCCAGTACACAGATGACTCGACTATCATCTGTACTGCCAACTCCCCACATGCACTTCAGAAACTTACCCAAGCAGCCCTCAGCTCCACTGAAATTTGGATGGCTAACAACCATCTAGCATTAAATCCTAAAAGAAAACAAACTAGTGTTATTCACCCCCAAGAAATCCAGCACCAGAAACAAAGACACTTTCTCTATTCTCTCTTATAACAACACTCCTATTGAGGTTGTCACTCATACTAAACTTTTAGGTATCACCATAGATGAATACCTAACTTTCAACATGCATATTCGCAACAATATCAAAAAAAGCTCACCAGAAATTAGGCATGCATCATCACAAAACATTCCTTAATCATTCTTTCAAACTAGCTCTAGCCTCCTCCTTCCTATTCCCCTCTCTACTTTATGGTGCTCTTCTCTTCACAAATATAAAGGTCACTCTTAAGTCCAAACTACACTAATGCTATAACAGAATTGCAAAGTTTATCACAAATGGACGCCACTTAACCCACCACTGCACTTCGCTTCAGTCACTAAACTGGCTAGAACTAACTCATCACCTTTCATATATTCAACTAGCTACTGCCCATAAACTAATAGATAACCCATCAAGCTGCCCTGCCCATTCCAAACTATTTACTCCATACCATCCAAACAGACTCCCCCGCTCTAAAAATCAAATGCTCCTACAGGTAGAGAAACCCAACCTCTCCACTGGACAATGGCTCCACTCCTTTTCCATTGCTAAACTATGGAACTCTCTACCACACTCACTTACATCCACTAGCAATACATCCCATCTCTAAAAAATCTTTGAAACATCACTTACTTAAAGAATCAGCTAATCTATTGGAGATAAAGACTCTGTCTATTCTTGAGAATGAGTTATGTCTGTGTGAAAAGAAAGTATAGCCTAATGATTTTGTGTCAACATAATTATCAATGTCCTTCAATAAAAAGGAGTTTGTAAATTCTTTTAAAAGTTTGGCTGAATTTGAAACTTTTCTGTTACCTTTAAAAGAAGAGTTTGAGCTATCAAAAATGCAGTTGAAGTCTCCAGCTAATATAATTTTGCCTTTAGAGAATTGAATAATACAATCTATATGTTGCTGAGCTGAGCTGTGACCAAAGCTAGGAATCCAGCACTTGTTAATTAGCGTGAAGATTACGTACAATAGAAGCTATCATACCTTTATTATCTTTGTATGACTCTATAATTTTAGGTTGTGGCAATTTGTTATTCCAAAGTATTGCAACACCTCTCTTTTTTGAGAGTGTTGAGAGCTATAGAATACTGAAAAGGATTTAGATTGTAACTTGAAAGCATCATCCTCTAACAAATGAGTTTCTTGCAGAAAGATTAATTGTGAGTTATTTAACGTGATATATTTATTTAAAGATCTTCTCTTGTTAGGGTTATTCAAACCATTTATGTTAAGGGAAATACAATGTAAAAAAGTCATATTATAAGAGTATTGATGAGTACTATAAACTGATTGGAACTTTCAATAAACTTAGAACTATGAGATAAAACTAGCAAAATGTTGGAGATACAGCAATATATACAGTATGAAACAAAGGTAAGAAGATCTAAAATTGAAATTATATGAATATATAAATAACACTTTTCTATACTTGTTTTAGTGAACATCAAAAAGATAACTATCAAAAACTAGTAACAGAGTTTTTTAACATTAAATCCCTCAAAAACCCACCTGGAGTTATAAACTCCTAATTTGAGTGGCATTAATCACCCAACTTAACTAACCTACTAGCAGCAAGTTTCTGTCAAGCTCCACCTGACTATGAACCAGTTCATAATTAAAAACATAGCTTGTGAATAATACTGTCTGTATTATGCAAGGGAAAAAGTTATCAAATAATCTATGCTAAACTGACTAGTAGACAAGATAACTTAGATTGAATTGCAACAAAGAATAACATGCTATAAGGTAAAAAAGACTAATATCATACATTAGCAATACTATAAGAATGTGAAATTACAAAGGTTATAGTAAAGATTCCTATAAATAAAGTTATCAAAAAGTATAAGAGTTAATACATTAGCCAAAAAAAAAGTAACTCAAAGGAATAGTAGCGAGTGAATGTGGCAGCATAATACAAAATTCCAAATCATCAAATGGAAAGAAAAAATAAAGAACATTTTACTTCTGTTAGTAATTTTTGTTATTGCAGCATTGTTATCAGTTATGTACTGTACTTAGTGAAAATAAAACTATAGAGTTATGTTTATAATAAAATAATAAATCTATATTAGATCAACTCATTACAAAAATAATTCATATTATATAGGAAGTAATATAAGAAAGTTACTTGGAAACAATTAAGAGTGTAACTGCATAAATGGATATATCTAGATTATCTTTTAAGTTATTCTATTATAAACAAGAAATATAGTAAACTAATCATTTGTAAGATATAACATGGATTTAACAGAGGATATAACCAATAAAGGCAAACCAAAATCAATTTAAAGTAAAAATTTTGACTATAAGTATAGCATGAGTAAATAATTACTGTTTTACAAGCTTTCAACAAGAGATATACCCTCCCTAAATGTACAACAGGAAGGAACCAAATCTATTTACCAAGCTTACATAAACATTAAAATACAGATACCAAAAGTAGCACTATAGTAAAGATTAAAAAAATAAGATTGTACTGCTACTTTATACCTCGTAAGAAAACTGCACCAAGTTTGCTTTAAACTAATTAATAATGATTAATGCATAACATAATGGAACCTATCTCTTTTGATCTCTACTGGGGGGAAAAAGCCTCTCAGCTCTGATGGAGAATCTCAAGCAACAAATGTAAAACAAATATTTAAAAGTAAAAAAAAAATAAGATTTTCCCAATATGTCAAACACTTGCATATGGGTACTTGCATATACATACTTGAGATACAGAAAACATGAATATAATAACAGTAGTATTGGCATTTTAGAACATATATAATAAAGAGTTGCCACCTTATCAAATGCCCAGAGTGGGACATTTTTGGTACAAATGTCATATTTTGCAGGGCGAAACATACCCATGGCCAGTACAAAGGACATAACTTCACTTTTTTGCCTAAATAACATCTTATTCTTGTAGCATTTTAGTTGCTTATTCTGTCTCTTATACCATATAGATGTTTTAGATACAGAGTAACTGCTTTATGCAACTATTACATAAAAATATAGGCAATAATTCGGTCCTAAAATCTGAGGACATTTGCCATTTTTTCAGTTTTTTGCAAGACACAACTGCCCAAAGAGGGACTGTCCCTCACAAAGTGGAACAGGTGACAACTCTATGTATAATCAATTTACCAAAGAGATGATTCTTGTTGCTTTAATATTACAGGAAAACAGACCCTCTCTACCTACTAATTAAATAAATATATCAGATACTTTCTATGTTATAATAAAATGTAGCTTGCAGGTATCAAACACTTTGTTACTTATTTAGAGATGATTTTACCTTTTATAAACTGTGAAAACTGATTAATTTGAGTTGTATATTCTGACCAAGACAAAAAAACCTCCTGCACGGTGGCAACTGCACGGCTCAGAAAACTTGACTGTCAGGAACAAAAAATGCAGAGCCAGCAAAGCAGTGACAGAAATTTTATAAGAAATAAAAATCACAGCATATTGTAATTACAACAAACCGGTTTCGGCTGGCATAGCACAGCCTTCCTCAGTGTACAAAAAGTAGATTCAGAAAACAATAGCTGAATATATAAGGATAGCAACAATCCCATTGGTTAAACTTCACAAGTGTTCATTGAGTCCTGGTGGGAACAATGCACCTAATTTAATTATCCATTTCCTTTCTTTTGCATTGAGAATAGAGTGCCACTGGGATTTGTTGGCCCTATTGCCAAAAATCATATCAATAATAATGAAATTGAATTTGCTGGTTGGGTGCACCATGGTATGTTTGTACAAGGCATTATATAACTTTTTTTGTTTGATATTGCTTTGGTGTTCAGAAATTCTAATTCTAAGGGGTCGGGATGTTTGTCCAACATAAAAAGCACCGCAACTGCATGAAGCTAAATAAATTATCCAATCGCTGGAGCAGTTGGAAAAAAATTTTAGATCAAAAACCATAGAACAGTTACGTGTAGAAAATTGTTTGGACTTTTGTACGTATTTGCAATTGTTGCAATGTCCACAAGGAACACAACCCTGTAAGGGCTCCCCTGTCAATGTTGTTTGTATCAGTTCAGATGATAAGTTATCTTTGTGTTTGTAGTGATTAAAGAAGGCATTTAAATTCTTCCCTTTTCTGTAAGAAAAGAGAAAACTTTCTGGAATGATGGTATTTAACTCCATATCACATTGTAAAATGTTCCAATGTTGCCTTACGCTATGAATAAGACGATTTGAGTTCCGTGCAAATGTAGTGGTAAATCTGATAGGTTGACCAGTAGAATTGGCACGTGTCTTATATGTTAACAAATCACTTCTATCCAAAGCGCCGACCTGACTGCTGGCCATAGCAATATTACCACTTGTGCACCCACATGATCTAAATCTATTGGTAATATCTGCTTTATGTTTCAGGTAGGTGTTGTCCTCAGAACAGATGATGAATTGTGACTTAGGTATATTACGTGCGATGTGGGGTGGGTGATAACTCGAAGCATGTAAGACTGTATTATATTCTGGAAACTTTCTGTATATCTCAGTGGATAGTGTATGATCAGGTGTCCTCTGTATAAGGACGTCCAGAAATGTGATGGTTTCTTTATCATAGTTAATAGTGAAATGCAAACCCCATTCATTATTGTTGAGATATGTCACAAAGTCTAATAGTGAGCCTTCATCCCCTCTCCACACCAACCACACATCATCAAGATACCTTCTCCATATATCAATCCCTTCCAGAAATATGTTCCTCTTGTCATCATAAATTAGATGTTTCTCAACAAATGCCATGAAGAGATCAGCATATATGGGGGCAAAAGATGCCCCCATTGCTGTCCCTTTAGTTTGCCAAAAGCATTGTTCTTTATAATAAAAGACATTGCTGGTAAGGACATAACGTGCCAAATCCACCAAAAATGTATTAAAGTCAGAACCATATAAGTTTGAGACTTCTAGCCAATAGGCCAAGGCAAACAGCCCATCCTTATGTGAAATATTGGTATACAAGGCACTTACGTCTAGGGAACATAGAAACCAATCTGGATCAAGTTGTGTGTTAGAAATGATCTGCAAAAAGTTCATTGTATCTTGTAGCCGTGATCTGATGTTGGTGAGCAAAGGCTTTAAATATTTAGTCAAGAATAAGGAGAGGGGTTCCGTAAAGTAGCCCTTACCCGATACTATAGGTCTGCCAGGTGGATGTAAAAGATCCTTATGAACTTTGGGCAGAAAATATATGTATTGGTTAATGGGATCATGAACCAAAAGTTGATTCATGATATCATCAGAAATAATGGCCTCATCCTTAGCCTTCCTAAGAAATATCTCAATTTGTTTCTTAAACATCTGAGTGGGATCAATCACCATATGTGAATAATATCTAACATCATTGAGTTGTCGTAATGCTTCCCTATCATAGTCAAACCAATTTAGTACCACCACCGCCCCACCTTTATCAGCTGAAATTATCACAATTTCTCTGTTATTTTGGAGTTCAAAAATGGCTTGTCTTTCTTCCAAAGAAAGATTATTATGTTGTAATGAGATGTCTGAACTCAAAAAATGCAAATCCTTAAGCACACTGTTCTGAAATTGTAGCACCATCGGATGCATAGGTGGACAGAAATTCGATCTATGGTATATAAACCTATCATGATCATAATCCACATTACTGTCACCAAAGAATAACTTCAAATTTAACAAACAACAAAAATTCACTACATCCAATGCAAAAGATTCCTCTGACACCGTAAAACCTGGGATAAAGGAAAGACCTTTATTGAGTATTCTTAGTTGCGTAGCAGATAGTTCAAAGCATGATAAATTAAGAACATTGTCACATGGATTAGTTATTTCGCCAGTGCAAAGTTCAGAAGACCCTGAATGTTCTCTATTTCTACGGTGTTTCCGTCCTCCCCGCCTAGTTTTGGGCCTAAAGGGGCAGACCTAAGTATCCTTTTTGGGGTCGGTGACTCTGAGACTGATGTAGCTTCATTTTCTGTGCCAGATGAAGTATCCTCACAAGAGGATATTGTCTCACTCTCATGCCTTTTTAATATAGATTTTGGTCGTTTCCTTTTATTACTAGCTTTAAAAGGAATAGGTGAAAACCTGACATGTTTGGTATTGGAAATAAAGGGATTCCCCCTCCTATAATCTTCTTGGTCCCTAGAAAATTTCTTAGTCTTTCTGGATTTAAGTTCAGTGTCAAACTTCCGTAAATCAGAAGCCACTTTGTTTAGTGAACCCTTAAAAAAAGGTTCTTTCTCATAAGTTACCAATTTGCTGACTAGGATATTAATGTCTTCTAATTCCTTATCAATGGCAATCAATCATTGCAGTAGTCATCTAGTGTAAGGACATTGTCTTTTGGGTCTGATATATTGAGTTATTACTTTTAATAACTTTATTATTGTATCACAATTTAACATAATATTTGATTTATGTGATACTCTAGATTTCTCTTTTCTGGCCATAGATATTCATTTACATTTCTCACCCCATACTTCATTGTGGGTCCCTATCTTTTTTAAGAGTTTTTATAACCTTTATAATTTACAATTTGGTCACTATTTTGGATTAGTTCAGTGCCACTTAATATTGAGCTCTTTTGTTCTCGGTTTGCTGACTAGTTTATGATCGGTGCCTATACATTTGGACATACTTTTCACAATCAACCAGGATTTCTCTTAGTGTTCTGTCTTTGAATATATTGGACGCAGGTGGTTCTTAGAATATTTTTTCCTGTTATTGTCCATTTATATTTGCATATTCATCAACGTGGTTGTTAGTAAGCCATTATTGTTGGTGGAATGGATTTTTCTAGTTTTATTCGTGGGTTGGTCTCTGATAGAGAAGACCTTGAGGTCTTTGGACTTGGGGCATCCACTGGGAACACCAGGGGATCTGATTTGGCTGATCTTGAATCCAATTGTGAATTACTTTTTGGCAATTTGAATAAACATCTTAGATCTTTAAGATCTAATATTTGGCACAGTAAATTATTCAAAGCGTACGAAACTGCTGGAATTACCCCAAGGGGTTTACGTGTTCGCACTGTTCCCCATGTTAATAATGCAGATGAGGAACTTAATTCTAGTTGGAACAAAATACAGCAGGAAGCTACAATGGCCTTTGTTGTGGAACTACTCAAGTTCCACAACAGGGCCATTGATAAGGAATTAGAAGACATTAATATCCTAGTCAGCAAATTGGTAACTTATGAGAAAGAACCTTTTTTTAAGGGTTCACTAAACAAAGTGGCTTCTGATTTACGGAAGTTTGACACTGAACTTAAATCCAGAAAGACTAAGAAATTTTCTAGGGACCAAGAAGATTACAGGAGGGGGAATCCCTTTATTTCCAATACCAAACATGTCAGGTTTTCACCTATTCCTTTTAAAGCTAGTAATAAAAGGAAACGACCAAAATCTATATTAAAAGGCATGAGAGTGAGACAATATCCTCTTGTGAGGATACTTCATCTGGCACAGAAAATGAAGCTACATCAGTCTCAGAGTCACCGACCCCAAAGGTCTGCCCCTTTAGGCCCAAAACTAGGCGGGAGGACGGAAACACCGTAGAAATAGAGAACATTCAGGGTCTTCTGAACTTTGCACTGGTAAATAACTAATCCATGTGACAATGTTCTTAATTTATCATGCTTTGAACTATCTGCTACGCAACTAAGAATACTCAATAAAGGTCTTTCCTTTATCCCAGGTTTTACGGTGTCAGAGGAATCTTTGCATTGGATGTAGTGAATTTTGTCGTTGTTAAATTTGAAGTTATTCTTTGGTGACAGTAATGTGGATTATGATCATGATAGGTTTATATACCATAGATCGAATTTCTGTCCACCTATGCATCCGATGGTGCTACAATTTCAGAACAGTGTGCATTTTTGAGTTCAGACATCTCATTACAACATAATAATCTTTCTTTGGAAGAAAGACAAGCCATTTTTGAACTCCAAAATAACAGAGAAATTGTGATAATTTCAGCTGATAAAGGTGGGGCGGTGGTGGTACTAAATTGGTTTGACTATGATAGGGAAGCATTACGACAACTCAATGATGTTAGATATTATTCACATATGGTGATTGATCCCACTCAGATGTTTAAGAAACAAATTGAGATATTTCTTAGGAAGGCTAAGGATGAGGCCATTATTTCTGATGATATCATGAATCAACTTTTGGTTCATGATCCCATTAACCAATACATATATTTTCTGCCCAAAGTTCATAAGGATCTTTTACATCCACCTGGCAGACCTATAGTATCGGGTAAGGGCTACATTACGGAACCCCTCTCCTTATTCTTGACTAAATATTTAAAGCCTTTGCTCACCAACATCAGATCACGGCTACAAGATACAACGAACTTTTTGCAGATCATTTCTAACACACAACTTAATCCAGATTGGTTTCTATGTTCCCTAGACGTAAGTGCCTTGTATACCAATATTTCACATAAGGATGGGCTGTTTGCCTTGGCCTATTGGCTAGAAGTCTCAAACTTATATGGTTCTGACTTCAATACATTTTTGGTGGATTTGGCACGTTATGTCCTTACCAGCAATGTCTTTTATTATAAAGAACAATGCTTTTGGCAAACTAAAGGGACAGCGATGGGGGCATCTTTTGCCCCCATATATGCTGATCTCTTCATGGCATTTGTTGAGAAACATCTAATTTATGATGACAAGAGGAACATATTTCTGGAAGGGATTGATATATGGAGAAGGTATCTTGATGATGTGTGGTTGGTGTGGAGAGGGGATGAAGGCTCACTATTAGACTTTGTGACATATCTCAACAATAATGAATGGGGTTTGCATTTCACTATTAACTATGATAAAGAAACCATCACATTTCTGGACGTCCTTATACAGAGGACACCTGATCATACACTATCCACTGAGATATACAGGAAGTTTCCAGAATATAATACAGTCTTACATGCTTCGAGTTATCACCCACCCCACATCGCACGTAATATACCTAAGTCACAATTCATACGCATCTATTCTGAGGACAACACCTACCTGAAACATAAAGCAGATATTACCAATAGATTTAGATCACGTGGGTACACAAGTGGTAATATTGCTATGGCCAGCAGTCAGGTCGGCGCTTTGGATAGAAGTGATTTGTTAACATATAAGACACGTGCCAATTCTACTGGTCAACCTATCAGATTTACCACTACATTTGCGAACTCAAATCGTCTTATTCATAGCGATATTGGAACATTTTACAATGTGATATGGAGTTAAATACCATCATTCCAGAAAGTTGTCTCTTTTCTTACAGAAAAGGGAAGAATTTAAATGCCTTCTTTAATCACTGCAAACACAAAGATAACTTATCATCTGAACTGATACAAACAACATTGACAGGGGAGCCCTTACAGGGTTGTGTTCCTTGTGGACATTGCAACAATTGCAAATACGTACAAAAGTCCAAACAATTTTCTACACGTAACTGTTCTATGGTTTTTGATCTAAAATTTTTTTCCAACTGCTCCAGCGATTGGATAATTTATTTAGCTTCATGCAGTTGCGGTGCTTTTATGTTGGACAAACATCAGAATTAGAATTTCTGAACACCAAAGCAATATCAAACAAAAAAAGTTATATAATGCCTTGTACAAACATACCATGGTGCACCCAACCAGCAAATTCAATTTCATTATTATTGATATGATTTTGGCAATAGCCAACAAATCCCAGTGGCACTCTATTCTCAATGCAAAAGAAAGGAAATGGATAATTAAATTAGGTGCATTGTTCCCACCAGGACTCAATGAACACTTGTGAAGTTTAACCAATGGGATTGTTGCTATCCTTATATATTCAGCTATTGTTTTCTGAATCTACTTTTTGTACACTGAGGAAGGCTGTGCTATGCCAGCGTTGTAATTACAATATGCTGTGATTTTTATTTCTTATAAAATTTCTGTCACTGCTTTGCTGGCTCTGCATTTTTTGTATATTCTGAACAATGCAGGAAATAAAAAAGCAACAGTTACTTCCTTTTAACAATGGCCGTCAAGCTGAAGGTGACGTCATACGGCTCACTGGAGATATTCAGTTGTACGTGTGGTCTTGTTTTCAGGCTGCAAGAAGCATGAGCACCCTGCAAATCTTTGGCGGGAAACAATAGTCATTTCAGACAACATCTGAAGACATCCTAAGTCTCGAGAGGTTCACGGGACGCTCCAACAACACTCCATTGCTTCACTGTGTAAAACAGCAGAGAGAGAGGCAAAATAAAAAAAACAACAAAAAAAGGGGGAAACAACTCATGGACTTACCATGCTCTAACATTAATTTCAAGCCCAAAGCCACCAACAAATAGGGCGTAAGCCAACAAAAAGAATACCACAATAAAAGCATAAAATAAAGCCACTATGCCCTAACCAACAAAAAAGACACTATAACCGCAAAGGCATGAGATTACATTTACCCAAAACCATAATCAAATACAGGTATTCAACAGCCCCATACTGAAACGAGCAATAAATCAAGAAACAAAACTGTAAATCAATATAAAGAATTAACAACCAGATAACTTTCTCTAAATGCCAGCAACTACTCAGAAAACATATACCAAAAGCTAAATTATAGGCTAAGAGGAGTGAAAATAAAATATGAATATTAAAACCTTTACATATGCATCTCATTAATGAAATGAAGGAAAGGGACTGTAATCAGAACACGTACCATAGAATCCCAGTAATATGCAGCTACTTAGTATCAGTAAACAAAAACAAATTAAGTAATGCAGTCTATATGTTCAAAGGCATAAGTAAGCAGGGGACAATAAGCGGATATTTTTCTCTTAATAAACAGAGTATATTTTAAAGAAGCTAAATATATCATATATACTATAAATATTTAAGAAATAACTATAACACAAAAAACTAAAATTATTAGTAAAGATAAATGATAAAGCAAAAAACTAAGGGCAGTTATGAAAATCTAATAAACTGTTCAGTAAGAAACATAAGCCAAAAATGCAAGATAATAAAGAATGCAACACTACTCACCTGTTGATCTGTTTTCATTTTGCCATACTACTGGATCACAAAAAAAAGTCTTATGTAAGGAAAAAGAAAATAAAAACCATCTTGTAACAAAGTTATTTTTTAAGTTTCTTCTTGTGATTTACAGTTTTCCAGTTTCCATTTTCAGCAATTCTTTTAAGACTGGAGCTAGCCCAGTCCGTGCCATCTATTTTTTCCAAACTTTTGTTAGATTTAATGTACTTAACAGCTGTATCTATTTCCTCTAAAATCCTAGGACCATCTGGAAGGAAGATTCTCAGCCTAGCAGGGAAGAGTAGGTGAGATTTTATTTGTGGTTTTTTTTAATTCTTTAAGTAAAGGTAGGAATTGTTTCCTTTTAGTTATGACAGATGTAGAATAGTCATTGTCAAACAAATTATGTTATCTTTGTATTTAATAGGTGACTTAGACTAAGTAATCTTCAATATTATTTCTTTATCATGGGTTGATAGAAATTTGACTATGATAGGTTTTGTGGAATTACTTCTGGTAGATTTGGATGTAGATAGAGATCTGTGAGCTTTTCTATACCAAAAGAAAGTGCTTCAGGAAGCTGTAAAATATCTGGTAGCCATGAGTTAAAAAATTCTCCAAGTTATTTTCTTCTAGGTTGTTTGGCAGCCCAAACATCCTTATGTTATTTCTTTGAGATCTATTCACAAGATCATCAATTTTAGTCTGAAGCAGGGTATTTTGCTTCAGAAGGAATTCTAAATTATAAAAATTAGAAAAACACAAAAGGCCAAGCACCAGAAACCGCTGCAGCTATAAAAAAAAAAAAACAGAATACACACAAAGGTTGTATGTTTTATCAATAGTATATATGTATGTTTTAAAGTTGATTTTAAGGTTCTCTTTAAAAATTAGAGTGCATCATGTGATTATTTAATCTGGCTATTTAAGGTGTGTTTTCTTGTATCAGTTTTACACCTGAAGAAGCATTTCGTGAAAGCGCTAGTGTGTTGTAATAAAGCAGTTCTGCACAGATTCGTTCCTTGGTATCTTTCAAGTTCATTGTGGATTCTGGAGCCTACTCTCAGCAGCTTTGTGTGTATTCTGAATTCTAAATTATGTTCATTTTGTTGTATTCTGTTGTCCATGTCATTTAAAGATGTTTCAATACCTGTCATTTGTTTCTTCTGCTGCTTAAGGTCTTGATGTAAAGTCTCCATTTGTTAAGAAATATTTTCTTTAAAAACATCAGTCTTCATAGGTTCATAGGTTCATAGGTAGATACTAGGCTATCTGCCCTAGGGCATTTATAAGCCTAGCTAGAGTGTATTTGGCTTCTGCCTCCCTATTAGATTAGCCTACTGTGTCTCTGTAAAGTAGGTCACAGAAGGTACCCTTTTAAGATTAGTTTACTGTGCCTCTGTCTAGCAGGGACAGAGGAGAGTTCTCAGGGGTGAATTTGCGATTTCCCATCCACGCGTCCAAATTTCGCTTGAAGAGGGTCAGCGAGGGGCTATGTCTGACATGAATTGGGATTCTATTCCAGAGTGAGGGGAGCCTCTGGGAAATGAATCTGTCCCTCCAGCATGTCCTATTTATTTTTGTGCTGAGGTTTAGGTCCCTGGAGCGTGTAGCTCTAAGGGACTTGGATTTTTTGAGGTGGATCATGTCCATTAATTCTGGGTTTGACATGGCTTTGTACGTCAGTCATAGATCACCTCTGAGTAGGCGGTAAGCAACTGAGTAGAGCTGGAGTTTCTTTAGTCAAGCTGCATAGGACATCTGTTTGTAGCCCATGATCCTCTTGGTGAGGTACTTTTGGGGTCTCTGCAGTTGCTGCAAGTGTCGGGTAAGGTACATCCCAAAAGGGGCATTGTATTCAATTATCGGTCTGATGAGTGATGAGTAGAGGGGCACAATGACCTCTCTTGATCTAGATGTGAACCCTTTCGTGATAAGGTGGGCTATATGGAAGGTCTTTCTAACCACTTTGGCAATGTAATTATCAAAGGAGAGATTACTATCTACGTTGGTCCCCAAATCTCTAATTACTTCTTCCATACTTAATGGATTACCACCTATGTGTTAATTTGTGGGCACCTTGTTTTTCCCAAAGGGGATGACTATGCACTTTTTAGCATTTAGCTTGAGGCTGTGGTTCTGGCACCAAGCATCTGTCTCTGTGAGACCCTTTTGGAGGATGCTTGTGTCAGCTGGAGATTCGATTATGGCCCCCAGTTTGCAGTCATCTGCGAACTTTGTCAGCCATAATCCCCCCGTGTTAGCCTGAACCTCAGAGCAGTATATACCGAACAAGAGAGGTCCCAGAACTGAGCACTGTGGGATGCCACTTGTAACTGGTTTGGATTCGGACATGGCACCTGTGATTCTGACCATGCGGGTTATATCTCTGAGCTAGTTTGCAGCCATCTTGTGATTTAGGGGTTGATATTTAAGCTGGTAAGCTTATTTATGATGCCCGAGTGGGGTATTGTGTTGAAGGCTTTTGCGAGGTCCAGGTAGGCTGTGTGGACTACCTTGCCCTCATCTATGGCTTTGGTAACTGTTTCAAAGAAATCAACTAGGTTTAAGAGGCAAGATCTGCCCTTAACAAAGCCAAATTGGGTAGGGTCCAGTGTCTGGAGGTTCCCAATGTCTTTGTTTATGAGTTCCATGATAATATGCTCCATAGCTTTACAGACCAGACTAGTCAGGCTTATGGGGTGATAATTTCCAGGGTCCGTTGTAGCACCACCTTTGTAGAGTGGGACCACTGTAGCTGTATGCCATTCTTTGGGTACATATCCTGTAGTAAGGCTAAGTTTGAACAGTGACTTAATGTGAGGGTTCAGTTCTTCTTGGAGCTCGTGTAAGACACAGCCTGGGACACAGTCTGGTCCCATAGATGCTGTGTTTTTTGCTTTGGAGAGGGCAGCTTTCAACTGTGCATCTGTGATGTCAGGGAGGTTACATTCAGTTGGGATAGGTGTTTGCTCCTTTGGGGGGGAAGGGGGGGAGAAGTTTGTGCTGAATCTGTCTGCCAGGATGTTGGCTATGTCTGTAGGTTCAGTATATTTTGTACCGTTATGCAACAATTCAGAGCATATCTGGGAGTTTCCACCCATGTTTCTGACATAACTAAAGAAGGCCTTGTGATTATCTTTAGTGTCTAGGGCAATTTTTCTTTTGAAACTGGCCTTTGATGATTTTATGAGGGATCGAAGTTTCTTGCTAATACTGATCAGAGATGCCTTCCCTTTTTGGGATTTTGCTCTGTCATGTAGTAGCTTCCTCCTTCTGTTGTATAGCTTATTTATGGCCGGGGTCCAACAGACCGGTCTCCTGTTTTTGGAGGAGTGAGTCTTGGTTTTATTTGGGATAGCATGATCCATGCATTCCTGCAGGCGCTCATAGAATGCATTTGTAAAAGATTCTGTGGATTGGGCTGTATTATCCTTTGGCCCAGTGGCTTTGAATGATTCCACCTCAATTTTGAGAAGTGCAAAGTTGGCTTTGGAGAAATTCTTTACAGTGATTTCCTTGGCTGGGGGTGGGGACTGGATATGGATGTCCAGGGAAATTTGTTTATGGTCTGATCTTACCAAGGATGGGTTTACCTCTGGTGTGGAACATAGAGTCCCCATGTTGGTGATAACCAGGTCCAATATGTTGTTCCCTCTTGTTGGAGTGGTGACCAGTTGTTCCATTGCGTTAGAGTTTATAAATTCAAGGAACCGTTGGGTGAGGGTGTTTGGGCTTGACTAGTTTTCCCAGTCAATGTTTGGGTAGTTGAAGTCACCCAATAACATAGTGTTTGGAGAGACCTTCATATTCTCCAGTGTACTCAGGAATGGCAAGTGTGGTTCCTGTAATAGGGAGGGTGTTCTGTAGCAGGCTACAAACTGAAAGGCAGTTTTGCCTGCTGTTAGTTGCACATGGATGGTTTCCAATGCTTCTCGAGTGTATGCATCTTGAGGTTTAGACTTCTGGCATTGAGTAGCATTACCTTTAGTTTTTTTTATCTTTGGGTTGTCTATGGAGGTGGGTTTGTCCTTTGAGCCTTGCCTAAAAAAGGCACTAAGGGGGTGGCAAGAGCCTTGGCCAGTATACGAAAGCCTAAGGGTGACAGGTGCAAGCCGTCCCTAGCGAAGTAACGTGGCTTGTCAAGCATGTCATCCCAGGCTGACAGACACTGGATCCCCTTTGAATGACACCAATACTTTAGCCAATTTTTGAAACTGATCATGTTGTCTTTATACTGTGGCATCATTCTTGGTGAGGGCAAGATGCTACTCAAGGTCAGGGACATACCAGCCTGGGCTACATGGTCAGAGAGCTCCTCTATGTCTCTTTTCATATCCATTCTGTCAATTTTTGTGGATAATTCCTGAATAGTAGTTAAAAGAGTTTGAAACTCTTTTTTTATTGCTGAGTCCTGATGAGAGGATTTTGTTAAGCTCGTGTTGAATCCAGATGCAAGAAACTTGTCTCATTTTTTGACAGGAAAAGTTAAAAAAACTTAAAAAAATATTTTAATGCTAACTTAAAGGACTGTTAAATGAAACCAAATATATTAAAAATGTATTTTAGTAAGTTTTAAATAAAAATTTATGTCATAAAAGAAATGATAAGGCAGAGCTGAGAGAAAGGGCTGCTACTCAAGGCACATCCTTGGCCACGCCCCCCATAAAGTTTCTTAAAGCATTCCTCTTAAAAGCTGACAGCCAACAGATATGAAATCACAGGAAATAAACAAGTGAAACAGTCAGACCAATGTTATTAATCTCCACATTAATTTGACAGTAT
This sequence comes from Protopterus annectens, assembly GCF_019279795.1. Taxonomy (NCBI): domain Eukaryota; kingdom Metazoa; phylum Chordata; order Ceratodontiformes; family Protopteridae; genus Protopterus; species Protopterus annectens. The sequence goes on along the minus strand of NC_056744.1, from coordinate 1,206,202,093 downwards.
AACTTGTTTATCTACTCTGATTTTGAATTAACATTCTCTGACTGCGACCTGGGCAGAACAAGATTAAGTAGTGGTGAAGGTGCCTGTTGGACCTAGTGTGGGGGAGGAAAGGTATGATGAAAATGACACTTGCTTATTTCCTTTTGTGAGGAGGGATGACAAGTGTGTACACAAGCACATACTTCACATTAGAATCCCTAGTAGAAACTGGGAATCACATGAATGCACTGTTTGCAAGGGGGCATGGCCTTGATTATGCAGTATGCTGAGCTGTGGATGTTGTTTGAAAGGCCCATTGCAAACCACTTCTTGAATGATATAGGCATGTTCACAGGATGATAGCGACAAAGAAAATAAAAAACAGCTGCCTGACTGACAGTCCCCAAAATCATCTCTCACCTACTAGGTTATTAAGGGACTGATGGATGGTGGAAAACATGATGGTCATTAACTAGTGGGATGAAAATAATTAAACTTCGTTCTTTATTTCCCCTTTCCAGTGTCCTGTAATAACGCTGTTTACCCATGTTAACATTATAATAGCTACTATATTTGTCCCTTGTCAGTCTTCTTTACTTACTCATAACAGCATCACTTTTGAACCTGTTACCACCTTCTTCTGAGAAAATGTTTCTCACTCACCCATTCATTACTTTCCCAGTAACTGAATCACAAATTTCTTATTGCAGCCAAAGATGGGGGCAAATGGCTGTCTTTGAATTCTACACTTGTTTATTTCACTACTGTTTATTCAAACTCACATCATAATCTGATGGTTGTTATACATTCAGTTGTCTTTTTTTAAGGAATTGTGTTTGCATTGCTTCATCACTATGGCTGCTACTGCCGCTGTTATGTTATCACAATATTACATGAACTGTTACCTTAACAGCCATCTGGTGTCTCTGTTAAGTTAAGTGATGCAGAAATGTCAGCTTTTTGCCATTATTTCCTCTAGAGAGATATAACAAATTATTCTGTTACTACTGCCCTCAGTCTGATTATGTGGAAGCTATAAAGAGTGATTGCATTTTAACTGTAAACTAAATAGCTCTGAACATCTTGCTGTGTAAGGTCATCACTGGCAGGCTGCCATATTTTAAGGACTGTGTTGTTTGCACTATATTAGGGTGGCCGCGGTGGTGCAACGGTTAGCATTTCTGCCTCACAGCAAGAGGTTCTCTGGTTCAATCCCCAGCTGGGGTGCCTTCTGTGTGGAGTCTGCATGTCCTCCCTGTGGTTGTGTATGTTTCCTCCAGATGCTCCAGTTTCATCCCATATCCCAAAGACATGCTGTAGGTGGATTGGACACTCTAACTTGGCCCTAGGCATGAGTGCATGCATGTGTGTGTCTTCTGTGGAAGGTTGGGTGCTGGGCTGGCAACTTAACACCCTAAAGCTCCACTGCCAGTAATGAGCAGACAAGTGATCCACTGTGGCAACCCCTAGCTGAAAGAAGAAGTTTGCAATTTTGGCCTTGTCATGTCTAAAAAGGGTCTTTTGCCCAGTGTACTCACATTTAACAAATGGTATATAGATAGACAGACAGCTAGATAGGTAGGTAGGTAGGTAGGTAGGTAGATAGATAGATAGATAGATAGATAGATAGATGATAACTTGTGTTTAGATCCATTAAGGACCAACATAGATACAGACTCAAAAATGTTAGATTGAAAACATTGAAACAATCTAGACTCATTGTGTTTTTTTACCTTGAACAGAATAGTTAAGTTATAATTATTTGGATCACCCATGACATTTAAGTTGCTGTGACAAGCAATGGTTTCAGGGTAAGTTGCCAAGAGGAGGATGGTATACCTAAGTATATTCACTAAACTCTAAAATGAGCAATAGTTACTAGTATTGCTAGGTTACTTTAGTTCTTGTGAGATAATTGTAATAAGGATTGTCTGTTAGTTGAGTATACACTGCATTAATATGTTTTCTTGTTGTATAAAGAATTAGTTTCTGTACAATATTCAATAAAGTTGATTTATTAAAAAAGAATCATGTTATCTAATAAGGTTTGACTTTAACCAGAGAACCAAATTATCTGTTATATCCTTGTGGTCTAGATAGAGGGTAATTACTGTCCTTACACTCTCTTCATTTCTCTGACTTGTTCACACGTGGTTCATCATTGTACTGGTGTGTTGGTAGAACAAAATGTGCACCTCTACATATAATGTGAATTATTTCTTATAAAATGTTAATCACTTTCACACTTCAGTCTGATACCACTTACTTAGTTTGGCTTAGGTGCTATGATCTCTGTAATCCACTCGTTATGCCTTCATTATATTGCCTATGGGCCATTACGTCTTATTGTAATTTTCTGTGTTTTTTTTTTAACTACCACATGGGCCAAGTAGTGGATGAAAAGAGTCTTGCTCCAGCTTACCCACCCAGTTAAACTACAGATGAATAAACTATTTAAACAAACAAACCGTAGGCAACATAAATCCTGTAATAGGTATGCAATTCACCTTTGCTGTAAGGTCAAGCTGCAGTATTGCATAAGTTCTGCATGAATGATAAATCAGCATCACCTGAATGTGGTTGTTTACAGAAGGTCTCTGCTTGAAGTAGGCTCTTAAGGTGATCAGCATGATGTAACCTTGATATCACATAACCTTAGTCATTGCTAAGACTGACTCATTTGTAAGAAAAGAATCTAGGCAAGTTTCTATTCAATTAAAAAAGCCATTGGAAAATTATTTCAGTAAGCAGCAAGAAACTTGGAGAAAGTTCTAGTATGGCACCTAGATATTTATAAGAAGTGATTAGCATTAGGTATGACAGAAGAAGAAGAAGAATTTAGTAACATTCGGTTTGTATAGTCTAGGAGCTAATACCATATTTTATGCAAGTTTTTTTTAAAGAAATTTAGACTGGCACATGGGTCATTTCCAAGTTGCAGTAACATAAGACTATCAACACAAAGTGTAATGTCTAACCTGTGGAGGTTTGTGAATATGGTATCCATGAAGAATAAAACAAAACTGGCTGTAGCATAACACTTTGTGGTACTACATAAGGAATGGCAAAGACTTCTTTGGTGGAGTCCTAGAACAGAAATAGCTGTTGTTGAGTAAAAATGTTTGGAAAACCAGGTAAGAGGGCTTTCATCCAATTTTGTATTCTGATGTATGTCAAGTAGGATCTAACAGATAAAATAAAAAGTTTTTTATAAGGTCAAAAACAAAATTTTCATTTTTAAAATATTTTTATCCACATTTGCCAGAATGGTATCAGTTATTGTGTTTGGTACCCTTGGGTGTTAAAAATCTTTCTGAAACCCATGGTGAAAATTGTTAGTACATCATTCCTTGCCAGAAAAATCTATGAGATGGTTATAAACAATTCTTTCAAATATCTTAGCTCATGGTGGTGGTTTAGTTATAGGTCAATAATCTGAAGAATTTACAGAAGTGAAAATACTTTGACCTGGAGAAATGAATACCCAGACAGACAGAGAGTAACACACACACACACACACACACACACACACACACACACACACACACACACACACACACACACACACACAAACACACACTAAAGGAAGACTCTCAAATCCCTTTATTATTACAATGATGTACTAGTTTCTACTCCTCACCATAATTTAAAAAAATGTTGTACGTGTTTTTACTTATTCATTTTGCATTCTTCCCTTCTTCTTTCCACCTCTGTATTTGTTTCACTCAAAAATGTTATTTTCCACTTTACTTTGGTTTCCCTTCTTACTCTTAACCATATCCACATAGTTTTAAGATCTTTCATGTCCACCATTTCATTCCTTACAACTTTTTGTGAGCTATCTTAACCAAATTTAGTTATCTTCCTTTTGTATTTCACTTTGTAATAAGTAGATCACGGGAGAAAAAGTACCCCTTTGATCTATTGCACCTATCTGCTTAAATTTCTTAAATAAATAAGCAAGTAAACTAAATAATAATCAAACAAACAAACAAATAAATGACAGCCAGGGAGTATCCTTTGTAATTAAAAAGAAAACCAGATCACAAATCCTAAGCCCAGGTATTCATTACCCAGTTAATTTAGGATTCCATGTGCATCTAGGGAGTGAGGCAGCAAAGTTCTTTTTATTATATCTTGAGGTTTAATCCTCATTTGACAAAAGTGCTGTCTACCTATTCCACCATGAATGTTGTATCAGATGAGCACATAACTCTCACTCCTTCATCTCCAAAATGTGAAACACTACCTCTCATAATGGGAACAAATTACCAAAATGTGGAGTATTTGTGAACAACTTACTAACAACTTCAACTAGGCAGATCATAGTATGGTTAATATGGATGATTTTATAATAATTAAACATCAATTTGAAGGATTAACATAATTCAGTATTATTTATTATGAATAATACTTTAAAAACTTGTTAATACAGAATATATTTATGGACCCTTTCAATGTGGAACTGTGAGGAAAATGACCTTTTTAGAAATCCAAATGAGGGCCATTCCTCATAATGAGGTATATTTGAGTATTATGGATTGGCAGATATTACTATCAGCCACAATAACTTAAGTCTTTGTCAGAAATAACATATCAACTTAGGATGCCACAGCTATTACCTTCTTAAATGTCTCCATGCTAAAACTCAGGTGTTAACTGTTTGGTGGGCAGCTGTTTTCATTCTGAACCATTATATTTAGAAAGTTTGTCAGAGTAAAGATCCAATATTACCCAGCTGTTATATAGTAGGAACAAAACATCATCAGATTCTAACAACAGTTGTACCTAATGGTGAGAATAATGCAAAACATAATACTAAAATTCAAATAATTATTCTTTCAAAGAATGCACTTTATTGAGAAAGGGCAAGCCTCTCATTTATTGAACAAGAAACAGTTACTTGATTAAAATCATCAGCAGCATCATCAATGACATCCTTCTTCTTTCTATTTTTTTTTATATGGAGTCAGGATGTTGTGTCAACTATCACCATTGCTCTTGATTGAGTGCTATTTTCCCACCCTCATCAGCAGTTGTGACTGACTGTAACTGGTCTTCTGTCACACAAGCCATCCATCTCTTAGTTTGAAGCCCTTCATTTATCAAGCCTTTTTCCTGTCCCTCCAAAATCTTCTTCACCAAATCATCTTCTGCTTTCCTGCGCACTATCCGAATCACCATAATCTGTTCTCTTTCACTTTCCATGCAGTTCAAACTATTTTGTCTGGTACTTTGCTGTTCTCATTTCTTCACCTGTCCCACAAAATGCATCTTACCACCCATTTCCATCAACTACATCACCTTTAGATTCCTCAACGATTCTGTCTTATAGTGGTTTCTGTGCCACACAGACATACTGATCACGCCACTGTTTTTGTACACTGTAATTATTACCTTCTTTGGCATTCGTCTGTCATACACTGCCTCTGACAGTGTTCCACTTGACTGCAATACCTTTGATTCCAGCTTTCACCTCCTCATGCAGATTTCTCCTTCTCAAACCACCCCTCCCAGATACTTGACGCTGTAACTTGTTCCACTATCTTCCCTCATATCTCAGTTTCTTCTGATTGTCCTTTTTCTCTGTCATTACAGCTGTCTGTATGTAGGTTCATTCCATGTGACTTCAGTTTTGAATTCAGTTCCCCAATCATCAATAAAGCCTTTATGCTCGAAAAGAATGCACAAGAAGTGTGTAAAAGTTGCACAAATACGGACTTTCTCTTCTGCATGCTAATTATGATAAAAAGTAGGTGACAACTAGCTACTTTCTTCTTGCATGGTTGGAAATACTGAAGGCTCCTGGAACGTGGTATGGGAATTCTGGGAAGAGAATTTTATGATCAACATACAGAAAAAGCAATTGTTAATAAAAAGCATAAAGAGCACAAAAGCTGAACAGATTATTCATTTTTAATGTAACTTATTCAACAATGGGAAGAAGTACTGTTATCGTTGTCAAGTAGGAACAGAAAGTTATTAATGAATACAAATGTCTACATATTGTGATCAGAGTGGCACAGAATTTGAGCTGTGAAACTGCAAGGCTTAGAAAAGAAAAACAATACAAATATTGTAATAATTTGATGGAAACAGCAACAATAATTGGACAAAATAGCTAGCTGTTTTATTCATCAAAAATCATTGAAACAATGAGTGTGGAATATGAGAAGATGAGCAAGAGTTCTTGAAAAAAACCTTACAACTGAAACTTTGTTGTACTATACAGTTTCTGAGCAACAGCAGAACTCCATTTATTAGTAATCCAGAAAGGAGAAAATTCAGTCATTGCATATTCAACTGATAGACCCAAACCATGTAAAGGTAATTGATTGCTTGTGGGAGTCAGGTTGAATGTTAGAAATGTGGTTAAAACATGAAAACATTTCAGGTAATATTGCTTTTTTCACAGTCTAGTGTTGATCTATTAATAGTAACACTTTAAATGGAGAAATAACAGACTGTAAATAGAATTTAGAAAATCAATGCAGTGTTTTCTTTTGATGGATAGCTTATGCCTCAGGTAGATGAGCTATTATATAAAATTGGGTCACCAGCTGAATCAGCACTGTAGATTTGACAAAGGGTTCTTAGCAGAGCCCTTTCTCTTTATTCTGTTCAAAGACACAAGCAGTAATAATGTTTATTAGTCCCGCATAACATTATACATTTTTGGTACTTTTCTGTTATCGGGGCAACAGATGTAATGATCGGCTGGAATGTTACCACGCTGTTGCGTCTGAAAATATTTAGAAGATGCATTTTGATGCAACTTTTTCTTCACTTTTTTACTGAATTAAATATTTGAAAAGTGTCCCTTATGGGGAGCATTGGTCCATCATTACTTTGACTTTGCCTCTGCTTGTGGATGAAAGACGTTTATTGCTTCATAGAATTGTTCTCCAAACATGTATACAAATGACAGTAAAATACTGTTTTCATGTAATGATGAAACAATGATGTTCCAAGTACAGCAGCATCAGGGCAATGGCAATACAAGAAGGGTGACAGGTACGTTACTTACTGTGACTCCTGGCACAGTGCAGTGGAGCTGCTTTTTTGGACTGACGAATTAAGAACAGTGGGGGAATTTCACCTGACAAAGCACAAACTGGATGGAAATCATGATGAACGTCATTTCTCTTATGAATAAATCTGCTGAAGTTTGCATCACCCTTGCTCTGTAGCAACACTGGTGTAGTCTTTAAACGTTTAAGTGGGTTGACTGACTGCAAAAGCCGCACTGTCTGTGTTACTGTCTTAAAATATCTGTGTGTTAAGTTGGACATTTCCACAGTTTGGATGACAGTTTACAAGTGTTGCCTTAACGGGTTACCATTGTCTCGCTAACTGTTGCTGCCTTGTTGTTTGTCTGCTCCTTTACTTTAAAGGGCTTAAAAGCTGTGATGCATGCACATTTTTAATTAAATAATACATTTGGCGACACTCTAAAAGGAAAATATAACTTTTAGTATATACATCTGCAGCAGCACTGTCGTCATTGCGACTGCGGGCTAACATTTCACTTGCTCATTACATCTGTTGCCACGTTAACAGAAAAGTACCAAATTTTTTAGTGGTCTCTGCAACTTTATGACATTGCTTAGATTTTATTTTATGTGGTGTCTTCCAGTACGTTATCTGACTTAAATTATGTAAGCTGTCTTGACTGGAAGAAATATATGATTGTCCTTAGAGAAGCAATACAGTCTATTAGTGACTTTGTTCATGTCACAAACCCTCCCTTAAGTGCAGCTTCTGAGAAGGAAACACAACATCTAGACTTTATTGCATTCCCTTTCTACAACAGAAGAAAATGATTGCAGTCCCACACATGAGAAAATTACAGCTTCATTCCTGCGTGAAAAATGCAAATGCTATAATTTATTTATTTATTCATTCATTTGTTTTAGAAAAAAATGCTTCAGTAATCATTGGTTTAACTATGATCAGAAAATCCAATAAAGTGCATTTGCTCTGTAACAGATGTCATGTTCTTCCAGTGTTGTTTTTATTTCTTATTTTCTATAGGTTAGATTTCAATGGTCTGTCTGAACTTAGTACCACTAAGACACAGATACCAGGCAGTTTTGTACAAATCTCTGGAAGGAGAGAGATAAAGAGATAGCTATAGAGACTGAGAGAGAGAGAGAGAGAGAGAGAGAGAGAGACTGAGAGGGAGATAGAGAGGGATGGAGAGAGAGAGAGAGAGAGAGAGAGAGAGAGAGAGACTGAGAGGGAGAGATACTTGCATGTATTAGACAAAATCTACATATGAGCAACATGAAATTGGTGATCATGCCTTTAAGATACATTGTGAATGTAATGTAATTGATACTGCAGGACCACAACCACAATCTATAAAGCCAACCTCAGAGTATTAATGATACATATAAGAGGACTATGATGTAGTATGTTTTATGCAATCCTGATACCTTTTTATCAAACAGGTACTTATTGTAGAGACATTAAACCTTTTGCACTAAATATATTCAAAAATACAGTTCCCAAATTGATTTTTTTTTACTGTTTTTTTGTTCCTAGTATTTAAATTGATTGCTATCTTCAGAATGTATTTATTATTCTTATTTTGTTATGCTTGCTGACTAGATTGTGTAATTATACCATGGTCCATTTTCAGGGGATGCACGGAGAAAAAAGCAGCGTTATGAAATCTGAAATCTGATTTTTGTCAAGATGGTAGGAAGCATTCCCATTACATGTTTTAGCAAATGATTCTGGGATGATTAAATCAAAACATCAAAGACAAAGGAATAGCTTCATCTTGAATCAATTTGATACAATATTTATAATAAACTTACTTATTCATTTTAGGCATAAAGTCAAAACAGCACTATAATTTCAGTAGCTTTTACATTTATTAACCAGATGAAAACTGATAGGTACAATTAAATTTTAAACATAAGGGTTTGTAAGTATTACAGTTTGTCAATTTCTGGAAGCTATTCTGCCTTCATTATGAACCTACAATAAATTTCACTATCCCTTTATTCTTTCAGATATCCGTATAAGCTATTACAGGAACCTATAACAGTTGGATAGTTAACTACATAAAACACATTCCATACACTAATACCACTAAGGCAAGAAGGCAATAAAATCAAATGCATGTATATATCCCATGAGCTGTGAGAATATATCCCTGTTGTTATAACATTTAAAAGGACAAACATATTATCTTTTTTTACTTCTGATTTGATTCAAATGTACTAATGATACGACTCAGATGTTTGTAACAGTGGACTTTACAAACCATGTCTGCAATTCTATAGAGCTAATACTTGGTATGAACTCTGTCATAGGCTGAACAGGCCTTCCTTTTCCTTTTATATCCCCTGGTCCACTTGAGCGTTTCAGCTCCCTTCTTTTCTTCCCTGTCTTAAGCACAGTGGTGGCAGCTTGATGTTGCCATGCTTCTACTTTCCCTTTGTCTCATATCCCTCTCATCACACAATCTAGGCATTGTTGCTCTAATTCTTTTTTAACTTCTACGTCATTCTCCTACCCAAATCACATTCACTTTGAGATGGCTATTGTGTTGCTGCTTTTCATCTCTCTCTATCCTCCTCTCTTCTCTCCAGAAATAACTTGTTTTCTCATTCACATTCTTTTCTGATTTTCCCACATCTTCAATAGTTATTTATCCAATAATGCCTTGGTATTGACTTAAACCTCCCTTGATAAACCTATGCTGTCATCTTCTTTTAATCACTTTTCAAACCTCTCACAGTATCAGACTGTCGTTGCATAATAACACATACAAGTCCTTTCAATAATCCTTCCTGCACCCACTTTTCACTACTTGTTGCCACTTTTGCTTTTATTCTCAATTTCCTTCAGCCCAGTTCAAATCTCATCTATCCAGATTTTTTATATCTGGCAGACTCTTCAGAATTTCTTACTATATAATTTAGTAATTTCTCTTAAATATACTAATTGCTAGTAATCCATCCAGAATCAGCAGTGTGATTGCTGTTCCTGTAATACATATGACTGCTGCATTATAACCTCTAACCAATTTGCATAAATACTTTATGCCCTCATATTATTTGCTCTAACTAGACCCTGACAGAATTGCACAATGGAACTCTTGCTGCTCCCTCATTTGTTTACTTTACTTAAACATTTGACGTTGTAAAAAATAATCTTCTACCTGACTCTCTCACCTTCAAAGGTTTTTGGTCCTGAGACCATATCTTAGCACAAGAGTCACCTTTCTATGAGGTCCAGACTTTGTTTCAAGCCTTTTATTTATTTATTTGTTTATTTATAATAATTTTTCTTAACTATCTGCAATCTGACTTACACGTTACAAATATTCTTATGCTAATGACCATGTAATGTTTCTTTTTATTCTGCTGTTAACTCCATCCAAAAAGATTTTGTAGGATCAGCAGAAGACAATTTATCCTTATTTTGAAAAAAAAAAGCATACTCTGCCTCTATAGTCAATTTCATCTCCATTTCTTTTTCACTTATTTCACATAATAAGAGTTTGACCTCCTTCTTCACATTTGTTCGCTACTACCTTACCTCCATACTTTTTGAAGTCTAACCACATCAGCCTCATTTTTTTGACTTCTAAAGACTTTGATAATTATTCATTCCCAGGCCCATAAAGCCATAAGGAAGTTATACCACACTGTACCAAAAATGTAGCCTTGCCCTGTCAGCAACAACCACATACTGTTTTCTTTATTGAGACAATAAATTGTTCTTTTGGCCCTTTTTCATTCTTTTCTTCATCTATAACTCAGTTCAAAATGGCATTATCTGCTAGCCCTTTCAAACAGAATTTGTACCAATGTACATCTGTCTTGTTCCTAAGCTAAATGGCTGTCTATTAAAGAGTATATTGCCCCCTTTCTCTTCATTCTTATGCACAAAATTTCAGGTTTGACATTTCCCATTTCCTCTGACTCTCTTCAAAGCTGTATTTCGATGATACCCCATGCTACATCAGATTAAAAACTAGTAGCACATTTGTGCTCTCCAAACCTTCCAACTCTTTATCTTCCTCAGACCATGTTTTCTCATTATTCTGCCCTATAGTTTGCAATGCTCAGCTCCAGACAGCAAGCCTGAATCTACTTCAGACTAAATATAAACAATTTCTAAAATAAATAGCCATGTTTACCTGTTTTTCAACTCTAAACCACCTACACTCTCTTTTACCCTTCTAAACATATGAGTTTCTTCATTTTTTAATCCTTCCTGCTTTCTCCACACCATAACCAACTTTAATCCCTCACGTTTAACTTCATCTTGGGCTTTTTAGCTTTTGTTAATATTAAATTGTGAGACCAGATTTAGCAAGATTGCATCCTATTATGTAGTGTTGTATTCTGCATTTAATTAGGAACCACTGTTTGAATCTTGTCTTGCTTGGTACTAGTCAACCTGCTGTTCTCACTTTTGGTTATTGTGTGTATCCATAAGTGATTTATTCAATCCTTGCTGTGGCTAAAATGGGTGTTTTTGATCAGCCTACTTTCCCTGTTATCAAACGATAAATAAATAAATCAATAAACACAATTCTTATTGCTGCATATTCATTCTGACACTAATAACATATACTCAAAAATAGAAGATTTTCCCTTAGCATTATGTTGACATAAGCATTTGCGCAGTCATTGATTTAGTGGACATTTTGGATGGATTCCGGATATTATTATGCCTAAAGATAGTTGAAGTGTCATGGCAAAAGCCATCTCTAATATCTTTATCCGCCTTGATGGCCTCTTAGTACGGACTCCTCAGATACCTAGTGATAAATCCTACTGATAAAGTATATTGTTATACCCCGTGGTTTCAAGTAGAGAAGAGGTACAAAATCTTAGATCTTGGCAACTGTTTGGAAATAATTGATCAAACAATTTGTTGAAGTTTTCAACATTGTAGAGCTATCACATGAGGGTGTTTACCCTTAGCTACAAAGTAAAGTTGTGTTTCCAGGCATGTCAGGTCACAGTAAAAGCAAAACACAAAAAGCATATTTGGGATTCAGGAGGACAGAGCCAGACAGTTGGAAATAAAATGAGGCTGGCCTCCAGAAAAGTAGTAGCAAATAAGTATGAAAATTGTAGGAAAGAACAATGAAGATGCATAATACCTCTCATCAGAGAAACATTGAATATTTATTGGAAAAATATTAATATCAAAAAGAAGACAAACACTGCAGAAAGCAAGCCTGAATCTACTTAAGACTAAATATAAACAATTTCTAAAAGAAATAGCCTTGTCCACCTGTTTTTCACCTCCCAACCATATACACTCTCTTTTATACTTCAAAACATGCCATTATGTTAGTGCTTCCTAAGATTTTGGCTCTGGTTGAGCCAAAATTAAACTGAGATGACATTGCCATGATGGTTGGTAACTCTGAAGTTAGGAATTACAATTTTCTTTGTTTAGAATGAGTTGCAGGAAATCTAAATTGATCACAACTCAGATGAACATAATTTGAGATATCAAATTCCAAACTATGTTTAAAGCACCAGGACAAATACAATAAATACTGGGTGAAAAGAAGCTCAACTAGATAGTCATAGATGATCAGTCTTGATGCCATCTGCAAATATAGAATCCTAGTTTTTGTTGCACACTTGGTATGGGGGGGGTGTTGAGCAGTGTAGGTCCACAAACAGATTTAGGGTACTCAATGGCAAATTTGTGACCAATCTGATATAAATCAATTAATAATGAGACAAGAATTGAGCTCTAGGTAACTCTGTGGCAATATCATGAAACAAAAACCAAACTGCAGAGAACAAACAAAAAGGCAACATGGTATACCAGACCTTCCAAATTTATTGTTAGCGGTGCTTTTGGGCATAACAATTTACGACCTTCTTCAGACAAAAACATGAAATAAAAAGCTTTCTTGGTTTAAATAAACCACCAACAGTCACATCATCAGATTATCAATTTATAATTAAAGAAACATTACACAAAACTAAAACATAATATGTATACATATATATATATATATATATATATATATATATATAAACAGATATATGTATATATTGTTATGTTTATATAAATAAACACCCTCTCTAAAACATACAAAAATACATTTAACTACAGTATGAAAATCTTAAACCTGTCTCCAAGACATGGTAAAAAAGTGAGTTCTTAACAAGTTAATGTCTTTCCAAAGATTTTAATCTTAATAAACATTTTAAGGAACATGACTCATTTAAACCTGGGTACATATAAGCATTGGTTAGGACTTGCCACCATAATTCTCTTTGCTCCAATAACAATTGCCATGGCCCACCTCTAATGCTTTCTTTAACCTGCTCTATCACAAGAAATAAGAAGGAATGCCCAGAAAATTCAATTACATGCTTAGCTAGTGGATTATTACAATCTTGCTTATGTATGCTGTACTGATGTTCATAAATTCGTTGCTTCAGTTGTCTTTTGGTTTTTCCTATATAAAACCATGGACAGCTTTGGCACTCAGCTAAATAAATCACTCCTGGGCTGTTGCAATTATATCTACCACTAATGGAATAGGTAAAATGTCTTATTGTAAATCTAATTGAAGTTTTAATAAACTTACAATAATTGCAACATCCACATTTTAACATACTCCCAGTTCTATGATTACTATGCAAGTCTCTCGTGATAACATTTTTAAGATTAAAGCCTCTTTTATGAATTATTTTAGGTGCTTCTGGGACTTTGTCTTTAATTTGGGCATCATCGATAAGCACAGCCCAATTTTTGTATAAAATATTCGCTATTTGTTTTGCATCAAGTGAAAATAAAGTACTGTAAGTTAATGTAAAGTTACCATCATTTTTATCAGTTTGAACACTGTTAGGTAATGTCAAATTGTCTAGCCCTTCCTCTTCTCCTTGTGTAAGACTACGCAATACAGGTCTAAACCAACCTGATATATGCTTGTGGGTAACCTCAGATATCAATTCATCAATTAATTTTAATCGGTATCCACGAGCTAGGGACATTTCTTTAAAATGTTTATTAAGATTAAAATCCTTGGAAAGACGCTAACTTGTTAAGAACTCAGTTTTTTACCTTATCTTGGAGACAGGTTTAAGATTTTCATACTGTAGTTAAATGTATTTTTATATGTTTTAGAGAGTGTGTTTATATAAACATAACACTATATACACACACACATATATATATATATATATATATATATATATAAATATATAAATATATATATATATATATATATATATATATATATATATATATATATATACACATATGTTTTAGTTATGTGTAATGTTCCTTTAATTATGAATTGATGACCTGATGATGTCACTGTTGGTGGATTATTTAAACCAAGAACATTTTTTCTTTCATGTTTTTTGTCCGAAGAAGGTTGTACATTGTTACGCCTGAAAGCGCTAACAATAAATTTGGAAGGTCTAGTATACCACGTTGCCTTTTGTTTGTTCTCTGAAGTTTGGTTTTTGTTTTATGATATTGGTTTTAACATGGCAAGTGGCTTGGATCCAGACTCACAATTTATGTTCTCTCAGGACAAGGTGAATTTTCAATCGGAAGGTAGAGCAAGCTCCTTTGGGAACCCTACACTACTAATCCAAAACCTGACTTCTCGTGTGGATGAGCTATCGCTGAGACTTAACAGTATCTGCCCCACAACATCTCAGGTGGCAGAACCTGCTGTTTCAGAAACTAGGGGTAACTTGATTTTATCTAATATTTCTCCTGAACCTCTTCCTTTAACTGTTACTACCAAATTGCCTAATACTTCTGCTCCATTAACTATTAGGCACCAAGAAGAAATTCACGTTCAGCGTACTAGTAATATAGCCCGTAGTACTTTACCCTCTCTCATGGACTGTTTGAATTCAACTTTTCACCTTACTTATAGTGCTGCAGTATTAAATAATAACATGCACACTAATAACCAATCTACTGTTCATAGTATTGTTGAAAAACTGAAGCAATTTGATCAGAAACTGTTCAAATACAAGAAACTGCAACTTGAAATCCCACACACACACACACACACACACACACACACACACACACACACACACACACACACACACACACACATCCACATTTTATATAAATATATATATATATATATATATATATATATATATATATATATATATAGATATATATAAATATATATATATATGTAGTTCCCAAATATGCAACAATGTCTAGAAGATTTAATATTTTTGCTTGGAAATGTTTGCATAGGTAGTTTTATACCCCAAGCAGACTCCAAAGACTTAGAATGCAAATGTTGGGGGTGTAATGTGGAAAAAAGAGGTAAATGGGAACATATTTATGGGAATCCATTGAGTTGACATACTTTAAAATTTTCCTACAGACTATTCTAACAGAAATACTGGGTGAGTAAATTGATGTAAATAAGGAAATAATTTTTTTGAGTTATGATACAGAATCAGAATTGTCTAGACATAGTAAGGCCTTGCTGAGTTTTATTCTGATGTCTGCCAAAAAGGAAATTACTAGAAAATGGAAATCAACATCTAAACCAACTGCATTTGAACTAGTGAATATAGTAACAGTGATAAAGCAACTGGAATTCGCATCTATAGAAAAGGGTAGGAGCAAATTACATAGAAAGAAATGAAAATTGTGGGAAAATACATGCAGAATAATATTTTGGAGGAGGAATGAGGTTTAAGGCAAGGCAGGAATCGAATGATCTTTCCAGTGTTTGACTGACAATATCTAGACAAATTATAAGTGACATATAACATTTGCAACTGAAAATATCTAAGCATGGTTTAAAAATCATAAGTCCATAAGTCATAATTTAATAAAGATGTTTCTTGTTTAAAGAAATATATATATATATATATATATATATATATATATATATATATATATATATATTTATATAGAGGATCCATTCTAAATCTTGTAATACTGAAAGATTATCTTGAGACTAAAATATTGAAAGTACAGTTAACTGAAACTGCACTTTACTAAAAGTTACATTACCGAATCTGCTGTTGAGGTGGTGTGTTGTGGTTTCTGTTTGCGGTGCATTGTGTTTTGGGAGTGGGAAATGGCAGACAATGTGTGGCTGTGTATGCAGATTCATGTAAGGTGTTCGTTTTTAAGGGCTTTGGGTAGGGATTTTGTTTTGCAGTCTTGTGGGAAGTTTTGGGAGTTGGTTGGGTTAGATGGGTGAGTGTGTGTGTGTTACTGTTGAAGGTGGTGTGTTTTTGAATGTATAGTATGTGTGTGATGGTGTGCAAAGTAAGTGTAGGGTGCTTAGCAGTAGTTTTTTTTGTGTCTTCCATGGTAGGGTGACCTTGGGGTTGGTATATATATATAAGTAGTGGGGGTGTGGGGGGTTCAGGTGCAGTGGGGCTTGCCCCGTTGCCTATGCATAGGTTTTGTAGGTATGTGTGTTTGGTGTTTTAGTAAAGGTTTAGGGGGAAGGTGGTGTTTGTGATGTTGTGATGGAGGTTATATTACAGAACTGAATGTCACTTGCTGGAGATTCGGTATTTTGAATTTTTGGTATAGTGACATTCGATGTTGTAATATTTCAGTATAGTGAGTGTTCGGTATTTAGATCTCAAGATATTGAAAGTTGGTCTTTCAGTATCTTGAGATTTAGTAGCAGACCTATATATATATATATATATATATATATATATATATATATATATATATATACACACACACACACACACACACACACACACACACACACACACACACACACACACACATATACCTCCTTTGTGTTAAAAGCTGGGAAGCATCCAAAAACTAATAAAGCACACATTATCCAGCTGGTTACACCTCAGCACCAATAAAAGCAGTTTCTGAATCCAAAAACACAATATCTGGTGACAAGAAGGTAGTCCAAAAACATAATAAAAGTTTATTTCCATACCAAAAACAGTAGGATTTAACACTTTTGTCTCCCCAAAACAGGAAACTTCATCAGAATCAATTTTACAATACATCCTGCCACCAATTTAAAGCCATAAACTAATTTTCATTCATCAATACATAAAATACATTCACTCCCCTTTAAACATACCATCTACAGTGTAGTAAAATTTCATTATATAAATGTAAATATATATTTTTTCAATATATACATTCTCCCCATTTCCTTTTATATTTCCATGTTTAAAAACATCCTTTAAAAAAAACCTAATAAGTTCTTATAACCTGTTATTAGTTACTATAAATTGTTATAACTTATTAGCCCTTAACTTCAGGTCTTGGGCCAGTGAAATATGATCATTTAATTCTGGGTATTCGCAGGCATCCAGGCATAATTTCCAAATTAATTCCCAAAATTCAAGCCTGCATTTTCAGTCCCCACCCCTTTCTTGTGGTTTACTATCTCTAAAACCCAAAACTTAAAATATGCTTTAGGACACTTTATCACTTGTCAAAATAGGGCATGTGTCTCCTTATTCCTACTTATTTCATACATGTGTTCATAAATTCTTTGTTTCAAGCTGTGCTGTGTTTTACCCACATAAAATGTCCAACAGGATGTGCAATATGCAATGTACACTACCCCCTTTGTTATACAATTATAACTTCCCAGAGCTCAACATCAAATGGGGGAACAGGTATCCATAATTCTTCTCTATTAGCTATAAAAATGCATTGTGAGCACCTACCACATTTGAAGATTCCAACTTTTCTTCCCTCCCTGTCCCCCTTATATACTATCCCTCTTTCGAGCAAGTCTTTTAAATTAAAATACCTCTTAAAACTAAATTTTAGGGATCTATTAAACACATCTAACCTGTTGGGCATATTACCAAATAACTCCCAATATTTACTTATAATGTTCTGGACCCTACCTGCCTCTTTTTTATATGTTGTCACTAAATAAGGTTAACTTCTTATCCTCAAGAAGCGTATTATGTCTGTCCATATCTGGCTTCCACAAACTGTATACTAATCCATGATGTATATAAAAACAATGGTGTGTGAAATATTGCATGATAACTATAAGAATCAATCAGAAGAGCTTAGGAAGAATTGGGAAGAGAGAGTGGATAAACAATTCACAAAGAAAGAATGGGGGGAGGGTATATGTATGTCTTGCAAATATGCAACAAAATCTAGGATATTTAGGATCTTTGCCTGGAAGTGTTTACATAGATATTTTTATACCCCAAGCAGGCTCCAAAGAATCTTTCCTCAGGTAGGCAGCAAATGTTGGAGATGTGATGGGGAAGAAAGAGGTAACTGGGAACATATTTTATCAGACTGTAATGAACTGGCTGACTTTAAGGATTCCCTGCAGATTGCTCTGTCAGAGATGCTGGGTGAGCAAATTGGAGTGACTAGGGAAATTATTTTTTTTTGCTATGTACAGAGTTGATTACCTAGACATAGTAAAGTCTTACTGAGTCTAATTATGATTTGCTGCCAACAAAGCATTAACTAGAAAACGGAAATTAAAGTCTAAACCAACTTTACTAGAAGTAACAAAGATAGCATAAGAGAAAATAACTAGAACTGGAATCTTTAGAAAAGGGTAGGAGTAAATTACACAGGAAAAAATGGAAATGTGGGAGGAACAGAGGAGAAACGATGTTTACCAGATGGTAGGATCAGAATTAGATATGCAATGGTTGACTGACATGACTGTATATATTAAAAGTGATGTATAATGTTTGCAGCTACTGTTGTGCTGGCATGGTTTGTAAGGTATAATGTTTGCAACTAAGACTGTGCCACAATGATTTATTTTCATTTATATAAATGTAAGATTGTCTGTGCCACAAGTGATAATTTAATAAAGATGTTTCTTGTAAAAAAAAAAAAAAAAAAAAAAAAAACAATGGTATGTGATCTCAGCATTTCCAGCATTCTATTTTATTCATGTAAACTGTAAGTGCTAATATGCAAAAAGTTGTACCAAAAAATAAATCTGATAAACAGCAAAAAATTATATCAGCAGGGACAGTTTGAAGCTGTCACACATCTCATGAAATATGCATTTCATATCATACAAGCTTCCAGACAGCTGTCATATACAGTCACTCATGTTTATTCGTGTATCCAGTCAGGAATGACAAATGATAGAAGATATAAGTAAATGAAGCCGCTGCTAAGGTTAATTTTAATCATAAACATGTCATAAGGTCTGAGCTGCAAGGCAGGTAAAACAACTGGTAGACAGTTGATGTGCGTTATGAGCAGAAGGTCTGAATCTTAAAGTTACCCTGTATACACTATGTTGCAGACAGTGAAGACATCAGCAGTCAATGTGACATGGTTTTCATGGAAACTGGGTGTCACCTGACTGACTTCAAAGCAGCACATTGACAGAAGCATCTCAGATGTTGCTATAACTGTGCAACTGAAGAAACAATGTAACAGATGTTTTTATTTAAATTTTAGTAGTTATAAGCATTACACGTTCATGTAAAATACAGAAGGAAATAAGTATGCATCTTTAATAAAATACTATGGAAATAAATCAAAAGAACAAATGTCCAATGGCATTGTCTTAAGGGCAAGCACTAAAATGAAAAGGTATCTAAAATTTTCACATAGAGAAAAGAAAGCCACTCTCATTGCAAGGTGTTTTGGTAGATATGCAGTTCTCCCATGAAAAATGAATAGTATTAAAAGTTTCTGTGATTTTTGGAGTGGATTTTTCTGTTTATTTGTAAATTTTCTGTCCCATCAATAGATCTAGGTTGTGCTTGAATACGGACATGGATAAGCTTTTTTTTTTTTTTAACTGTTCCACAGAGTGTTTTCCTCTGCTAGATAAACCAATCCCCAAACCTTTCTGTTGATGTTGGAAAAGAGGTTTAGATCTTTTGATCAAATGTTTCTGATGCCATTTAACTTGTTGATGTGCAGTAAATCCATCAGTATTAGCTCGGAGGATGCCTTGTATGCCAGACACAAGTCATAACTTAGCAGTCTGTGGGGCACTGACTATACAGACAGAGCTTTGAGTCAGTCCATGTAGAACATATTGTTTAGGCCTTGTATCCTTTTAGTAAGCTATCTCTGTGGGGTTACTGCTGTTGTATTTGTCAGGCCAGAGACATGCCAGGGGGACATTATACTCATTGGCTGGCCTAATGAGGACTGAGTAAATGGGGACAATGCCATCCATAAGTTTAAATACAAGCCCTCTGTTTAGAAACTGTGCAAAATAGAAGGACTTCATTATGACAATGGGCACATGTTGATCAAATGTTAGGTCACTGTCCACAAAGGTTCATAGTTGTTTAATAGGTTAATGACCACACAGACCTTTTTAAGCCTAGCCATGCATCCCAAATCTTTGACAAGTTCTGATACCCTTGATAAGTGTAAACATGGGCTTGTGAGCCGAACCATTTACAGGTTACCTGTGTCCATTAGAGATATAGGTGCCAAACCAGGGATGAATTTCTGGTTTCCCATCCAGTTGTCCAAGTTGCATTTGAATTGGGATAGGGAGGAACTCTGCTTCACATGGATGGGGAGCCTGTTCCATAGACGGGGTAGTCTTTGGGATATATACCTATCTCTCCAGCAGGTTCTAGTTATATCACAGGCAAGGTTTAAGTCTTTTGAATGGGTAATTCTGATGCTGTTTGTTTTGTGGATATGCAGGAGGTCCATTAGAGTGGGGTCTGACAATGCCCTGTATGGCAAACATGGATCTCCCCTAAAAAGCCTATAGAAGACAGAATACAGGGATAAGGCCTTGAGGTGGTCTGCACAGGACATTTTACTTACACCCTGTATTCTTTTAGTGAGGAACCTCTGTGGACGTTCCAATTGTTGGATATGCCTGGTTAGGTACTTACCAAAGGGGACATTTTACTCAATGATAGGTCTGATGAATGCCAAATACAGTGGAACACTGACTTCATTGGACTTAGATGCCATACCTTTGTTTCTGCTTGACCTACAAAGCCATGTCTGACCCAGATCTGTTAGATATGCTACATCTGAATAGGTTCATAGGTGGATACTAGGCTATCTGCCTGAAGGCATTTATAAGCCTAGCCAGAATGTGTTGGCTTTCGCTACACCCTTAGATTAGTTCCCTGTGCCTCTGTCCAGCAGAGCCACTGAAGTGATCCCCGAGGTAAACTTTTTGTTTCCCATCCACTTGCCAAGGTTTCTTTTGAAGAGTGTTAGCGAGGAGCTCTGCCTAATGTAGACTGGGATCTTGCTCCAAAGCATGGGAAGTCTCTGGGACAGGAATCTATCCTGCCAGCACATCCTATTTATTGTTGTGGTGAAGTTTAGATCCCTAGAGCGTGTTGCTCAAGGGGATAAGGTTTTCTTTAGGTGGAGCATGTCCATCAATTCTGGGCTGGATATGGCCTTGTATGTCAAGAAGAGATCACCTCTGAGTAGGCGGTATGCAACCGAGTACAACTGAAGTTTCTTCAGTCGAGCTGCATAAGGCATCTGTTTGAGGCCAGTGATCCTCTTGGTGAGGTACTTCTGTGGTCTTTCCAGCTGTTGCAGGTGTCTTGTAAGGTACATCCCAAATGGGGCGTTGTACTCCATGATGGGTCTGATGATTGGTGAGCTGAGGGGCACAATGACCTCTTTTGATCTGGATGTGAATCCTTTTGTGATTAGGTGGGCCACATAGAAGGATTTTCTAACCACTTTGGCAATGTGATTATCAAAGGTGAGATTACTATCTACTTGGGTCCCCAGATCCCTTATTACGTCATCCATATTTAGGGGACTACCACCTATGTGGTAGTTTGTGGGTACTTTGTTTTTTCCAAAGGGGATGATTATGCACTTTTTGGCATTTAGCTTGAGGCCATGATTTTGGCTCCAGCTCTCTGTCACAGTGAGACCCATTTGGAGGATGTCTGTGTCAGCCAGAGAGTCAGTTATAGCCCCTAGTTTGCAGTCATCTGCAAACTTGGTCAGCCATAGTCCTCCTGTGCTTGCCTGTACCTCTGAGAAGTATATGCTGAACAGGAGGGGTCCTAGGACTGAGCCATGGGGAACGCCACTTGTAACTGGTTTAGAGTCGGACCTAGCTCCCACAACTCTCACCATGTGGGTTCTGTCCATGAGCCAGTTGGCAACCCATCTTGTGACATAGGGGTTTATGTTCAGGCTGGTGAGCTTGTCTATAATACCAGAACGGGGAATGGTGTTGAAGGCCTTAGCAAGGTCTAGGTAGGCTGTGTGTACCACCTTTCCCTCGTCTATAGCCTTGGTAACTGTCTCAAAGAAGTCCACCAGGTTTAGGAGGCATGATCTGCCCTTAACAAAGCCAAACTGGGTAGGGTCCAGTGTTTGGAGGTTCCCAATGTCTCTGTTAATGAGTTCCATGATGATGCACTCCATAGCCTTGCAGACCAAGCTAGTTGGGCTTATAGGTCGAAAATTTCCGGGGTCTGTTGTGGCTCCACCTTTGTGGAGCGGAATAACCGGTGCTGTGCTCCACTCAATGGTATGTAGCCTGTGAAGAGGCTGAGTTTGAACAGTATGTTTAGGTGAGGGGCTATTTCATCTTTGAGCTCATGTAGGATGCAGCCTGGGACACCGTTCAGTCCCACTGATGCTGTGTTTTTGGCTTGGGAGAGGGCTGTTTTAACCTGAGTGTCTGTGATTTCAGGGACTCTACATTCTTCTGGTATGGTTATGGGCCCTTTTGGGGGTGAGAGGGGGGTTAAGTTTGCGCTGAACCTATCTGCCAGGATGTTGGTGATATCGGTTGGTTCAGTGTATTTTGTGCCATTCTGCACTAACTCTAATCAGATCTGAGCATTGCCACTTAGATTCTTGACATAGCTAAAGAATGCCTCATGGTTACCTTTGGAGTCCTTGGCAATTTTTCTTTCAAAGCTCATCTTGGATGATTTTATGAGGGATCGTAGTTTCTTGCTGATACTGATCAGGGATGTCTTCCTTTCTTGGGATTTTACTCTTTTCTGTACTAGTTTACTCCTTCTATTGTACAGCTTGTTTATGGCAGGAGTCCACCAGACTGGTTTCCTTTTCTTGGAGGAGTGAGTCTTGGTTTTGCTTGGGATGGCACGATCCATGCATTCTTGTAGCTGCCCATAGAATGCATTAGTAAAGGATTTTGCAGCTTGGACAGTGTTATCCTTCAGCATGGGGGCTTTGAAACTTTCCACCTCGGTCTTAAGTAACGTGAAGTTTGCTTTTGAAAGGTTTTTCACGGTGGTTTTCTTGTCCGGGGGTGGGGGCGGAATATGGATATCCAAAGTGATTTGTTTATGGTCAGATCTAACCAGTGAGGGGTTGATCTCTGGTGTGAAACACCAGTCTCCCATGTTGGTGATGACCAGGTCCAATATGGTGTCACCTCTGTTGGGAGTGTTGACCAGTTGAACCAGGGCATTTGAGTTTATAAATTCTAGGAAAAGTTAGGCAAGGGAGTTAGTACTTGAGTAGTTCTCCCAGTTAATGTTTGGGTAATTGAAATCACCCAATATTAGGGTGTTTGGTAGGACCTTTATGTTTCCCAGTATTTCCAGAAACATGGAATGGGGGTCCTGGGACATGGTGGGTGATCTGTAGCAAGATACAATTTGAATTGCAGTTATGCCCATTATTAGTTGCACGTGGATGATCTCTGAAGCATCGTGCTGTGCCACTAACCTGGATGTGTGGGTATCCTTGATGAATATAGATACGCCCCCACCTTTTATATTTCGGTTTGGGTTCTGTGGCCGAAATGTATGGTATGAGTTGTAGCCTGGTAGTGCTGGGGTGCTCTCTGGAGCCTTAAACCAGGTTTCCGTTACTGCACATATATCGATTTTCTCCATGCTGAGGTGTGCCTCGAGTGCGTGCATTTTGAGGTTTAGACTTCTGGCATTGAGTAGCATTACCCTCAGTTTTTTGATACTTGTGCTATATACGGTGGTGGGTTTGTCTTTTGAGCCTTAACTATAAAAGGCACTATGGGGGTGGCAAGAGCTTTGACCAGTATTCGAAAGCCTAAGGATGGCAGGTGCAAGCTGTCTCTAGCGAAGCAACATGGCTTGTCGAGCATGCCATCCCAGGTGGATAGACACTAGATCCCCTATGAATGACACCAGAAACTTAGCCAATTGTTGAAATTGAGAATTTTTTCTTTATACCGTGGTGTCATTCTTGTTGAGGTCAGGATGCTGCTCAGGGTCAGTGTCATACCGGCCTGGGCTATGTGATCAAAGAGCTCTTCCATGTCTCTTTTCATGTAGTCCAGGGAGGTATGGCTCAGTTCATTCACACCAACATGGACAATGACAGAGTCATATTTGTACTTGTTCTGGAGTGACCTGAGTGCTTGTGTTATGCAGCGGATCCTGGCACCCGACAGGCAGCTGACAGTAACTTCTTCTTATTCAGCCTAGTGAGTGGGACGTTAGTGTGCCTGACTATAGAGTCACCTATTGCTAGTATGTTAGGTATGTTATTTTGCCTTAAGGGCTGTGATTGCATGGAACACTGGTTTTGTGAAGTATGTGTTTCATGGTTTGTGTTGGGGGGTGGAGGTTGCTTGGATGTTTGCTTTGGAGATCTCTGTTGGTTTTGCAGATTTTTATTTAGAGCCTCCGAGTATGTTTTCATGTATTTATGTGTGTTTTTTGCCGGTGCTGGTCTAATGGGTCTATGTAAGACTGGTGGTGTGATGCAAGTATTTCCCTTCTCCTCTTGACTGTCTGATCCAGTCTTCGGTTGAGAGAGCTTAGCCTCTAGTTTGGCTGTATAACTGCATCATTCGCATGTATTAGTGTTTGGTGGTAGGAGGAGGGGGTTGTCTGTGTACATGAGGCAGTTGTAACATTACCTCAAAATGCCCAGATTCACCAACTGGACTGGAGACTACACCTGAAACTGCCTTTGGACATGCCTGGATAGGTGCAGTGAACTGTTTTACTGGATTGCTGGTAAGGTCGAATAGAGAGCCTTGTCCTTCTGTACAGTACAGGAGGGTCTAGTGCTAGGGTTTATAAGTGCTTGCTATAGGTTTTGAACAAGTGCAGTGCTGAGAAATGAATGGCTTGAGTGCTTAAGTTGAAAGTTTGTCTAGTTCCAAGGGAAAAATTGAAGAGGAGACTTTGTGGAGCCGGGGATAGTTTTACCCTAGCTAACCACAATTCCTATGTGTCACATGCTCCAGGGACCTCAACCTCATTACCACAATTAACAGAACATGCTGGAGGGACAGGTTTCTAACCCAGAGACTACCCTGCTCTGGAACAGACTTCCCATTCGCATCAAGCAAACCACCTCACTAAACATCTTCAAGAGAAATCTTGACGAGTGGATGGATGAAAATTCACCCCCAGGATCACTTCAGTGGCCTTACTTGATAGGGGCACTGGAAACTAATATCGGGCAGCAAGATGCCAGGAAATCTTTCTGGGCTAGGCTTACATAGGCTCCAGGGCTGATAGCCTAGTACACACCTATGAACCTATGAACCTATAAGTTGCACAACATAGAATGATTTTCTCCCCACTGTAGACACATTATGGTCAAAGGCTAGTTTACTATCTATGTGTGTCCCTAAGACCCTGACTACTGCATCAACTCTAAGGGGTGTGTTGTCAATATGATCGTTAAGTTACTAGGGATGGATGACTTCCCAAAGGATACTATTATGCATTTCTTGACATTTAGTTTTAGTCCATGGCTCTGACACCAGTTGTTTGTCTGTGTCAGCCCCTCCTGGAGAACATTTGTGTCAATGTGAGATTCAGTGACTGCTCCTAATTTGCAATAATAAATGTAGAAGGAATAGTTGGCGTCCCTGCTGAATGGTTTTCTCACCAAGAAAACTCCGGAACAGCAAAAAATGGTAGTGAGATACCAACCACAAAGGAGGAATGTCAGGATATCCAATGCAAATCACTTATAACTGGTCAAGAAGACTCTGGCGACTCAGAAAATATCCAAAACTTTTATTAGGTGAACAAAACGTGCTCCGTCCACGCTTCATCCGATAGTATTTACTAAACAGCTGTTGTGTTTATATACATCCGCTAAGCGCGAGAAACTTTTTAGTTAATTAAAATAAAATAATTCTTTTAAAACCTTCATTTAAAATGGCACTTGTTCCACAAATATTATTTATAACAAAAATAAAAAATTTCTTTCTTATTTAAATATTCATTAATAAAAAATATACAAATGATTTAAATAGAATCATGTTATTTTTAGGATATGTATATGTTCGTTCTATTAGAATCTCATGTAGTTCTGATTATGCAGAAAAAATCAATTATGTCTACATATATTACTAGATGAACCATCATGTAAATCTATGTAGATAAAAAATATAAAAAATAAAAAATGATAATAAACACAGATGAATCATTCATACAATTTATAAAAAATATATATAAGTGAAACAGTACCATAAGTATTTAGTGATACTGTTAATCATATCAGTTGTAAACAAATTTCATATCAGAACAACTATATCCCTCAAATTTGTCAACTTTGTATATAGAGGTATACCTATAGTGAATTGTATGTAAATCTATGAAATTAATAATAACTCATGTAAGGACTTATATTTCATAGATATTTGTGTTCCTGTATGAAGCCAAGAGCTATATAAAAACAAATATAAATATATATGTATTGTAAAGGTAACACTATATACATATAATATAAATATAGATATATGTATATAACAATTAAATGTGAAACATGCATTTATATTCAAAATATGCGCTATAATTCACATAAATATAAAATACATATAAAACAATCACTTTCTGGATATTAATACTGGCTTGATAGATAAATAATTATTTATACCTGGGGGTATATGTGCACCTAATCTTAATATCCAGTTCAACTCTGTGAGTGCTAAGTCATTCTCTGAGTCACCACCTCTGACATTCTGTGGTAGCACTTGCAAAACTCTAAAACAAAATGAATGAGTAGAGAATTCAATAACATGTTTGGCTAGTGCGTTAGTTTCCACAGCCTTACGAATGTCATATAAGTGATTATATATGCGTTCTTGTAACCTCCTCTTGGTTAGCCCTACATAAAATGCCTGGCACATTGTGCAGGTGGCAAGATAAATTAAATTACGTGTATTACAGCTGGCATAAAAGTGTGGTCTAAAAACATAATTAGTACACGGATGCTTGAAAAATTGTACTTTTGTTATATATTTACATCTATTACAATTATGGCATGGAAATGTGCCTTTGTTCAATGATTGAATGCTATTCATTCCATTGCCTTTCCCATCCGTCATAATGTGATGATCACCACATAAAATTCTTTTAAGATTCCTGCTGTTTTTGTAAAGAAATCTGGGATATTTGCCAACAATATCTTTAGTCTGTAAATCAATAGTTAAAATATGCCAATTATCCTGAATAATCTGTTGTACATTTTTTATGTCACTAGTGTATGTAATGGTATATTTAATACGATCACCAACTCTATCATCCCTTATATAATTACTAAAATAGTGCTTGACATGGCCTGCATTTATATTTTCCTTTTCTGCAGGTATCCTATCTCCTAAGACCTCTTGTTTGATGTTTCTAACCATTCTGGGGTCATAGCCTCTATTAATAAATAGGTTTTCCAAGGAATGGGCCTCTTTCCATAGATCTTCAATTTTGCTACAAAGTCTAAGTATCCTTATGAACTGACTTTTCACTATGCCATGGAAAGTATGCCTCGGATGCATGCTATCAAATGTCAATATTGCGTTTTTCCAAACCGGTTTCCTATACAATGTTGAAACAATATTGCCCTCTGGTGTTAGACTAAGTGTAACATCAAGAAAGTTTATTTCCTTTATGGAAGTTTCTTTAGTGAAACGTAGAAATGTAGTAGTTGTTTCTAAATATTGTAAGAATGTTTCAAACAATTCTAAAGTACCCTCCCAAATAATTATAATGTCGTCCACAAAACGCCTGTAAAATTTAACAAACTTGAATTTCTCATTATTGAAGAGATATAACTTTTCCCACCAAAGGACTACCAAATTGGCGTAAGTATTTGCACAGGGGGTATTTGCACAGCAAAACTGCCTTTGGACATGCCTGGATAGGTACAGTGAACTGTTTTACTGGATTGCTGGTAAGGTCGAATAGAGAGCCTTGTCCTTCTGTACAGTACAGGAGGGTCTAGTGCTAGGGTTTATAAGTGCTTGCTATAGGTTTTTAACAAGTGCAGTGCTGAGAAATGAATGGCTTGAGTGCTTAAGTTGAAAGTTTGTCTAGTTCCAAGGGAAAAATTGAAGAGGAGACTTTGTGGAGCCGGGGATAGTTTTACCCTAGCTAACCACAATTCCTCTGTGCCACATGCTCCAGGGACCTCAACCTCATTACCACAATTAACAGAACATGCTGGAGGGACAGGTTTCTAACCCAGAGACTACCCTGCTCTGGAACAGACTTCCCATTCACATCAAGCAAACTACCTCACTAAACATCTTCAAGAGAAATCTTGACGAGTGGATGGATGAAAATTCACCCCCAGGATCACTTCAGTGGCCTTACTTGATAGGGGCACTGGAAACTAATATCGGGCAGCAAGATGCCAGGAAATCTTTCTGGGCTAGGCTTACATAGGCTCCAGGGCTGATAGCCTAGTACACACCTATGAACCTATAAGTTGCACAACATAGAATGATTTTCTCCCCACTGTAGACACATTATGGTCAAAGGCTAGTTTACTATCTATGTGTGTCCCTAAGACCCTGACTACTGCATCAACTCTAAGGGGTGTGTTGTCAATATGATCGTTAAGTTCCTAGGGATGGATGACTTCCCAAAGGATACTATTATGCATTTCTTGGCATTTAGTTTTAGTCCATGGCTCTGACACCAGTTGTTTGTCTGTGTCAGCCCCTCCTGGAGAACATTTGTGTCAATGTGAGATTCAGTGACTGCTCCTAATTTTCAATAATCTGCAAATTTAGTCAGCCAGAGACCATGACGTTGGTTTTGACTTCTGAAAAGTAAATGCCAAAAAGGAGCGGTTCAAAGATTGATCTCTGAGGGACTCCACTTGTCACTGGCCTCTTTGTAGAGGTGGAATCCCCAATTCTAACTACATGGGTCCTGTCTGTGAGACAGTTGGCTATCCACTGGGTGACATACGGGTTTGTACCTAACCTCTTGAGTTTGTCAACAATGCCCAAGTGATGTATTATGTCAAATGCCTTGGCCAGGTAAAGGAACACAGTGTGAACAATTCTGCCCTCATCTATTGCTTTGATGATCTTCTCAAAGAAGTCCACCAGGTTGAGTAGGCATGATCTACCCTTGACAAAACCAAACTGTGTTGGGTCCAGTGTTTGGAGGTTTACCATATCTCAAGAACAAAATACCAAGAAGAGGCAGAATAACAAACTTAGCGCACTGTAGTTTATTGTCCGCTTTCATCCGTAGACTTCGTCAGAATAAAAAGCCATCAACATTCAAAGTATTTATAACAGCATCAATTAAAAAGTTAATTAAACAAGCATCAATTAAACAATTAAAAAAATCTATTGAAACATTTAAAGACACAAAATCAAATAAAAAAGGAACTGAAATCAACTGTCCAGTCCTATTGAGAACTATGATGAAATGGACACTATCATTAACATCGAGAATTCTGATAATGTTAAACCAAAACCGAAGCGGCAAGTTAAACAACGTAATGGGCGTAATGGCCGTTGCAATTCCAATGACAACGGGGGATTTGTCAAGTCGGTTAAACAGCTGTTTGAAAGTTCTGAGAATCCTTTTAAATCTTCAGGTGAGCACCACAAGAACGTGAGTAGTGCGGACTTAAACAAGAAACGCGAACAACTGGTAAGACTTTTGAAACGTTACCGTTCTCTGGATTTAGAGAACAGCTATTTTCTACGTTGTATTGAATTAGACATAGTCCCTAAAGGACTTAGGTTCTTTAAATGCCCTAATGGTGTTTATGCGCACGATCCATTGTTCAATGTGTTAATTGCTTTTTTCAATGACGCTGGCTTACGGTTGTTGCAACTACTTGTTGATAACAACATGACAAAAATGAGTGTTTTAAAGGAAGAAATTATTAATGTTGAAGATAGTTTAAAAAATATGATCTCGGATGATATTTCTGATGATTTTTTTAGTTCCATATGGGATGAACTGGAACAACACTCTGTTGAAATCATAGGAAGAAAGCAATCTAAACTTGGGCGCGACGTTAACGCCTATCAGAACAAGATTGCTTATGATAACTTTGTAAACAAAAGTTATCAGACAAATACCTTTCACACTAACGGTAATAGCAACACTAACAAAAGGTACCAACAGTATCCATCGGACAGTGACAATAGAAAGACTTTTAGCAGCATTGTTTCTACATCAAATTCAGCTGGCGGTTTTGTTTCAAGTAAAAATATTTCTACTGGCCGCCAGAATTTTAGTGCTTCAGTTTCTGACAACAATGATCGTTTGCCCATTACTCATAACTTTGATGCTGTAGATACCCCTGATAATGTAGGTGAAGGGGGAAATCCTACCACTATTGTTGATGTTGGAAATGAGACGGCTGATAATATTAAAAAGAAAGCCGATGTCAACTCTAAACTTGTCTCAAGTAGTTCTTTTTTCAGCAAAAAAGGTCAGAACAGCAAGCAGACTGTTCTCACCGGAAGCCGTACTTTTTTGGCTTCGAATTCTTCGAGCGACGAAACATAGACTACATTAATGACAAGTTTTGCATCATCAATTTGAGCAATTATGAGCTTTCTAAAACAGAGTCAAACATTCTCAAATATGGTTTAAATTTTGTACCCAGTATAAGAGCTGATTTTAGTAAAACCATTGTTGATATCAAAATGTATACACGTAAATTAAATCTGTTTTATTTGATGAATGATATTCCAATCATAAAAAAGAGTTTGATTAAACCTTCTAGCTTTTCTCCACAATTACAGCACACCATTAAGGTGTTTGAGGAATTGTGTATTGAAGACATCAAACAGATGTTAATAGGCAGATCAAACACTTATTTTAATTTAAATAGTGAAGAAAGGGCAGCCCTACGTAAACTTAGATCCATGACATCTAATTTGAGGTTTATGAAAAGCGATAAAGGTGGTAATATTGTTATTTTAGAACAAGATCTTTATAAAAATAAAATGTTGAATATTTTGAGTAATACTGATGAATATGAATCCATTAGTCTTTACCAAATTTTGTACAAACAACGTTTGATTTATTCATTTTTATATGATGCATTAATGTCAGGTTACATAGGTTATGATGTTTATGATTTTTGTATTGTACAGGAACCCAGAATAGGTGTCATCTTCGGAATTCCAAAGACACACAAATCTTTAACTGATCCCCCATTCAGGCCAATTGTCTCATCACCGCATTCAATTACTGAAGGTATTTCCGTCATTATAGATGCTGTTTTGGGACCCTGTTTGGTTAAGGAAGATTCTTATATTAGAGATTCCTGGCATTTTTTGGAGAAGTTTAATAGATTTGTTCGGAATAAACTATTTGACGCTAATAGGTTTATTGTATTTACTATTGATGTGGTTTCTTTATATACCTGTATACCTCATTATGAGGGTGTTGAAGCTGTCCGTTGTTTCCTAGCTAAGAAGAACTGTGGGCTTACTAAGAATACCATTTCCACTATTTGTGGGTTCCTCGATATTATTTTAGATAATAACTTTTTTCTTTTTGAGAAGACCTTTTACAAACAAAAGAGAGGAGTGGCCATGGGCTCTGCTGCTGCACCCGCCTACGCCAATTTGGTTATGGCCTGGTGGGAGCACCAGCATTTGCCCATGTTACGGGAAAAATTTAATATTCCTTTCTTCTGTCGTTTTGTAGATGATTTATTATTTATTATTGAAGGAGATGTCAGTACTGTGAACAATTTTCTTATGGACATTAATACCTTGTCCAGTTATTTAAAATTTACTTTGAGTTGTGCAGGATTAAAAGTTAATTTTTTGGATGTGCTTCTTTGGTGGGACACAGATGACAATAGGTTTCATAGTAGTATCTATCGTAAGGATTCATTTACTAACAGTTATTTACACTATAACAGTAATCACCCAAGGCATATTGTTAAAAATATTCCGCGAGGACAGTTTATTAGGGCTAGTCGCTTGACCTCAAAAGATTGTATTTTAAGGAATGAATTTGACTTCATCATTAATTTGTTTGTTAATAGAGGATACCCTAAGTGTGATTTAATAAAAATTAGTATTGATATCATGAACAAACGTTCGGCTGAATACCAAGCATTGTTGAATTACACAGCTCATGAAAATTTAAGTTTGGATTCATGCAATTCTAGTACTGTTGAACATAAATTGGTTTGTGCTTTGGATATGACTGTTGACAGTCAATGTATTCAACAAATAGTTAGAAAGAACTGGAGGGTCATTAGAGGTAACTTGGATTTGTTCCAAGTATTAGGTAATAAACCATTATTTGTTTTTAAGAACGGCTTTAATATTAAGAAAGCTTTACAGTTCAGTGAACCCCAAAACATTAACATCATCTCTGATAGGAGAGGCATGTATTGCTGTCATGAATGCAACATGTGCAGGTACATTTATGAGGGACCATATATTAGTCTTGACAGTTATGGAAAAACTATCAGTGTGCCCAGTTTTGTAAATTGCAACACGAAAGGTGTGGTATATATCAGCATTTGTTCTAGTTGTTCATGTTTTTATGTTGGCATGACCAGTAGATGTCTAAAGATACGCATCAGGGAGCATCTTTATGCTATTAAACACAAGGACGAAAACAATGCCTTATTTAAACATTCTGCTGTTTGCCCCTCATTTAAAAAGTTTTTGTTTTCTGTTCTAGAGGTTGCCCAACCTGATTTAAGAGATGGGGATTTTAAGAACTATTTAGAACAGCGTGAAACATTATGGCAAATTAGACTTAACTCTGATGTCCATCCTGGTCTTAATGACACCATCAATGTCAAATGTTTTTTAAAGTATAGGGAACTGTCTGTAAATAAATCAGTTGATTTCAGTTACTTTTTTATTTGATTTTGTGTCTTTAAATGTTTCAATAGATTTTTTAATTGTTTAATTGATGCTTGTTTAATTAACATTTT
Organism: Protopterus annectens; assembly: GCF_019279795.1. NCBI lineage: Eukaryota > Metazoa > Chordata > Ceratodontiformes > Protopteridae > Protopterus > Protopterus annectens. The sequence goes on along the minus strand of NC_056744.1, from coordinate 1,206,169,030 downwards.
AATTGATGCTGTTATAAATACTTTGAATGTTGATGGCTTTTTATTCTGACGAAGTCTACGGATGAAAGCGGACAATAAACTACAGTACGCTAAGTTTGTTATTCTGCCTCTTCTTGGTATTTTGTTCTTGTTTTTTTTCGCGATTATTTTTGGTGTTTACCATATCTCTGTTGATCATCTCCATGACAATTCTTTCCATGGCTTTATATATAAGACTGGTGAGACTTATGGGTCTGTAGTTTCCAGCATCTTTAGATGGCCCACCTTTGTGCAGAGGGATGACTGTTGCCTTTCTCCATTCATGAGGCACAAAGCCTGTTTGGAAGCTTCAGTTGAACAGTAATTCCAGAGGCCCTGATAGATCATGTTTCATGCTATTTAGAAGGCATCCTGGCATATTATCTGGACCCACTGATGCAGTGTTCTTGGTATTAGAGAGAGCATTAAGGACCTGTTCCCTAGTGGTAGTAGGGGGAGTTATATATTTCCTGAGGGAAGGTTAAGGGGCAGAGAGGGTTAAAGTTGGAGCTGAATTTATCATCCAGGAAGTTTGCAATATCTTATGGCTCAGTGTAGGTGGCTCCATCTACAATGAGCTCTGCACACAATTGTGTATTGCTTTTGAGGTTGCGGACATAGCTAAAGAATGTTTTGTTGTTGTCCTTGGCCTGGGAGGCCAAACTTACCTCAAATTTGGCTTTGGTAGACTTTTTCTCTGAGTTGTTTGTTTAGCATGATGAGAGTGCTTTTATCCTGCTGGGTGCTGGATCTCTTAATTTTTGGCATGATTTTTTTCCTCCTGTTATATAGCCTATTGATTTTGTGATTCCACCAGGGTGGCTTGTTTTCTGAGTTAGTTCTGTACGTCTTCCTGGTGGGTACAGCTACCTCTATGCAGCTATTAACATGCTTGTACAGGGTTTCTGTTAATAGCTCTGCATAGGCAGCAGTGTTTTCAGGGTTTATGGGGATTTGAAATTTTCCCAGGTTCTCACTTAATAGCAGGAGGTTAGTTTTAGTATAGTTCCTGAATATTCCAGGTTTAGCTGGGGGTCCAGGTTTTATTTTTACTTCAAAGGAGACAACTTTGTGGTCTAACCTTACCAGAGAATGCATTACAGTAGGGGGTATGCAACACTCTCCCCCTGTTAGTGAGGACCAGATCCAGTATGGTTGCACCCCTGGTTGTTGTATTAACTACCTGCTCTAGGGAGTTTGTGTTTACAAAATTCAGGAATGTCTGTGCATGTACATTTGGTATCATACACGAATCCTAGTTAATAGTGGGGTAATTAAAGTCACCCATGAATATGGTATTGGGTTTGATGGTTAGTGTTTCTAATAAGTTTAAATACATACATGGTATGCATTTCCTGTGTAATAGAGGGGGACCTATAGCTTGCAAGGAAGTTGTATTGGATTTTGCCTTTGGTGATTTGAACATGGAGCAGCTCAAGTGCATTGTCCAGTTTGACCAGCCTTGAACTATAATTATTTTTGATGTAAATAGAGACACCTCCACCTTTAGTCTCTGTCTGTGAAGTAGCTGTCCTAAATGTGTGGAAAGCATTATAACCTTACACTGTTGGTGTGCTCTTTGCAGTTTTAAAATATATCTCAGTGACCACACATGTCAGCATTCTCTAGGGTAAAGAGAGCTAAATTAATCCCGAACAACTGAGGCACCTCTTAGCTGTGTATTATCAGTGTGATAGTTCCCCAGGGTTAATGATTTCCCAAAGAACACAATAATGCATTTTTTGACATTTCGTCTCAATTCATGATGTCCTTATGTGGGACAAACCTTCCTGAAAGATGGATAAGTCATATGGGGATTCAGTGGCTGCTCCTAGCTTGCAGTTATCTGCAAACTTAGCCAGCTAGAACCCTTTGGTATTGGCTTTTAGAAGTAGATCCTAAACAGGAGAGGTCCAAACACAGAACCCTGGAATCATTCTTCACTTCATGTACAGAGACCATGGGAGCACATGCTTAAGGACTCTTATGATGGTCTCAGCTACAAAGTGGATGTTTGACATGGCCTTGCCAGGGCTGTGACTGCTACTAATCACATATATCACCCTGGTGATCAGTGCAGTCACTGCTATAATGACATGAAGCAGTTCCATTCAGACCTTCTACACCAATGGGAAGAAGATATCAGTCAGTATACACCTAAGATGTATAGCTTATATTAGAACCATCATAACCAGCACAAGCACAAGTCACCAAAAATGGCAATCATTGCCAAATATATAATCCAAACAGGGGGGCATAAATAAAAAGTAAAAACATGGTTTTGTGTGGGGCTGATGTGCCTGTAAAGGTAAACAAAAAATGACAGTTTAATGCTGATGTTTAACTCACTGAAACCATAAGATGGAGTTGGTATCTGAAAGTAAATATGTTAAATGCTATGGATATCTGCTGTCATCACAAGGAAAGCAGGAAAATAATGAAGCATCACAATGTGGGTGTCTTCCACACCTTTGTCTCTAAATACATGCACTACGAGATCACATAACCAAGCACTAAAGAGAAAAGTTTGCATTTATGACTACTTACCTTTTGTCCTCAGTCAGAGAGTCATGCAATCTTGTACTCAGTAAGCATGTGTTCTCAGCACTGTGGACAAAGCAGAAAATGATGAACTGAGCTGTTGGCAGTTGAATGGATCAATAAAAATGAATGATTCTCTGGGTTTTGGTGAGATAAGTCAACATGAATTTTTATGTTCACTAGTTTTGTTTTTACTTGTAACTTAATGGAACTTTTTCTCTGCTTTACTAAAAACATTTTCTTTTCTTAAAAAAAAACTGATTGTAATCATTTGAGTGTAATTAATTGTATAGGACTCATAAATTGTCTATGTCATGTGATAGTCTAATTGAAACTACTTAAAAAAAAGAAACATTCCTGGAGTTTTTCTCCCCGGGTCTCTGCCGGAAAAGGGCTCATGCCCACTTGGACTAACCCAGTCAACAAATGTCAAAATAAATAAAATAAAATAACAGATTCCCAACTTTAATTTATTTATTTGTTGTACCAGTGTATAAAAACGCTATTATAATATATAATAAGACAGCATCTAGTAAAACAGTCCCCAAGGAATTTATTCACTGCTTTCATTTCAAAATTATCTTGCTTTTGTATAAGTACCCTTCAGAGGTTCAATCCTGAGTTATATGCAGCAGCGTTAAGACTTCACTCTGACATGAGGAATAAAACAACAGATGTGACAAGAGGTGCTACATTCCCTTTTGATCATAGAGTGACTAATGAAGCTTAGATTTATATAGCTGAAATAGCTCCATTAATTGAAATACTTTAATCATGAAAGGATGTTAATTTAAATTCATGAAAAGTTTAAATGACTCACCTATTCATAGTGTTGAATGCACTAAAACTATGTAGAGAGAGCTTTCTCTAAGTGACAGTGATGTCTATTTACACACACACACACACACACACACACACATACACACACACCCTTGTCTTATGTGGGGTGTCTATTTTGTATTTATATACATAGTTATTAACAAGTATACTCTAGAAGACTTTATAAAACAGTTCTATAAATTGTTTACGCTTTGCAAGTTTTTAAAATTATGATTGCAAATACTATTAATTTCAATTAAAATGCTACTAAATGTACTGAAACTGATATATGAAAAATTGATAATGACTAGGTCTTGTTTTGATTTGTTCAAGTAGAAGGCTTAAATATATGTTGCTGCAGATTTTCACATACACTGCAGTGCAAGCAGCCATAAATAATTAGACAGGGACTAAGTGCACGAGTAGGCTAAAGCTGCTTAAGGATGTAGACAAGGCAGAAGACAGATAGCATAAGTGAAGCAGATTGAAGTAGCTCATAGCATATAAAGAAGGGATGGTAAAATCCTCATGTCTTATTGTGTGAAAACTCACAAGAAAGCATGTAAGGGTCATATCAATAATACAAGTAGCCACTGTCAGTGACACACATCAAAGAAATAATATATGACTGATGCAGACAACCAACTAATGGCCAGCAAGCTGGACATCTTGTCAGTTCCATTAAAGTGATGGAAAAGGAATTATAGTAAACTAGAGGAAACTAGAAAAAGCAGAACTTGAAGGAGAATAACACAAAGTGAGGACCAAAGTTAAGCAGGGTTAATGGCACGCAAGGCACCTTTTTGGGAGGAAAGTACTCTAGTTCTTATCTCTCTATCTATCTATCTATCTATCTATCTATATATATGGGTCTAGGACGATTCACTGAAAGCACATTTCACTGAAACACATTTGACTGTGCACAATTCACTGAAAGCTCAATTCACCAAAAACGCAGTTCACTGAAACACATTTCACTGAAAGTTATATATGACCTTTTCCACACTGTTGTGCGACCCAGGAGTTAGTATATATAGTAAGGGGGGGTGTAGCTCCTAACCTATTTTTAATATTTTGAACTATATACATGGATACTTGCAATTCCAATAAATTATTCTTTTCTAAACTTAATATATATCCAAAATAGCCCCCCACACCTCCCAATGTGGGAGGCGGTGCCCCCCACACCTCTTCCTTACTATATATACTAAGTCCAGGGTCACACAACAGTGGGGAAAACACCATATATAACTTTCAGTGAAATGTGTTTCAGTGAATTGAGTTTCAGTGAATTGAACTTTCAGTGATTTGTGCACAGTCATTTGACTTTCAGTGAAATCTGCTTTCAATGAATACTTGTAGACCCATATATAAATATATCTATATATCCAAAAGTCTCCCAACAAAGCAAAGCAAGACAGTCTGTAGATAAAATATCAAAGAACCCAAAAGCAGAGTAACACTGTAAAAAGGCACAACATCCAAACATGTAAATCCAGGTATAAAACTCCTTTATTGAACAATGGTAAGCGCTTTCACGATTGAACAAAACCGCTTCATCAGACAAGGAATGATGAAACTAACATCTTATATACATACACAATGAAACCAATTAAAAGTCCCTCCAAAACTCTTAAAGGGACATGAACAAAAATCAGCCCTTGCCTTACTTCTTCATTTCCAATACGGGCTTGACAGATACAGATTCATTCAAGCCATATTGTTTATGTGCTGCAAGTCTAAACATCCACTGTAGTTCAATACTTTCAGTATTAGAAAACATGGGGCCTAATCTATTAAATTTATGCATGACATGAAGAACTTGCAAAAGGAACCTATGGTCAGATCCATATTCTAATGTGTGTTTGGCCAATGCACTATAAATAAAAGATTTCCTAGTGCAATAGTCATGGTACCTTATTCTTATTCTCAAAGACTGATTAGTTTTCCCCACATAAAAATGGAAACATGTAACACAATGAGCCACATAAATTAAATTAGCAGTGGTACAATCTGCCCAACATCTCAGTTCCCATAATTTATCAGTGGCTGGATGTTTAAAAAACCTAGAGTCGTCAATGAACTCACAAAAATTACAGGAACCACACTTGTGTGGCCCTGTAGCCACTAAAGGTGCTTTATAAAACTTAGGACAGCACAAAAGTTGCTTCAAACTTCTTTTATTTTTAAAGACAAACTTAGGTTCATGTCCCACTATATCACTAGTTTTAGAATCAACCAACAAAATTTGCCATTTGTCAAAAATCACACAATAGGTAATCTATCCCCAGCCATGTATTTAATATTAAAATCACCCAATGCAATTTCTGCAGATGACCTATCTGAAAAAAATGGCTTAGCTTGCCCATTACGCTCAGCCTGTACATTATTAAAAGCTTTAGAAATTTCATATAAGGAATATCTTCTCTGTATAAAAGCATCATGTAAATATTCCATTTCATTTTTAAAATCACATTCCTTACATGATAGCCGTGACACCCCCATCCCTTGACCCACCATAATGTTGGAAAATACATGACCAGGATGCATGCTGGTACAATGGAGGAAAGAGGGAGTGTAACACGGCTTTCTGTATACTTTGGTTGAAAGATTACCTTCATTCAACATAATAGAAACATCTAAAAACTCTATCATACTTGCAGATACATTGGATGTAAATTTCAAAAAACGACTGCTATTATTTAATTTTTCAAGAAAACCATTAAACTCATGTACATTGCCTCTCCATCCAATGAAGAGGTCATCTACAAAATGGCGATAAAACGCCACTTCAGATATACTCAAAATATTATTCTGCTCCCACTCCATCACAACAATATTGGCATAAGAGTTGGCACAGCTGGTGCCCATAGCAACGCCAGCTGTTTGCCAGTAATATTTGTCTGAAAATAAAAATACATTATGCTCCAGAACTAATTCTAAAAGTATACATAAAAAATTCAATCCTATCATCTGAAAACTGTCTGCTTTTACATAATGCATTCTTTACCATACAAATTCCATCCTCATTGGGTATACATGTAAATAGTGAAGTTACATCCAGCGTAGCCAATAATTCAAAATCACATTCTCCCTGTGTTCTTAGGTATTCATACAGGTCAGTTAAAAAATGTTGGGTGTCATGTAATACTATTGGATATTGATTCAGAACTATCCTTAGTTGTGTGTCCAAATAAATGGACAATGGTTCAGTCAACCATCCACTTCCAGCCACAATTGTCTTAAAGGGTGGAAAAGTAGCATGCTTATGGATCTTAGGAAAACTGTGCAGTTGTGGTATTAACGGTTCATCCACAGTTGGATATTCAAAAAACTGTTTCTAAAATAAGCCCATATAAAAGCACTCACTTATCACAGCATCTACACATTGTTTCATTTTATCAATATCACATAGCTGAACTTCCTTATACGTAGATCTATCAGAAAGCATAGCAATAACAGTAGCATAATAATACTCTGTATCAAGTATCACAATCGGTTCCCCTTTATCTGAGAGGCATATCACAATGTCAACATTTTCACGCAATTCGGTCAGAGCTCTCAAGTCATTCTTAGATAAATTAAGATATCTCAATATTTCACTCTCACTTAAAAGGTTGTAGAAGTCTCTCTCACATGCTCTAATAAAAACATCTATATGGTTGGGCATGGGCAGTACAAACACACTAGGTTTCCTTAAGTTGACATTGTTCATTGCAGTATTATTGTCATCAAACATCAATTTTAAACATAAATTACGTGCAAAGAGTCTCAGTTCAATAAGTGTTTGACTAATGTCAAACTTTGTAGAAGGAATAAAGCCTAAACCTCAATTTAACAGCGACTTATCATATTGTGTAAGAGAGTACCTGGAGATATTCCAAATCAATCCGCATCTCTCAAGTTCCACATCTTTTTCAAAGTTTGGTTTGCAAAAGTTACTGGCGGCTCTTTCCATTTCTGAGCTGTACGCTGATAGTCCTGCTCAACAGAATTCCATCTCACTGGACAAAATGGAAGAGGGAGCTGCGGAAAATCCTGTTTCCGATTCATAGGAGTAATTATCTTGTGTCAAACTACACTGTTTGCATTAGAGACATTCATAGAAGTAGTCACAGAGTTAGTATTGGTCTCTTCCTGAACCTGTTCACCCAACGGTGTTGAGTAAACTGAAGTGGTAGGTACCGGTATAGAAAATGAAGAAGCTACGCAAGGGCTGATTTTTGTTCATGTCCCTTTAAGAGTTTTGAAGGGAATTTTAATTGGTTTTATTGTGTATGTATATAAGGTGTTTAGTTTCATCATTCCTTGTCTGATGAAGTGGTTTTGTTCAACTGTGAATGTGCTTACCTTTGTACAATAAAAGAGTTTTATACTTGGATTTACATGTTTGGATGTTGTGCCTTTTTACAGTGTTACTCTGATTTTGGGTTCTTTGATATATATATATATATATATATATATATATATATATATATATATGGGGTGAAAAGCATGAAGGCAGAGCGAAGAAGACATGAGGTCTGCAAAAAAGGGTTAACTTGTTATTCTGTCAATTTTCTAAGATTATAAGAGCAATTTTTTTTAAAAACTCTGTCCCTATTTTGGGGCTTTTGTTCCCCTCCATTATTTTTATCTTTGTCCAGATTTCTTGTTTTTCAAGTTAAGAGGTATGGTAGAGGCTGGGTCAGGACAACAGCATGAGGTCAGTACTTGCAGAGAGTCAGATGACAATGCCAACATGCAGATTGAGTTGTAGCCTCTGGACACATTAACACTGTCTTGCTGTCTTTAACCTCCTGGGTGCTTCAGCATTATTGTCTGAGGTGATATTGCACGAGACTTTACACCTGTGTAACCAGATAATGCACATCATGAGGGCTCACCATGCTTGTCAATGGGGGAACTCCCCTATGACAGCACTGGTATTGCTACCTTTGGACCAGTGGCAGCAGACCAATGTGCTGCATCTGACATGTAGATATCTACCTTATGGCAGGCTATCAGTGATTCAGGATTGCTGCCCATGGCCTCAACTGGTCCCTGGTATACAGTTGGCTCTAGACATTAATCAAGAGAAGTGCAAGTCTATAGTATAAGCGCAGTCAACAGCTATCGACTCTGATCTGGAGATCTTTGGCATGGTGTATGACCTTCAGCAGGATGTCATCCAGTCCTGCCAAAGCATCTAGAAGAAAAAGGCGTCCAGCAAAAATGCCATGACTGGACTCATGCAGGCTGTGGCTGCACACATTGCCTATACTGCTACATCCATGCACTTAGCTAGTGCCACCATCAGTACCCTCATACCTCTGTTGGCTATCTACAATGACCATCACAAGTAACACAGTCTGCACCTACTAGTATCAAAGTATCACCATACCCCATCCCTGTGCCAGGAATTTCATAACCACCTGGGGTCGAGCACCTCATGTGCATGTTCATCCTGTACCCACCAGTTCTATCATGTCTGTGTCCTAGCAGTCCTCTAGGCCAGCTAATCCTGCTCATTGCAGGAGACACACAACATATGTATGTGTGCATGTATGTAGTACCTCATCCATGACTCACAACTTCAGTGATCATACTACATAAACCCATAGTGGCTACCATACTCAGTTAATAGAGGAAATCTTCCATGATACTCATGGCCCCCCACCCAGTGATCATGGCTCTGTCACCATTGACCAGTAGCACTGCATCTCATGACTGTGCAAGTAGAAACTTATCTGTATGTCACTTGTCACCTGAACAAATGATGATAACTGGGACCCTTATTAGCCTTCTTCTTGTGTGGTGTATATTGCAAAGGCTGATGAAGACAGTGACTTGACAATGCACTTTCCAGTATATCCTGTACAGGACACTGCATGTAGCATAATGCTGTGTGAGATTCTACACTGCCACTGTGTACTTGCCAGGGGTGATGGAGGATTAGACTTTCCTTTTCCATCTGTACTGCCATATACCGTGCATGATTAAATCAGGGGGGTGCTCTCCACTGTTTGCCGGTGTCTGTCTTCATCAGTATCATCAATGGAGGATAGGTCCTGTTGTTGCTGTTATCCAGGTTCTGTGTAATGAAGGCTGGGCTGCCTACTTCCAAATATCATGCACTATATTGCAAACAGATGACAGGTTGTTACAAAGGCATACTGCAGTGCACCCCTCCAAACATGTACAGGCAGTAGAACCAAGATTTCAGGAACCTGAAGATATGCAGTATTATATTCTTGGTTTGATCATGGGCAGTTTTGTGTTGATGTTCAACTATGCTTTGTGGGTTTTGTATGAGTATCACCAAGAAGAACTCCAGGTAGTATCCTCCATCATCTATAAGTAGTATAGACATATGGAGGACAGAAACACTGGGGTATGAGAAGTGCACATACTATCTATAGCTTTAGATGTTTGGGTGCACTAGATGTTCCTGTGGGATGTCAATGAGAAGGAATTGGTGGTACGTACATCTTGTATAGCTGGAAAAATAGATAATGCCAGGGTGCTATACAGATATACAGGTTGTGATTCCCTCTACAATGCACATTGTCTGTCATTTGATGGAATAGTAGCCCTTCCTTCTCTGCAGACACTAAATGGGGTGTTTATTGCCACATGGGTGCAATCAGTAGCTCTCAACACTTTGGTGGAAGGGAGATCAGTATCACAAAAGTCATGTATGGTTATGGCTCTCTGCAATATCATGCTGGGCAAGCAAATGTTCTTGTCAACATCTGCCAGAAATTTACTGAGGCAGTTTTGAGTATTCTACAGGCAGGTAGCTGTGGCATATTCAGTGTATTCCTAGTTTGCAGATCCCTGAATCTTAAATGCTAACAGCTACACCTTCCTTTGTATCATTTGGGAAGTCCACAAATTCCTGCAGTTCCAGTTTGTCAATTGACACCTTTATAATGTCTCTGCCCACTTGAAAGTGGTATAGTATGGGTCTATCAACTGCTGTTAAGCTTTTGTTGGTATGAGTCTCAAAGGTGAGCCCCTTGGACTAACCCAGTCAACAAAGAGAATGCTAGCTGTGCTAAATAAATGCTGCCAAACAATAGCCTACATTTGTACTCTTAACAATGCCACAAATAGTTGTGAATATTTGCCTTTATACTCTGACACAAGTGTCTGCACCACTTTGCACTGGATGACTATGAATCACAACTGGGTTTCCCTGATCCTTAATTGCATGTCATTACGTATTTATTAGGCAGTGTGTCTTCATTTGCATTTCATTATATAATCGCATGCATAGGTGCTTTTCTGCATCTTTTAGCTTGTTATCCCATATGGTACATACATTTGTGAATAATACCTAGCTGATTGTTGTCAATTTTGGTGCAAGATCACACTGGATGGCTTGCAGTTTCACTATGAATAATAGATACTTACATCTTTATTGGAGGCAGAGTAATCTAGTTATCTACACAACTTATACAACTTGCAGTAATATGACCTACATTGTAGAAAGTATGGATTTCTTGTGAAACCCTGAAATTATTGTGCAGTTTTTGCAGAGCATGACAAGCTTTTTCCATAAAGTTTTTTAATTTAAAACCTTCTCCTTTTTTCTGTGTAACTGAAATAACTATTTTTAATTAGATGGAATCTAAGGGGTAGAAGACATTTTTGTATTAACAAATTCAAAAGTGCCTCTCATGTATAGCAAATGCACACACACATGAGCACGTGCGCACACATACACACACACACACACACACACACACACACACACACACACACACACACACACACACACACATAAACATGCACATGCACACACACACACACACACACACACACACACACACACACACACATACATGCACACACACTCACACACCCACACGCACCCAGACAAACACCCACACACACATACACTTGTTAACCAGGTACGTGTGTTAGGCAGCTGCCACTTTTAAGATGTGGTTTAAGAACATGCTCTCATGATATTCAAATACAGAAGGAAGACTCAAACCATACCTCTCAAATGTCAATGATCTTCAGGGATGTCCCTGATTTTGACTCAGATTTTACCTGTGTCCCTCTTAATCCCTGCTAAACCGATTTGACTTTTGGAGAAAAGTTGGTGAATTATATTCAATAAATAATGTCAATAATTAAAGTTATAGATTTCTTTTACTTCAGAAAATGTATATTAATTCACATTTGTCTTATTCTGTCAGCTACTCAGATTAATAGTTCTGATATTTTAAAAGTATCCCCGATTGTCCCTAATTATTTCTGGATTTGTCCCTGATTCTGTTGAGATTTGTCCTTGATTCATTGAAAACTATAACTCAAACTCAGGACTGCAAGATCAGCTTCCTAACAGCTCTTGGCTTTAACATCTTGTGCTAAACTGGCAGGCAGCAGTGCCAGATCAGGAAACAGTCTGTTCAGCTTTAATACAATTTTGCAGAGTTGGTATGATTGCTTTATATCACAAACAACTTAGAATCTTGCATTGAAATATAAAGGGTTGTTATAAACAGAAAATGAAGGAAACATATCCTATCTAATTTCTGTTTAGTAGTACAGATCCTCTCACAATAAAATTAAGGACACACAATAATGGGTTTCCATGCACATAATAAAATCTGTTATTGAGCAGTTTACCTGTCAATGGTTCATTATTTCATTACCTTCCTACTGATACCTCTAGGTATCTAGAGTTCTTAATAGCTTTCTTATCATATATCTAGATGCATCTTCAGGTTTCAGTGAATGAAACAATAAAAAACACAACAGCAGCATGATTTATTACTTATATTTTATTTTCATTGCTGTGTGGTGATGGTGTAGCCTATTTCACTCTCTACAGATATTTCTGCTCCAGCATAGTGCTGGTATAGTGCCAAAGCTGCAAACCATTGGGTAAAACTGATGGAGGGCTTTTACAATTCAAGTTTTTGCGGGTTATATGGTTCGAAAATCTGCAGTGATTGCTGCAGTCTGGCTCTTATACAGATCAGGTTGTAAACTTTAAAAAGCAGAAAACATCACAAATCAACATTTATAAAATGTTAAAGTTAGGTAAACATTAGTAGTATTTAATTCTTGGTGCATCTATTTTCCTTTTAATATTTATTGCTAATCAAAATTATGTCTTATTCACATCTCTTTACATTTACATCACTTCCTTCTACAGATATTAATCCTCTATAACAGTAATGTGATGATCACAGTCATGAAAAACAACAATTACAGACAAACTTCAGTGGCTAGAATAATTGTTTTAATTATTTTTAAACTGGTTTATTAAACTGCATTGATTGCTCAGGGACTGCTGCCTTTCTCCCTTAGGGACTCCTGGGACAAGGGAGTTAAACATGATGCCCAAACTACTAATTCCAACTTCTTCCATGAAAACAGCCCCAGAATAAGCTGTACACATAATCCACCTCCGTTTCTCATCAAAAGGTTATATTCAAGCATGAGTCAGAAATAAATAGTTTACCAAAGCATGATTCTTGTGTCTGTCTATTTTTCAGTTATTTTTCATCCTGAAGGTAATTCAAACTTATTCATGAATTTTTTGCACGAAAATCTGGTTGCGATAATACGTAAGTACCTTTTTTTATTGTCCTTACCATCTGCCATCAGCAATGCTGCAATGCCCTTTGTCTGGCTTCATAACCATGATGAAAGGGAAAGAGGTGCATTCTCATAAACTACTGATCTGAAACTAGGGAGACTTTTCTCTGTATATGTACCCTTTACCACTGCCCCCCCCCCCACACACACACACAATGTATAAAGATATCACTCCAGTTGAAATACACATGCGCCGAGTGAGTGCTCTGAACTATCTGCTGAAAAGTTCTTTGCTATTTATCTATCATTATACCTCTCAACTTGTTACACAACAAATCTGGACAACAGTGAAAATAATGGGGGTCAAAGGCTCAAAAATAGGGGCGGGTTTTAAATGTTGTTCTTATAAATTTAGAGAATTTCTTGAATAATAGGTTTAAGCATTGTCATGCATTTTCTGAAGGATATGAAGTCAGAAATTCAAATGTCTGTATATATTTATTGATTGATTGATTTATTTATTTATTTGCGTTTGTTTACCTGGAGGTCTACTGGGCCAGGATGAGCCCATTTTCAGTAGAGGCCCAGGGAGAAAGGCTCCAAAAAAACAAAACATGATAAAACTACAGAATCAAAATACAGAAATCAAGCAGTGGTGATACAGAATACTTCATTACAGACTAGGTGATACAATAAAATAGATAATGCTAGTTACACAGATGTTAGATTTTAAGTATGCAAGCCAAACAAGAATACAACTGATGACATGGTATAATAGGGAATGTGTGAACAATACAGTATTGCAGGTTTGCAGTAGAGAAGGAAAGATGGAGAGCAGCAGATTAGAGATACTAAAAGGAAGGTACAGGCTTAGAGCTATTGTTATACAGGCATCAAGAGTGAATAGAAGATATGTTAGGAAACTTGTATAGTAGATTATGTGTGGCTGAGCTGCACATGTTGGACTTAGTATGTTGGAAGCTTATATGAGGAGACTGAGCCATATGTGAGATGGGGAGGAAAAGTAGGAAGGCTAGGAATATTGGATTTTTTTATAGTCAGTGCTGATACATTTACATAGCCAATGGGAGAACAAGTGCTGTTTCAGCGAAGTCTTAAAGCATTCAGGGTTGTTAGTAGACCTAATTGAAGGAAGGAGAGCATTCCATAGTTTTGCTATAGCATATGGGTAATGCATTTGACTGGCGGAAAAGTTAGGTTTTTCTACATTAAGGAGCATCTGATTGACTGATCGCAGAGGTCTATTTGGGTGATACATGGTGAACAGAGAGGAAAGGGCAGGACATCTAGAAGGCTTATAGATTAGCTTATGAGCTGTGGTTAGTTGCACCTATGTTAGATGCTGGGAAGTTCTAGCCAGTTTAGATGTTGGAGTGATATGCAGTGGTTGGAGGAGTGTTTGACACTGGTTACAAATTTTGTGATTTTATTGTAGCATGAGTCCAGTTTGGATTTAAGAGAGGACTGTATATTACTAAGGAGAGGTGAACCACAGAGCAAGGATGGAAGTAGAAAGGGAGAGGCAAGGGAATGTCTTGCTGCATAGGTGAGGAAGTGTTTGTGCCTGTACAGGATGCCTAGTTTCCATGGGTTTTTTGATGTTTGTGTTAATATGCTGGTCAAAAGTTAGGTGTTCATCTATGATGACCCCTAGACATTTGTTATATGGGACTACTTCAAGACATGTGTTGTTGAGTGAGTCGATGGTAAATTCATTTTTGGTTAGGGGTGTAGTTTTCTTGTGGGGGTGAATTACATGAGTTTGGTTTTATTAGCATTTAGGGCTAAATGGTTATTATACATTCAGGTTTCAGTGGAGGTGAAGTCATTTTGGGTGAGTGTAAGTAGTTCTGAATAGCAGATGATGGTGGAGTTGTCTGCATATTGGATGACATTAGCATGGGGTATGCTGGTATGGAAATCATTAATGAAAATGCTAAAGAGCAGTGGGCCGAGTATGTACCCTTGTGGGACTCCAGTATTGATGCCAAGGAAAGGAGGGAGGGATTGGTACCATCTGGTTGCTTGTTGTCTATCTGTAAGGTAGTCGGAAATACAGCCTAGGGTAGGGGGCCATATCCCTAAATTGGAAAGTTTGGTGAGAAGAAGTGGGTGAGAGACAGCATCAAATGCCTTGGAAAGGTAAAAAAATAGTGAGGAGACAAGGTATTCTGAGTCTTGAGCATGGTTTAGTGTGTCCAAAAAAGATATAAGAGCAGTGGTGGTGCTATGACAAGGTCTAAACCCATGTTGTGTTGGGGAGAGGAGGTTGTGGTGTAGGTAGTTAAGTAGTTGGCTATAGATACATTTTTCCAGAATTTTGGAGATGGGAGAGAGGATGGCAATTGGACAGAAGTTAGATATATCATTATTGTTTCCACCTTTGTGGAGAGGGAGCATAAGTGCCTTTTTCCAAATGATGGCGATGAAGGACTCTTGAACGGATTTGTTTAGGACTGAACTAATAGGATAGGCTATAGTGTCTGCTGATTTTTGGAGGAAATCAAGTGGTAAGTTATCTGGAGCATTTGATCCAAGTTTAAGTTTAAGCAGGAGTTTTTTTTATGGTGGAGGTAGGTATGTGTATGAGAGAGAAGTTTGGCCTTGGAGCAGATGGGTCTGGGGTAGTGGGTTGATTAGTGGGGAGCTGACAGTGAAGTTGACTACACTGCTTTTAAAGAATAAGTTCAAAAGAGAGGCAGTTTCAGCTGGTGTCATGACTGGATAAGGAGAGAGATTATCACTTTTGCCTGGGTATAATAGAGAGTTTATGGACTTCCAGAACTTTTCAGGATTTTGCATATGGTCATTTCTGCAGCGTGATGCAGTAGTCTTGCTTGTTTTTGGTGACAGGTCGCTTTACTTGATTATGCACTTATTCGTATTGAGTGAAGGCTGCAGGGTTTTTATTTGTATGCCATAATTTCCAGGCCTTATCCCTAGATTTCATACGATAAACTGTTTGGTGGATTTGGTAAGCTAACTGGCCTGGCTGACGTTGATTGTCCTATGTTGAAGAGGAGTGAGACTGTCAAGTACATGGAGGAATGTTGAGTTAAAGAATTCAACAAGCATCATTCAGCGGTAGGACTTAAAGTGGATACCAGTTGATATATCGTAGGATATCATTAAAGGTAGCTGGGAAGAAGTGAGATAGGTCTCTGGTATGCTTATAGTGGTGTATATTAATCACTGGAGTTGGTATGCTTATTATGTATGCTGGTACGTGATCACTAATGTTGTTATGTAAAGTGCCAGTGGATGAGATTTTACTAGGGTCAGAGACAAGGACCCAGTCTAATACTGAGCCATTGTTTTACTTGGGTCTGGTTATGGTAGTAATTTGTTGGGTGATGATATATGATATCTGACCAGTTAATTTTCACATCATCAAGTATGATTGTTTCATTCTCTATATTTTTGGATGACCAGGCTAGTATTTCTTCAGGTAATGGAATATTTTTACCTGGGGGATATACATGACTATAAATGCAGATGCTTTTACTGCTGTTCAATTCAAGTAGGATATTAGTATTTCAGCTGTAGAAAATGTGGGAGTGGGTGACAATATTGAAAGTAGTATGGTATATGAGAGCAATGCCTGCACCTTTTTTGTGTGCCTATATGTTCTCAGGCAAGAGAAACCTGATGGGAGGAATTCAGAGGTTTTAATATAAGGTTGTAGCCAAGTCTCCGTTGTGCTACCATATCTGGCTTATAGTGTTCAATCCAGGCATGAAGATCTGGAATTTTATTGACTACAATCCTCAATGTTTTTCCAGAAAACCACAAATTTATGAGCAGCAGACAAAACATATGAGGCAAAGCTCTACAATTTCTTTAAAAATCTGGGCAGTTGAGTGTATGCATCTGCTAGAGCACCCTGGCCACTCTCACCTATAAAAGAAGAGTAGATGGTTAGAACAGCTTGATTCCAACCATAACCTGATAGTCATTTGGCACCTAATTTGCTAATTTAAAATCAGTCATCTGCACCGCAGATGACAGAGTGGTTAATAAACATCAACAAAAGAAAGAACAAGAAAAGAAAAGACTAAATGAGGTTTTAAAGATAAAATTAAGCTTGGATTATTCTAAAGATGACCTGGACACATCCTCAGATTTTAAGGGCAGGCATCAATATATCTGTCCAAAATCAGGGGTTCTGGCACTGTGGGATCAGATGCCATTCAGCACAAATTCATAAAGATTGCTTCACATTCACTGGATGCTCATGAGATTATTTCTATAAACAGGAGTAAACAAGAAGTCTTTTATCTAGCTTGTGGAAGGATGCCCACATCATTCCTCTTCAGGAAGGGGTGCAAAGAATCCTTGAATAAATGCTTTACTAATAGCTGTCAGGTTCCATTTGATCAAATAATATTTTAACCGAATCTCAACAGTGCTAATTAAAAGTTAGGTAAAAGATTGATTAAAAAATGGACTAGTGATATAAGGCCTGTCCTTGGACCTGACAAAAACACTCAACACTAGCAACCAAATAGTGCTGAACTGGCTATGTGCACCATACCATTTGATAATGTTTTTATTATTCAAATAAACTTCCACTTTTTTCCCCTGCATTCCCTACAAAACACTTCACTTCTCCTAAGGACACTGAATAAGATATTGCATTTTATATACCTTATTGCATGAACATCTCTGTTTAACCTTAAAGAATGCAGTTGGCTCCCTGTCAGTTTGAGAGCTTACTTCTTATTAAACATAATGAAATGTAAAAAAGAAAATACTAGCTACTGCCCCCCCCCAATTAAGAATCTTTTATTTCATAGGACTTGATCTTACCTCCTCAGAAACTCAGATGCAAACCTCTTTATTAGACCGCCATGTACACAAGCAATTACTGAGACAGCATTCATTAAAGTCGCACCAGAACATCAAGGCTACTACTTCTGTCAAAGATTTTAGTAAAGCACTGAATACACAAACCACAGATTCCTTGCAGTGTTGTTGTTTTGACTGTCATGGACAATCTTCAGGTACTATACCTTTACTATTGCAGCCAGCATGCTACTTATTTATTTTATTGCCCCTCTACATTCTTTACACTTACTGACCCATACATTTCCCACCCTTCCTATAACTATAACCTTAAACTTTATTCCATCTCCATGTCTCTATTCCACATTGCTCATTCTACCGTTATCGCATGTTCTTTTTCCTTCTTCTACCTCCATTGTTTTGTTTCCACGCTATCTTCTTTCTCCCTTTCTTACTCCAAACTTCTCCCAGTTTCTATACATCTAAATCTATTGTACTCTGTCTTATACAGCACATTCTGACTTCAACCCTTATACCTAATATCCTTATCATCCCTATCTTTAAAGCCTAATTCATCTCTCCTTGAACATCTTAGTTCACTTATTACTCTTACTAATGTATCATCTGATATACACCAATATAATTTGCTATTGTCAGTGTACATTGTAATTATATTATTGAAGGTATCCTCCTTAAGACTAGTATATTAAAGATATAGTTGTACTAGGTGGGGCTAAATCTGAGTTAGGCAGAAGAAACACCATGCAACAGTCTCTGTTCTTGAAATCTAGTTTCATAAGTCAAATTTCCTATTAAACATTAAAAAGTAGCTATCTTTTATCGTGCAGTAATCATTGTTGAAATGCTTATACAGTCACCGTTTCTATCAATAAAAATACTGTGACAGGATATTTTTTTATGAGCAAAATAAAACACATACTCCTGGGGTATCACATTACCCCACTACATATTCTGTGACTAATTATACAAAAAAATAAAAATTAGTGAAGAATCTTGGAACCTTATGCCCAGTTCCGCATATATTGTTGGACATACCACACTATTCGAAACTGGCATTAAACACCAATATCAAATTTAATTGAAAGTTTCAAGATTCACTCAAGTAAATGGGCCTGTATGCCATTGGGATGCCACTATTGGTACTACAGATATTACATTTTTTTTTTCCATTGTTGCTCTGCTGCCTACGATCGTTATTCCCCCTCTCATCAACCATACAACTGGGACAAAAGTCAAACATCATCAAGGCAGCCATCAGCTGTGCTTTTTTTTCCTTTTTAAGGTTTGCTCTTGTGTACTTGTCTAGTTACATCCTGTGGTCAAAGCATACAATGGGTATTAGGAGTGAACTATTTCTTACTTCTGCAAGGTGCTGAGATCATCAGGACAACCCTGCTGACCTACAGGAGGCACCGTGTGGGGTTTTCTCTGGTCTTGACCAGGCACATACAATCCCTTCCACCCCCCACATTATAGACAATGCCGTCCAACCTCCCTGGACCATCAAGCATCCACTTCTCTAATCAAACATGGGTTGCCTAGGCTATAGTCAGGGCTGTATGCCCTCTATACCAGTCTATGTAACTAATCCAGGTGGTGATAATGCAAGCATTACATGGTGGAAAAGCTGTTATCCTGAAAAAACAATACTAGCATCTAGGTGGAGATGTGAGATGTTCAAATATATTGGTAAGGGACTACATTAACATGGGGGGTGCTGTGTTTTTTTTTTTATTTAGCGGTGGTGGTGCTGC
The DNA here is from genome assembly GCF_019279795.1 of Protopterus annectens. Taxonomy (NCBI): domain Eukaryota; kingdom Metazoa; phylum Chordata; order Ceratodontiformes; family Protopteridae; genus Protopterus; species Protopterus annectens. The sequence goes on along the minus strand of NC_056744.1, from coordinate 1,206,149,528 downwards.
GGTAGCATTGTCGCCTCACAGTAAGACGCTGTCCAGTTCGATTCTCAGCTAGAGCATCATCTGCGTGGAGACATGTGTGAATGGGTGTACCTTCGTTGAAGGTTGTGCGTCAGGGCTGGTAACTCGGCATGTAAAAATCAACTACCAATCATTAGCGGACTGGAATTCCGCTGTGGCGACCCCTAACCAGGAAAAGCCGAAAGACACAAACAAAATTTATACTTCTTTAATGCAGACTCATAACATGTCTCCCTGTGTTTTCAGTTTTTAGCAGTCATGCAAGCATTCCCATGTGCAAAATACAGGCATAACTGTGTAGATGGCCAACTTTGGAGGAATTTCTGTGCTATATGGTAGGTTCTTCAGGCTTTCAGTTCTGCAAAGAATAGGCAGTGAGATGAATTTCCATAGAATGTGCTAGCATCTCATTATCTTATCCTACTACAGCATGTAGTCATTTGACTTGTGACGTTACAGAAGCATCAGGAAATATTATGTCTAGACCTCCTGATAGTATGACATCATGCTGAAAACACAACATATTATCATAACTGGAGTAGCTTGGTGGATGGCAGAGACCATTCATAATGCTACTGCAATTCTTTTAGAATCTCACATCCATTGCTTTTGACTGCTTTTGATCACAGTATATATATTCCTAATATTACACAATGGTTTAAAACTGCTTCATGAAAGTTCAAGGAGCATATAAAATACCCTTAGAATGTGCTTCAATCCTGAATGGCAAAAGAGCAGCTGCATCTTAAATTTTAATTAAAAAAAACTAATTTTATGTCATATTTCTGTCACTATATATATATATATATATATATATATATATATATATATATATATATATATATATATATATATAAAGAATATGAATGTCACTTTTTTACATAAATACATATTCTTTTCCAATGCAGGAATCAGAAACAGGCCAGCAGTGAGCAGTAAGGCTATGGCAAAAAGGGCCCTTTAATGTAATCATAAAAAACATTGATTCAGATTAACATTAACCACAACAAGGAAAGACTTCATTATCAACTAAATTGCAGGTATCTGAAATGCTCAGTCATCAGTACTACTGCTAACAAGCAGTTTGCTGCAGTAATCACTGACAGTGGCCCATGCATTGCTTTGGCACAGGGACCCCCAACCCCAAATTCACACATCCAAATACACACAAACCATAGCCCTCGACTACCCATGATTGACCAGAGCATACATGTTTTTGCCTATTCCTGTCATGAACAACTGCAGTTAGTCAGTTACCACAGATATTAGAGATTCCTAGTTTTCATTCTTAATTTTTTCAATTCTTGCTGTAAAAATATGTTCTATTAATGATTTATTTGTTCTATATTAACATATAATAAGTGTCCCTGGTGACTAGTGTACCCCTCCATATTACACCAGTGCTCAAGTCCCCACCCTTACATACCATAGTTCTAAAACTATAGACATTGAAGATATGCACAATGGCCTTTAAAAATATGTACATCAAGCCAAAATATGGGTATTTAAATAGTACCAAATTTCAATGCCATATAGCACATAACTCTACTCACTTCCATTTAGAAAATGGCATACTACCCAGAATCATAAGTTTAGGACTTCTAAGATGGCTGCACTTTGAGTAAAAGTTTAATTTCCGCTTTCCCAGAGTGAAAACAGAATCTCAGAAGAGAGAACCAGTAAACTTGCATTTTGGGGTAAATTTCTGTAACTGGCTAGTAAGTGCACTGTCTGGATGCCAACAAAAAAGAAATTAAGAGAACCTGAAAGAAAATCAATCACAAAAGGTGAGGAAAAACACTGACTGGAAAGAAATCTGAAGCTGTTCAGCAAAAAGCAGTAGAAGCTCCAGCTTTGGTGCAAGACATGCCTTCCAGTAATCTAGAGGAAAATTAAGTCAAATGTACTCACAGCTGATTCAAATAAATGAAACATTAAAGGAATATATCAACTCAAATAACAAAGGGTTGTAAAATAAGAAGTTTTAACCAGATATTAACCAGATATTCAGATGAGGTGATAAAACCTGCAAAAAATCAGAGGATGAAATGAAGAAAATGCTGGCTGAATATGAGACTGCTCAAGAAGAGATGTTTCAAAAAGTAATAGAATTAGAGAACATAGCACATAGGGAAAACCTGAGAATTCCTGTTGTAACAGAGAAGCTGGAAGGAACAGATGGTATTAATTTTATGAAAGCATATTATAGAGGTAATCCCTTAGTTTCAGTGCAGGACACTGAATTCTTTCCTAGGGAAAGAATTCAGTGGGTCATTGCTGTGGCTTCGCTGTTTTCAGAGTTTGATATGTTGGAACGTTACGGGTCAGGTTCAGGTAAGTGTACGATTGTGTGTAGGTTAGGGTTAGGAAGCGGGTCAGGTAAGTGTGCGGTTGTGTGTAGGTTAGGGTTGGGGGAGGGTTAGGTGAGTTAGGGTTAGGGCGCGGGTGAGGTGAGCGTGCAATAGTGACGGACCTTAGGGTTAGGGTTGGGTTAAGGTAAGTGGATAGCTAGTAGTGTATGTAACGTTTAGTTTAGGTGTAGGACTTTAAGTGCATGTGTGTGGATTGCTGTTTTTTGTGTGTGTTTGTGTTGTGTGTATGTTTCTGGGAATAGCGATTGTTTTCCCTGGGAAAAAAATCGCTATTCTGACTGTTCGATGTTTGCGGATTTCGATGTTTAGGGATCTATATTATAACATTCGATCTTTGTAGTTTTCGATGTTATAATATAGACCTGAGAACAAGGTGGTTTGGGATTACCCGATTTGATGGGGTATTTCAGAGCTATACAGTTAAGGGTCCTATACATAGCACAATTATAATTCAAAGTGGAATGGGATGATGATGAAACAAGGGAATCTCAAAAAACAAAGAGAGACTTGGATTTTGGATCCAGATCCTTAAGGCAAACAACAATAACCATAAAAAATATTATATTCTTAAAGTAGCAGAAAGTATTCTAAGAGCTAAGCCAACACGGGAATGGAGAAAGGAGATTCTACCAATAAGGATGACTGCAATTAGAGATACAAACAATAGGCAAGAGGGGGCTGGAATTTTTTGGAGAAAACTTGCAAAAGAACCAAGGTATTGAGAGCAAATAATTAGAGAGAGAAGGGTAATAGAAAGGGAAGAAGCCAAGAATTTATTTGGATTGAAGGCTAGAGATTTTTTTCCTATCAACAATTGATATCAGAGGTATAGGTAAAGAGAAAGAAACAGGGGGATCCCAAGCAAAAGACCAGCACTACTAGAGTTTTTATTGGAATCTAGAACAGAACCTACTATTAAAAAAATAATAATTAGTAGAGCATATAAAATATTGCATGATAACTATAAGAATTGATCAGAGGAGGTTAGGAAGGAATGGAAACAGACTGAATAAGCAATTCACAAAGAAACAATGGGGTTATATGTATGTCTCCCAAATATGCACTAACATCCAGAAAATTTAGGATCTCTGTTTGAAAGTGTTTACATAGCTTTCGTACCCCAAGTAGACTCCAAAGAATTTTTCCTCAGGCAGCAAATGTTGGAGATGTTATGGGGAAGAAATAGATAACTGAGAATATATTTTCTGTGAGTGCAATGAGTTGGCAGACTTTAAAAATTACCTGCAGACTGCACTAGCAGAAATACTGAGCAAGCATACTGGTATAACTAAATAAATGATTTTTTGAGCTATGATACAGAATCAGAAGGCCCTGCTGAGTCTAATTATGGTGGGTGCCAAAAAAATCAGTTACTAGAAAATGGAAATCAAAGTCTAAATCAACGGTACTAGAAGTAGTGGTTATAGTAACAGAGATAAAACAACTGTAAATGAGATCTTTAGAAAAGGGTAGGAGCAAACTACATAGAAAAAAATGAGACTTATGGGAGTAATACATGCAGAGGAGGAATGAGGTATAAAATAAGGCATGATTTGAATGAGCTATGCGATGTTTGGCTGATAGTGATTGGACAAATTATAAGTGTGTGTAATGTTTCACCTAAAATTATGCCAATATGGTTTGTTTTCATCTGTATAAATGCATGATTGCCTATGTCATAAGAGATAATTTAATAAAGATGTTTCTTATTTGAAAAAAGAAAAAATCACAAGTTTAAAAAGCAGAGAGTGACACAATGATGGAAAAACATAGGCAGGTTATCGCAGAGATAGTGCAAATTCTGTAGACTTAATGAACTTTAGTGCAACCCATTTGAATAAGAAATGGCAAGGATGCAACTGCATCAGAACAATTAACTCACCAGATGCCATGCCGTAGACTTAATGAACTTGAGTGCAAAATTAGACCATACATAGCCATTATTTCTGCTTCTGAAAAAGGGCGATGCGTTAGTGTCCTCTTTCTTTAAATTATTGGTGCCACTAATACATTAGTCATGTGGTGTGGCTTTCTATATGCTAGACAGCTTTAAAAAATCATCTGTGGAGAAGGAGATTCATAAAATAGTGTGAAAGGGTAAATCATGCCAAATGATTCCCAATCAAATGATACCCACAAAGGATGCATTACATTTATTTGGGCCATGGCTTAATGAAAATAATAAAAATTATTTTGTTATGAACAATCCAAATAAATAAGTAATGGCAGGGATACAACTGCATCACAACAATTAACTCACCTGATGCCATGCTGCACTGAGGAATATTAGTAAAACACTTTTCACAATAATAATTCTGAAGAGCATCAGCAGAAATACTTTGAATTAGAATATGTGGATTTCTAGTGCTGATGCTTCTTCCTTGAACTACAGTATTTCACAAGCTTTTCTTCTGCTTTTCCACACCGAATGCTTACTTTTATATCAACAAGTAGGACTGTCTTTCAAATGTAGACTGTTTTTTAGAATTTGTTATTCCAGAATGTATTCTTATTTTGTGTGAGGGCATGGTGGGGTGATCCTCATGTTTGGGGGCTGGGAGCTGTGAGGATTAAAGTACTTCTCAGGAATGAGTCGCAGAGCTTCACTAGTGCCGTTCTTTGATTGGATCTCCCTCTGGCTAGACTGCTATAACCAGCATAAAGCTGGTCCACCTTGCATCATTTACGGAAGACTCTGAGAAGTGTGGAAACACCTAAACAGTGAAAAACAAGCTCTTCATCAAAAAGGTAAGAAAAAAGCTGTGCTGAATAGTGCTCAGCACACTACTGCTGTTGGACTCATTGTGTAATGGGTTAGCTGCACAAGGGATTTTTTTCCTTATAACATACTTGCAAAATCTATACAATCTTAGCAATCAGGCCAGATGCCCAAACAACAGTGCCATGTGCAAATAAATACACTGAGATACTGTACACCCTGAGCAAATAACTAGGCATTTACACATGCTTTAGTAGTAAGGAAACCCAAACAGTACCCCAAACATACCAAACTCCAGGCAGTTACAATCACCCTTGCTACTACCAAAACCATGGGATAGCACTTCCCCACAATTCCTGTAGCCACCCTGACTGGAATGGTTATTTTCAGACCGTGTTAGAATCTAAAGCTATCTGACCATCATCTACTGAGTAGCATAACACACTCAAAAAATCAAGCCTACCACCTCAGAAAAAAAGGAGTACCAAAGTCATGGATGCTGAGCCTGTAATGCAGGCATCTACCCAAATGAACATTCTAGTTATAGGCTCCCCAACTGTGACATACATAAATACTTCTTACCAGACTGAGCAAGGAAAAGCTGACAGTTAGTTGCTTGTCTGGTACCATACCTCATCAGAGCACACTTTCACTCATGTCCTTGAGCAACAAGTACCAGAATGACTATGTCATAATGAATGTTGGTTTAAATGCCTAGAGATGTACTTCCTTGGATTATACGAAGAGAGACAACATGGAGCTCTTAAGCTGTTTGTCCCAGGCAGGTAAGAACCTAGAATTCTACCTTCTCCAGATCTAATTCCACAAAATAAGCAAAATATAATTCAATTCAATATTTGTCCAAGTTTTAATATCATTTGAAGGGGTCCAAAATTTGTCAGCCTGGGAGGATATGCTTGACAAGATCTCTCTGCTTCACCAAGGATGGTCTGCATGTGTCTCCTCAAGGGTTTTGATTATTCCCAAAAACATTGTTTGTATGAAGGTGTTACTGATCAGTGCTAAGAGCCTAAACAAGAAATTCCAGTCCCTTTAAGCCCTCCTCACCCTGGAAAACTTGGAGTCTGTGCAGTGACTGAGGCATGGTTTAAAATGGCAAAGGGCACTATCCACATGCTTAGATCAGCTATTGCACAGAGGGGGTAAAGGTGGAAGTGTCTCAAGCTACATCCAGAAGAGACTCACATCAAGGCTGGTAAAGCAGCATGATGCACTAGAGCATCTTCATGTCGAAATAACTATCTGTAAGATACAGTGCCATATATTAGGTAGCAATCAAACTCCTATGGCCCAGGAAAGCCACACCATCTATCTACAGGAACTGGAATCACTTAGTATTGAACCCAGTACCATTTTTGTTGGCGATCTAAACAATCTGTCTATAAATTGGGAAACCCACAGCAGCACTAGTACATAAGCACAGAGATTCCTAGACTTTGTCAATGCAAATACCATGGATCAATTAGTTAGAGTACTCACAAGGGTGAGAAACATCTTGTATCTTGTCCTTACTAATATAGGGACATCCCGCACCATCCTTTCTACATCTCCATCACTTGTTGGGTCTGACCATCAATCTCCCTCTAAATAAATTTGAAACCAGAGACACCTTTCACCCAAGGTACCTTTAAGACAAACTACCTTCTTCTAAGTGATACATTTACAAACTTCAAATCTTCACCAAACACAATAACCTGCACTGAATACATGGAAACATAAAGTACCACACTATACCAGCGCGTAAAGAACTGCACAGATGCAGTTGTGCCCTGTCGGTACAAGTGATGGGAAAACCCCAGAAATAAACTCCACTGGTGGAACCATAATATCAACAAGCTTTACAATAAAAGGAAAATAATTTTGGCCAAAAGTAAGAAAAGTAATTCCCAAAATAATAGTACTCATCAATGAAATAAACAAACAACTCAGGAGCTTAATAAAAATCCACCAAAGCCTAGTTTGAGGCTAAAGTAGCTACTCAGGCCAAAGGCAATCACAAGCCAAAGACAATCACAAGACATTTTTTGTTATATTCAAAATCTCAGAAGAGCAGAGCACTGAGCTGATTGTGAGTGATAATACCTGCACCAAAGCTGAACATATAGATAACCTACTCACCAATAACCTACTTACCAGTAAATTCAATTCAAACTTTACCCCTATTTCCCCCTCCATCTATCCCACAAGATATACATGAAACTGGCTCACCTCCTGCTATCACAAGACCAATCCTGAAAGCACTATCAAAAGGTAAAAATACCACATTGGTGTGTCCTGACAATATCCATGGATGCATCTCAAATAGCATGAAGCATGAATTAGTCATCCCACTAACAACACTGTTCAGCTGCAACCTCTACATAAGTTTTGTACAAAGAGAATAGTAAACAGCTGCAGTCACTCACCTGCATAACGGAAGATCTTCTAGAGACCCAGACAGTTACAAGCCCATTAGTCTGACTAGCCTCATATGCAAAGCCATGGAAAGACTAATCAAGGAAGTACTCAATAAGGACATTGGGAACCTCGAAACACTGAATACATCTCAGTTTGGATTTGTCAAGGGCAGATCATGCTTACTCAACTTGATGGCCTTCGCCATAGCAGCAGGGCATGCTGCGTACCTCAACCTGGCTAAGGCTTTGACACAATCCCTCACTTGGACATAGTAGAAAAGCTAAATAAACTGAGAATCATTGAGTATAATGCCCACTTTGGAATGTATCTGTCCAGATACATGCAACAACTTGAACGCCCACAGAGATACTTTACTGTAAGGATACAAGGTTTAAACAACATATTTCACATAAACCACCTCAAAGCCCTTTCACTATAGATGGTATTGTAAAGAACGCTAAGAGGTGACGTGTCTGAAATACAAGATAACCTCCTACCCAGTACTGATGGACCTACTACACATCAGCAAGTCAAACTGCATCAGAAATAAATGGTCAAAGAATCTAAACCTCTTCTGCAGCATCAGCAGAACTGTTTGGTCAGACAGGTATATCTCACAGAGGATACCAATGCTCTGGAACAGACTCCCCATCCACAAAACTCATCCCTGCCCATATTCAAGCTCAGTTTTGATCTATGGATGGGTAATAGAAACTTTACCCCAGGACTGACCCCTGTCCTATCAATGGACAAAGGCAGCTCCTAAGTACTTTACCCCATGCATAGGTCCCCTCAAATTATCTATGGTATGATCCCATTTAGCCTCACTTGGGGTGATATATAATTATCGACTATGGGATGGATAAGGCCAATCTAGCACCAAACTGGATAGGTTAATTCAAGCACAAAAAGGGAAATTGGCTAGGCTTAAATTGGGGCACAAGGTTAGCTAGCACAGCAATTACTTATGAATCTATGAACCTAAGTGTGTTTCTTTTATATTGTCATGTAAGTAAGTTGTAGTGGGGTGACTAGATGTTACGTTGCAGTGGCTAATGTTAATATATATATTTTTTTACCAAAGCTTCATGGCTGTTTTCCTACTTGTTGATGCATTATTGATTACAAAAGGAAATTTTTGAGTCGTTGCTTTTATAATCAGTAAGTTTAGATTATCTGTGTATGTTTATAGGCAATGTAGGTGGCATTTGTTTTTGACTGGATGAAGGTTGACTGTTTATAATGTCACAGCTACTGCTGATATAATCATATATAGATATATATATATATATATATATATATATATATATATATATATATATATATATATATACACACACACACACACACACACACACACACACACACACACACAAGAATATGTGTGTGTGTGTGTGTGTGTGTGTGTGTGTGTGTGTGTGTGTGTGTGTGTGTGTGTGTGTGTGTGTGTGTGTGTGTGTGTGTGTGTGTGTGTGTGTGTGTGTGTGTGTGTGTGTGTGTGTGCATTTACATCCATTTTGTATCAATGCTGTTTTCAAAATGCCATCCTTTAACAAGAAACTCTTAAAAAAATGGATGCAATTCAGATTAAAAAGTTGTGTTGATTACACTGAAGTAAGTTTAGCATGCAAGGAGATTTGGAATAGCTTTTGTAAGTCAGCACATTGCAGTTCCCTTTTGCATAAAATGAATGGAAAGCTAATGATATAAAATAATTGATTAAAAAGATTACTTTCTTAATCATATTTTTCAATACAAATCTGATATTCTATATTGCCTGTTAGGAAAGATTCTGGGCCCATTTCCTAAAGACTTGCTCTCAGTGTAGGTGACCACTTATACTGAGAGCAGACTTAGGGCAGGTGAGAGCAGGTCTTTTGGAATCTGTCCCCTGGTGTAAGCCTGTTCAAATATAGGTCTTACACTAAGTAAGTCACTTACACTAAGAGTGCGTCTGTTGGAATCAGGGCAGACTTACACTGACTGAGAGCAACTGTTTTGGAATTTGTGCCCCTGTGATGCCCATTACTGGAAGCTGGCATGTCTAATATCAGAACTAAATTGGAACCATGGCTGTGTGGTATACAGCAAAGAAGCTTTGACTGTGACACAGGCAACCTGATTTCAACTAGCAGCCTAGCAGCTAGATTTGTTGGTAGAATGGGATTTAATAGTTTATAGCAGCTTGGCCATCCTGGGAGAGAATAAATGGTATTTCAGTTGGCCAAAACTGCCATAGTGCAAGTCCAGGCCTCAGCATTTACAACTGCCTTAGGACTTGAATAATATGAGCTTTGTGTTCTATGCGACTGAATATAACCTGTACTGACATATTTGTGGGATCATGCAAATGCCAGCAGAGTGCATAGACTGCTCCTGTAGTTACAAGGTGGTTCCCATCAGCTACCAGTGATGGCATTAGAGACTCAGACACATAACTCCTGAAAGATGGCTGTATGACCTCTCAAGGAAAGACATCAAGCAATGAACAAGAAATTGGATATTAAAGAAACACTTCAGAGCTGATACATTTAAGAAACATTTGGTCAAAATCTTAAATGGAAATCTTATACTGCATGAGTCTTCAGTTTATGAAATGTAGAGGATTGCATGTATTAGTGCTATGTCATCACTTTATAATAGAAATTACACTAAAGTCTCTGCTCAGTATTCTACTAACTGACAGCAAACCAAAAACATCACTGGGAACTGCTGCTGTACAAATACTGTAAAATGTTTATTAAAACACAAAACAAACCAAAAAGTATCAAAGTGAGCACTTTCGGGCTAGGCCCTTCTTCAGACAAAGTGCTTCTCACAAACATCACATTTTAAAATAAGCATACACCAATCACTCTTCAGTAAAAACCCCACCCTGTTTTGATTGTTAGATGAAACTAACAAGACATCATTAAAAACACATTGCCACTACTCTTACTTAATAAAAAGTACGCCTACTTTTAAGTGTTGGCTTCAGAGGTACCATATCATTCAGCCCAGGTTGAATATGGGCTGTTAAATCTAAAATCCACTTTGATTCTATGTTTTCTGTCTTTAACCTAATATCACCCCCTCTCTTATTAATGAATACATTGGCTATCACCCTAAATTTAAATCTATGTGTAGGATTATCCTTTACATGATTATATAGCGCATTGTGCTCATCACAGTTCCTAATTGACGAAATGTGCTGTAGTATCCTGACCTTAAGCATATTGTTGGTTTTACCAACATAATATCCTGAGCATGACGTGCAATCAGCCAAATACACCACATTAATGGTCCTACAGGTAGCTCTCCCTTTAAAATGAAAACTCTTCCCTGTGGAAGGATGTACAAACACCGTCTCCCTATTAATATGATCACAAGCCTTACAGCCCCCACATGGGACAGTACCCAGCGACCTTGGTAGGCATGTGACCTCATTGTTTCCCCTATCGTGACAGAGTATGTCCTTCAAGTTCTTATTTCTCTTATAACTAAATTGTGGAAATTCCCCTACTATATCACTCAAGTTTCTGTCACTAGTGATAATGTTCCAATTCCTCTTGATGATGTCACACACCCCTTTGACATTACTGCCACATGTTAGTGTTATCCTAGGTATAGCTTCCTTCTTCCCACCTTTAATACGGTGGCCATTGTGATTACTATAATTACTTCCTAGGTTCATCGTAACATCAAGCCATGGTCTATATTTACCTTGCCTGTTCGCAGTACCTCTTGCTACTGCTGTTTCCACTAGCTGACATCTATATCCTCTTTCTTGGAAACATTCTTTTAAGTCATCTATTTCTCTCTCAAAATGTTCATCCTGTCGACTGATCCTAGAGATCCTGCCAACCTGCCCCTCCACTATGTTGGAAAAGGTGTATCTAGGGTGCATGCTGTCAAATGAGAGCAAAGAATTCTTCCAACTCTCTTTTCGATATAATCTGGAACTAAAGCCTACAGGTGTAAGTTCTACTGTGACATCCAAGAAATCCAGAGCCTCACATGAGCTCTTGATATCAAATTTCAAGAAGGATGTGGTAGAGTGTAGATATTCCATAAAAGTATTTAGCCTTTGTTCACCCCCCCTTCCAGGCAATAAAGATATCGTCTACAAAACGTAGATAAACCCCTATATGTGGACTCCAATCTCTGTGGTTTAAAACATGTTTCTTTTCCCAGAAGGAGAGAACTAAGTTGGCGTAGGAATTTGCACAGGGGGTACCCATGGCTACCCCCTGTACTTGCCTAAACACTGATCCATTGCTCAAAAAAATGTTATTCTCCAAGACCAGTTTCAGTGACTCTTCTATGAGAAAAAGTTCTTCCTCTACAACACCCACATCCTTCAGAATCCCTACACAGGCTGCTATGCCATACTCATTGCCTATTACTGTGAACAAACTATTTACATCTAGGCTTACCAGCATAGTGCCCTCCTGGCTACCTCCCCTGTTCATTTCACCCAAAACTCTAAGGAAATGTGCAGTGTCCTTCAGAACATTGTTCATACGATCTACGTAAGGTCTAAGTGTGCACTCCAGCCATATTGACAAATGCTCCGTGACCCACCCCCTTCCCGAAACTATGGATCTAAGGGGTGGGTCTGTCAATGATTTGTGCACCTTGGGTAGGGCCTTGAACACAGGAATGACTGGTTTATCCACATGAAAAAATTCCATGAGGTCTTGAGTAATATACATGTTAGTATACAACCATTTAATCCGTCCATGTACCTTACTAATAATGTTCCTGACCTCTACTGGATTCAATAAATGATATACATCTTTGTCTGCCAACAATCCAGATAATTTCATGTTATACCAGTCAGTGTCAAGGACCACTACAGCCCCTCCTTTGTCTGCCATCTTAATTGTTAAGTCTTTGTTTTTACTAAGATTCTCTAAGGCCCGTCTTTGCTCAGGATTCAGATTGTAAAAACGATCTTTTCCTTTTTCTTGCATAAACAAAAACAAGTCATTTTCACATTTATTAATGAATAAACTAAGTGCGGGTGAAAAAGGTGGAACATAACTACTAGGCTGACGTAGGCCCACACTAGGACCCTGTGTCCCTCCATAAATTTTGTTCAGCATAACCCTCCGACAATACAACATCAAATCCAATACTACATCACTATATATACAAGCTTTGCTTGGTACAAATGTCATCCGTTTGTTTAAAACATAAATTTCAGCTTCACTCAGTGCATATTTAGATAAATTAAATACAAGATCATAAACAGAATTACCTGCAGTCAATTCAAAGTTCTCCTCTTGTTCACTGAGTCCCTGTCGTCGCTCCGCGACCGCTTCCATGGACCCTTCTTTCTCACATTCGTAGGCAGCATGCCCAAAAAATAATTCTGTCCTGGAGACATTTTCGGACGCGCTCCCAAACCTCCTAAACTGGATGGTATGTCCAAGGAGCTAATGGCTTCATCTGTGGCATTCTGTAGGTTTACCGAAGGGACTCCTGCCCCTTTTCTTGTTGTTATCCCTTCCTCAATAGGGCTTCCCTTGTCACACCCAACGTCTGCTGTCTCCTCAAGCCTAGATGGTTCTGTGCTCTTATTTCCTAAAACACTGGCACTAACCAGCGTCGATTGTTGTGCTGAGTTCAGGATCCCTACAACGCCATCAACAACTGTGATGTCTTCGCTAGCCACAGACCGCTCATCTGATGCGATGTCAACTGGGACTGTTGTTATCGAACGTGTCTCCCTGTTCGACGTCATCCATCTGCGTCATTCTCCTGCTGTTGTAGATACTCCGCTGGGTCTCTGTGCCCTCCAAGTAGCGTTCGAAGCCCGAGGGGTATTCTTCGGCCACACGAAGATATCGCCCCTCGAGAAATCTTCATAATCCCTTTTCAGCTTTCCCATCTTCATAGTTTTTCGTTTCTCATCATTGTCCATGAGCCCTCGATGTAGCTGTTCCAGCCGAGATTCATGATACGGCTCACGGAACTCTTTGGACAATTTCTGCCTTATGTCAAACACCTCCCGTTTTAGTTCCTCAGTCTCTGGTAGGAAAAAAGACAAAAGTAATTCTATGCATTGAAAACTTGTGTTTAAATTAATAGCCTGCCACTTTGCTAATAGCTCTGGGTACCTGTCCCCTTGAGTAGGCATGCACAATATGCGCATAGCTCTCGGGATAAGCACTAGCTTTATTCATTTTGGATATTCTACTAACTGGCATAGAATAAAAAGTTATGATATGGACAAGGGCTATGCTGAATGTTACAACCTAGAAGGGTAAAAGTAATTCAATATTTAGTAATGATAAGCAATTAGTCTGATAGAGGAAGAGATAGTAAATCAGCTGTAAGAGGAGCTTCTTCAATCCTTGGGCATCAGTATTTCTAAATATCTATCTAATTAACATAATTTCTATTTAGGAAGGTTGTTGTTTCTTCCCATCATACAGACAGACGTTGTGAACCACCTCTTCTGATTTTATTCTTTTTTTAGGGAACATACATCTTTTTTTGAGGTCATTTTTATCCTCATACTTGCTGACCATCAAGTCTCCCTTTGATCAAGCAACGGCCATTCCTTTCTCGGTTCCAGGTATTTCATCCAGAGCCAGTGTTAACATGTAGTTTGAATGTATGACTTTCTGCTGTTAAAAACACCTGTTTTGAATTGTATTATATGAGATTGCCTAATAAAGATTTTAACTTGGGTAGAACTGATGAAGTGGCATATGCCATTAAAAAAATAATGACCTTCGAATCATGAAAACTCAGTTCTGAATCTTTACAGTATATGTACTAAAACTTTTGCTTTAAACTTTCTTCATTAAAACTCTGAGTTAGGTTTTCTGTACAGCTGAAAGGCAGTACTAAACCATCTCAGAAGCATCATCTCTCAGGTACCAAGTCACTGTCCTCCTTATTTCTCTCAGTAACACGCTTTACTGCAATATAATTACCTGCCTGGCCCCAGAGTGCACATTTTACCCTTATCTTAACTCTTTTTACCACTTCACTTATACATATTTTTTGAAATTCAGTATTACAGGCAGGTGGAACTATAGCATCTATTGATACTTTCCCATCTACCTTGCTCACATGACATTTTACTTAGAACAGTAGCACCTCTTTCAACTCACCCTCCCCCTTCCATTATAAACCTTTCCTCCACCCTTCTTGTTCTCTTGTAAAGATGCCTTTTTCAAAAGTAACAACATACACCCACCTCACTTGGTGTCCTCAGAGCACTGTCTCCTTCAGTGTGCATAAACTCAGATTGTAAGTACATTAATATATGTAAATACCAGTTTATGAATATGACAATTAATGAAATATCCAGCTGAAATGTTTGTATATCAAGTTTGTTTAACACTGTTGTAGGATCTCATGCAGACCGCCTGTACAGATTATTATTTACATGGAAAGAGCTTATAAAGAGGTCTACCTGCAGTGAAGACAGAAAAATATACATAGAAAGATATTAGTGGTTGTCAATCTTCTTATGGAGCTTTAAGTGTTTGAAAATGACGCACTTGCGTATAGCCAAAAAATACACTGAGGTGCTGAGCAGGTATGAGGTTTACTCGCAAATAATCTGCACAACCAGTGTTTAATAGGTTCAGGCTAGCTAATACAGCTTCAGTCAAACAGCTCATGATGCATTTATTTGTTTGTGAATAGCAATATTTGCTCTCTTAGAACAGAAATGGCTGATGTGATCTGGGAATGTTCCTAGTATTTTCCAATGTACTTGTGTTTTCAATTCATACGTAGAACTGCAAAATTTTAAATGCTACACTGTAAGTGTGAACCAGTGGTGGCTGGTGACTTCATATCAAAGTGGGGCTGCAGGAGACAGCTGAATAGGTGGGGCCGAGGGGGAGGGGTGTGGTCAATCAGAAAGGGGCGGAGCTATGCTCAAAACCACAAAAACTGAGACTTTGATTAAATACGCTGCCCTGGTTGCCAAACCGTCATTATGAGAATCCAATCAAGACAAAATGAAGTGGAGAAGAAAACAATATTTTAATACATTAGCTACATGACAGCTTTCGTAATATCTAGATGGAAACAAAAAGGTTGTGAGGAATGAAAAAATGAATTACTTTTTAAATACAATACTGAAATGCCAGCCAAAATCAATTATAAAAAAGACAGGCAGCTCTCAACTCAAACCACTTCTCCTTGCACTGCAGTTCTAATTATAACTTATATTTAGCTTTATAAAAGTACCAAGTAACATGCTGAAAGTAGCAATCTCTGTGATACCCCCACTTGTAAAAATGTTTCTTATCCAAAAAAGACCTGCTGCCTGACAACTATCTACTGGTTTCATGGGGGAAACATGATCAAAGTAAAAAATGAACAGCAAACAAGAAACAAGCTCAAGATAAATTGCTTACAGGATTACTGCACAAGATATGGACCACGCATGATAAACTGGCATTCTGTTTAATTTACAGGTATAGCCTGCAAAGATGACTGCAAGTCTCCAACAAATGTAATAAGCTTCTGAAAATACTGTAATCCTGTCCTTTATTACAAATACTGTCATATGCATTTCAATACCTAAGACTTATACGTTATCCAGTTATGTAAATATTCTCTGCATGGCAACAGCAAAAAGCTTTCAATGTTGATAATTCTTTAGCAGTATGCTTATTAAAACTTACTTGCATCTTAAAATATCATACAAGCTTACCTGATGGTCATTAAAGCATTGCTACTTAAACACAGAGCAACAGGCACTGCAACAACATGCATTTTCTGAATAATAAGAACCATAACTCAACAGTATAAAAATATGACAGAAAATCAGAACATTCTGCAAAATCAAGGGCAGATGAAAAGCCACTGTAGTACTTGTATTTACCTTGGATGGGGGGATACTCTGCACAGTTATACTGCATAACTGAGCCTTGCTTGGACACATCCAGAGTCAGTACATGGGGGAGTGGGGTATAACAAGTATGTCACAATTTGAAATGTCTCTGGCTGATGGTGATGACCCTGACCATTTGTCATACCTTTCAATCTCAGAGCAAAAAATCTGGAAAAATCCATAAATAGAAGTGGGACAAAAGCCCCAAAATAAGGACAATTTTTAAATATTGCTCTTATAAACTTAGAAAGATAATAGAATAGTAGGTCTTGCATTAGTATCAGTTTTCTGAAGGGTGTGGAATCTGAAACTTAAATGTCTCTCATTATATTCTAACTTCAGTATTTAATGATTTGCTACTAATTTGGTAGAAGACCACAATTTTATAAAAAAGGACTAAAAAATGTGATGCAAAAATATAAAACAGCCACGCAATACAGCTGGGAACTTGTCAGAGAAGGGACACTTTTTTAATATTAGTACTGTTAAGCTGAGCAGCCAAGAAAATAAGAGAATCTACATGCATTGCTAAAATAAAAGTAATCTGTAACTCTGATCATTACAATTATTTATTAATTGTAAACCCTCTGTGTTTCTTCCAAAAGTACCATTTTGCAGAGGGATTATTAGGGGGAGAGCAACATTTTGAGCCAAAATCTGGGACAGTTGAGAGGTTTGGATATATCTAATTCTATAAAACAATTTATTTGCGTGTACCTCTCAAACTCATAATGCAGGAAGTCTGGAGAAGGCCAAATATTTTGGGGGAACAAACAAACACTACTAAAAATTGCTCATGTATAAACTTAGACAGTTGATAGAATAACAAGTCTTGATTTAGCATGCATTTTTCTGAAGGGTATGAAGTCTGAAATTCAATGTCTGTCATTATTTAGTGACTTCATTTCTAAATGATTTTCCAGAAAACCACAAATTTTATGAGGAACAATCCAAAAATAAGAAGCAAAAATCTATTCATTCTGAGAAAACAGGACAGTTGAGAGGTGTAGTTCAGCCGGGAGAGTTGTGTGGCAGAAATCTTATCGATGGACTTAGTTCCCTAGGTGTGGACAATAAGTAAACCCCCCCCAAAAAAAAAAATGAAGCTCTAAGAGAAGTGATTGTTTCAATCTGTCTTCATCACTTTCAGTAGCATTCGGACACCATCAGTGAAAATATTCAGTAACAAAAAAGTTTGTGCTTATAGACAGTTGATTTAACTGGTTCCTAATTGAACACATCCAACCAAGAACTGGAAGGTGGCATATCTGAGCTGATCAGATAATCACTAAACACCTTGCTGATTGTATTAAATTATATTCCTTATATAATACAGTGCAGTTGTTAGAGGGCATTTTAAATGTATTGTTTTGAACATTTTTTCCAGTAAATCTTCTTCTTTCAGCTTTTCCCGGTTAGGGGTTGCCACAGCAGATCACCTGTCCACTCATGATTGGCAGTGGAGTTTTACAGTGTCGAGTTGCCAGCCCAGCACCCAACCTTCCACAGAAGGCACACACATGCACACACTCATGCCTAGGGCCAATTTAGAGTGTCCAATCCACCTACAGCATGTCTTTGGGATGAAACCGGAGCACCCGGAGGAAACCCACGCAACCACAGGGAGGACATGCAGACTCCGCACAGAAGGCACCCCAGCCTAGAATCAAACCAGAGAACCTCTTGCTGTGAGGTGGCAATGCTAACTGCTGCACCACCGTAGCCGCCCCAACATTTTTTCCATGAAACAAAATGCATGCACCAATAATGACAAGGCTGCCCAATTCAGAAAATTTCCATCATAAAAGTCTACTCAAACTTCTACAATCTACCGGTATGAGTAAATATGCACAGTTGCTGCAGAAGTAAAAGTCATCTAAATAATTCCACATTAAAGAGATCTGTAACTAATGAAGAGGTTGCTGCTAGCAAACAACTTTATATTTCATTGTTTCATCAACAAATAAAGTGCTTGTTGCCCTTGAGGAATAAATTGTCTATTTTACATTAGTAAAATGATAAACTAGTAATATTGCAATAGGGAATGGATGGCAAACTGATAACAGGTTCATAGTTACTAGGTATCTTTACAAAAGAGGACATTCTCAGTACTGCAGCATCTACCCCCTTTAAAAGTACAACACAATACAGTATCAACAATAAGGGAGTAGAACCCACAGCCTTCTGCATTAAAAGCAAGCATTCAACCTGTTATGCTATTAACAATGCAACCAGACTCAGCATAGGCAGCACTAAACTTCTCTTTCCCTGAAGCTGTCAGCTTCTTGTAAAATCCACTCAACACTCAACTGTATCTCTCAACTTTGCAGCACAAGAAATCTGGAAAAAGCCAACATTTATTTGGGGGGGGGGACAAAAGCCCCAAAATCAATGACATATTTAAACACTGCTTGTATAATCATGGAAAGTTGCTAAAATAAAAGGCTGTGTTACCACCATGCATTTCACTGCCAACAAGTCTTGAACCCAAGGACCCTGTGTACTACAGTCTGAGCATTACACCACTATGCCAAATGAACTGTTGCTTGAAAGACAGGAAGACTGAAACTTAAATGGCTATCATTTAGTGAATTCAGTTTTCACCATAGCACTCAACCTCTTAGCACAAAAAACCTGGACAAAGCCAATAATGGGGGAATACAGCCCCTCAAATAGGGACAAATTTCAAATACTGATCTTAAAAACTTAGACAATTGCTAGAATACAAGGTTTTGTGTTGCCATGTATTTTCTGAAGAATATGAAGTCTGAAATTCAAATGCCTATCATTATTTAGTGAAATCAATCTTTCATTGATTACAAAATCCAGAAAAACACAGATTTTATGAGGAACAGAACAGATCAAAAATATGAGGCAAAAATCTGGATAGTTTTCACCAGTGGTGGTGGGTGGGGAATTCAGGCTCTTGCTATCTATACCCAAGGTACAGGGTTTGAGCCTGAGTAACTCTAGTCGCCAGGTATATTAAACAGTGCCTGTATATTCCCTTGCAGCTTTGTTCTTGGAGACATCCCTTTGTTTGTAATAAATAGAAACTCCATTCCCTTGTACCAAGAGCCAGTCAGTAGCTATCCACATCGAAAGTGACTGCAGATGTGGCAGTCTGATCTCCTTCTACTCTATGCAGTTACAAACCACATAGACTGCTGGGCCTGATGCCTTTTCTTTGTAATCCAGACTGGTTTAACAGCAGTCCGGATTTACAGAAACCCGGAACTTGCTGAGCACGCATTCGCAGTTTGCATTCCATGACTTTGCAGCTAATTTTTTTTATTTTTAAAATTCTTTATATTTCATTTTACAGCCTGGGGGGGGGGGTGCAGTCCTGCAGTCTGCTAGCATGAGCCACCCCTGGTGTGAACTGTGACTGAAAGTGTTATGTAAACTTTCATTCACCAAGTGCCCTAGTCATTAAAGGAAGCTTGTAGTGCAGATTGGGTAACCTGTTTAAATTTTTTGTAACACTTCTCCTTCATTGTCCCTCTGTAGCTGTAACCTTTCATGAAACACAGATGGCGCTCAGTGGAATTATGGAGTTGAATGCAAAGCCAACTACCATCCATGATTTTATTTACTTGTTTAAGTTGGCATCTTTCTTTTTTTCCATGTCCATCCATCTCAGCATTTTGCATTGCTATCTTTATCTTCAGTGTCAGCATTTTTAATTCAACTGCTGCCCTCATACCTCTCAACTGTCCAGATTTTCAGAGAATGTCCTGATTTTTACCTCATATTTTAGACTGTGTCTCACTAAATATGTAGTTTTTGGTCTAATTTAGATGAACGAAATGCCACTTACCTGAAACCCTTTTCACCAAGAAGAGAAGACCGACAGCACTACAACAGCGACGTCCCGGAACACCAACTTTTCACTCCAGGTAAGTAACCGCTCAGCCATCCTGTTGAACTTTGTCCCTTACCCCCATGGTAGTGTGATCTCAGAGTTAGTATATTTAGTTAGGGGGGTGTGAGGCAGAGTCGCCCACAGTGGTGGGTTTGGTTTTCTTCCATTTATGTGTTTGTTTCGGATGGCCGAGCAGTTACTTCCATGGAGTAAATAGTCAGTGTTCCGGGACATCAGTGTTGTGCTGCTTTCAGTCTTCTCGTCTTGGTGAAATGGGTTTCGGGTAAGTGGCATTTCATTAATTTAAAGTAGACCAGTGGTTTTTTGTCAAATCATTCTGGATTTAAGTCACTAAATAATGGCAGACATTTAAGTTGCAGACTTCATATCCTTCAGAAAATGCATGTCAATACAAAACCTATCATTCTATAAAATTTCTAAGTTTATAAGAACAATATTTAAACATTGTCCCTATTTTTGGGCCTTTGTCCTCCATTATTTTGACTTTGATAAGATTTCTTGTGTTAAGAGGTTGAGAAGGGAGATACGGCTGCCCTTTTCATTCAACCAAACAGATGAGTCATCCCCTAACTCCAAATGTGTTCCACCTTATCTTGCTGGAAATATACAAACTGAAAAAAAATACTCAGTTCTGAATCTGCACAGTATATGTATCCAAACCTTTTCTTTAACTTTTGTTTATTAGAAATTTGAGTTGTGCTTTCTGTAATGCTGAAAGGCAGGGCTAAACTATAGTTCTCTGAGGTACCAAGTCACTGTCCTGCTTATTTCTCTCGGGTACATGCTTTACTGCAATATAATTAGCTGCCTATCCCTGGAGCACACATTTTGGCCTTATGTTATTTTTTTTTTTCAGTCAACTGCTACATATAGTTTTCCTTGAAACATGCTTCTGTGGGTGGTGACCCACATCATTCACCCTTGCTCCGCTCAGCCTCACTCTGCTCTCTTACCCAATTTCCATTCAACCACACTCACTCCATATTTATTTATTTTTATCTCCTCCCAAAACTTCACTTCCACCCATCTCAACACACTTCTGAAATTCCATACCCCCTCCTACTTCTAGCAACCCCTCCCATTCAAAAGCCCTACAATTGCTTATAGCCTACTTCAATTCAGCCTAGAGCCAAGCTCACCTCCCTCCTCCTGCATTTGCCATATCTCCCAACAAATTCCAGCCATATCTATCCCTTAACTCATTCACAAGCTCCTCCTGCTATACCATCACCTTGTTCACTCACTTTAACCCTACAAATCTTCTAGGTTAGCTTATGGAACTCTATGCAGCTCCTACATATATCATGCAACAAAATTTACGTTAAATAAAGATATCACAAAATACTGCACCTTCCCACACAAACTATAACTATTCCTGATACTAAGCCACTTTGGCTAGCCTCAACTTTTCTTGCAATAACCTCTCTAAAACTCCACACTCTATTATACATTACTCTTTTAATTCCCCACAACATGCTATAAACAACCATCTTCCTCCTCTCTCCTCTATTTCTAATGATGCATTGTACATCTCTGCTTCACATTTACCCTACTCTGACATCCTCACAGTTAAACAAAAGAACTCGCATACCATTTCACCATTGCAGCCACCTTAATCAACCTTACATTCCTTCACCTTTTTTAAATTACCTACTTCAACCAACTCTCTAAACTTACCAAAATTGACACATTTTTTAAACTTAAACAAAAGCTGAATATCCATTACCAACAATCAGCTATTACTCCTCTGTGGTAACATGCACCCAAACCAAGGTCCTGCAACAACATATGCAAGTAGTTATTCATTCTCCCACCACCCTACCATCAATAAATCCCAGTACCCAACAGGATCCTCAGGACTTCACTTTGGTAATAAACCTGTGTAATATTTGTAATAAAATGACAGAATTCCATACATGGATAGTCCAGCATTCATTCAACACCATTGTAACCCCTGAAACATGGCTGAAGCAAGAAATAAAAAAATTAGCAAATCAGTCCTCCAGGCAATAATACTCTAAGAGCAGATAGACCTAGTAGAAATGGAGGTGGAGTGGCCATTATCTACCTAAAATATTTTAGATATAGCCCTACAACCTTGCTTCCCTCCCCCTTTACACAAGGTTGAGCTTCTAATTTCCTGTCTCAACCTAAACAAATACAAGTCTTTGTGCATCATAGCTATATGTATACAGACACACACACACACATCTCTCTCTCTCTCTCTCTCTATATATATATATATATATATAGACATATATATATATATATATATATATATATATATATATATATATATATATATATATAGACAGATATACTTCCTGATAACTGAAGAACTACTGTATTGAGTTAATACTAATATCCCTTATGAAATAATTATACTAGATTACCTCAAAGTTGACTGGCCATTGATTAATAGCAATTCATCTAGTAATACTCTAAAGCTATATGGTTTCAACCAAGTCTTCAAGACCCCCCACTTGATTTAACACCAATAGGTAATCTTATATTGACTTAATTCTGTCCAGTTCCCTTTATAGAATTCAGCCTAGTGTCTCCCTGACACCCTGAATGACTACCTATCTACATTTCTAATCAGAGATCATAATTCCACCCCAAACAGCATCAACACAACCAAGCCAGAAATCTTACCAATTTCAAGAAAGAAATATAAATTTCAAATTTAAAACTTTTTAACCAGAAACTACTTCTCATAGTCCTATAGACGAGGCAGTTACCCTGTTTAATTCAAAAACACAAAAAGGATAAAATCTGTTCCTTCTACTTGGCTATCCAAGGAAACAAAACAACTAATGACAGGTTGTTATAAGAGTTGGATATATTGGGGAAGGTTAAATTCTACCTCACACCTTTTAAAATTTAGGCATCTGAGGAACCTAACCAAGCAAAGAACCAAACTGTATAAAATAATCTAAGAAAAAAGGAACTTTTTTTACATAAAAGACTCTATTATACCAAAATACAAAATACCAGTCTAAACAACCCCTAAATGTTCCAGCATTCCATAAACCAACTATTGTATCTCAGTCAGGTATGCCAACCTTGCCCAACACTAGTTGCTGATGCAAAACATATAGCTAACAGATTTAATCATTGTTTCTTATAGGCAGTAAACTCCCTGTTGTGAATCTCAGATACTGCTGCAATTACTAACCTACAACCAAACATCATTCCTAATACAATCTTTCTCTTTTAGCCCAGTCTCCACCTCTACTATCAAAAACTCCTCACACAAATGAAATACACAGGTATCACTGCAAATAATCTCCCCTCCAAACACCTAAAATATGGGCTATCATTCTAGCATTTCCAGTGTCTATACTGGTGAACCACTCTATTAATCAAAACTGTGTAACTTCCCTCTGGAAAAAATCTTACAACCTTCCCTTAAATAAAGATGCTCCTGCTGCTGATCTCTCCAGCTTGAGACCAATGACTATGGTATCACTCTTATGGAACATATTAGAAAAATGCATCCACATGCAGCTTTTTAAATACATTATGGATAATAACCATCTGTCTCCAACACAACATAGATATTGTTCATGTGCCACCCCCTGCACTGGCTGAGTAATCAAGGAACCTCAATCCTCACCACTAGCACCAGTGAGGGACGTACACATAGAGAGGATGACAAGTACACATACAGTAAAGTACAATTTCCTTTATGAGCACACAGAGATTACAGTCAGTCTGGGCCAGGTTTCTCCCACTTTCTCCAGATCCCCAATAAGACTCCCCACAGGCACAGCTATAGGGTTAAGAGCTCAGCCAAGCAGTCAAGCCAAAACTTTCAGCACCCTCTCTGTCCAGCCAGCGCTTCATGCCCCTGTCGAAGTAGCTGATACAGACACTTTGAGATCTGATTTATATATAAACACACACACACTCCTGGGAAAGCCTGGTATAGCTTTACTTTCTATGCCTCCTTCTGCCCAGACTAAAAGGTAGTTATCACTGCCACCAACCAGCTCTTTATCAGCTAGTATTAGGCCCTTCCCAAAGGGTGACAAATCCTACTGTGTTATGTTACTACTATCCAAATGGTAAGTGTGACTAAGGCCAAGGCTATTGGAGTGGCCCATACAGTGTCACCAAATAAATATCCAAGTACTCTATACGTGCTTAAATATCTATAAACAAACCAGCCACAATTAAAAGGTTTAAATATAGCTAATAATAAATAATAAAAGAACAAGACAATACTCAGTAACTCAACACAGTGACTACAGAGTTCAGAATCACAGGAAATATTTTAAAACAACATTGCACGATAGCCTAAAATAAAAATAAATGCAGAAAACATTTAAATGAATCTTTACTATATTCCTAGCTATATCTAAGAGAGATTACTGTACCCTGGTTACTTACTATTAGCAAAGCAAGTGCTGATGAGAGGATGTTTCCAGGTCCAACAATAAAATACAAAATATCTGGTAGCATAATCTACTACCACTAGGATATACTTTTTCCCTGTGGAACATGGGGTACTTAGAGGCCCTACAATATCCATAGCTACCCTCTGAAATGGCTCCTCAATCACAGGCAAAGGCATCAGAGGAGCTTTCACCTTGTCTTCTGCATTGCCTACCTTTTCGTACTGCTTACAGGTCCTGCAGTACCCTGTTACATCTCTGGAAAGCCCACGCCAATAAAAGTTCTGCATAATACATCTCTTTATATGTTTTATGCCCATATGACCTGCAAAGGGAATATCATGGGCTATGGCTAGAAGTGCCAGATGGTAGGCTCTGGGCACTACCAACTGCTGTATTCTCTCACCCTCTAGTCCTCCCTCAGGGGTCCACTCTCTATACAGTAACCCTGTGTACCAGTATGCAGATTTACCCTTCCCTTGAGAATCAGGTGCCTCACTAGCTACCTCCCTCAGGCCTTGTAATGTAGGGTTTGAGAGCTGAACCTGTCACAACTCTCTCTTTGTAACCCTTCCCAGCTCCCCTTCCACAGGAAGTCTGGTATTCTCTGACAGTGGTGCCTCACTGTCAGCCTGGGTACTACTACTCACCTCTGCACTTGCAGTCACTCTGTCCTAGTGAACATCAGTACCCACAAGCAGCTGTGGCACACCTTCAGTCTCACTGCTACAGGGTAGGTCCCTCTCTGAAGTAACCACGTCACCAGTCCTGGCTGCAAGTGTGCAGTCTGTCTGGGTCTCTCCCAGGCTACCAGACCCACATGCTTGTCGCCAAGCCTGACTGCGTAACTGCATCACTACATGGTACTGCATTATCAAAATCATTCCCTATCAGGACATCCACATGGATATCCTCAAACACACCTACTTGCTTGCTTCCTTTTCTACCCTCCCAGACAAGGAGAATCCTAGCCAAAGGTATTTGGAATGTGGTCCCTCCTAAAGCTCTGACTGTAGTAGACTGTCTAAACAAGTAGTGCTACTCTGTAACCATTGCAGGCTTCACAATGGTTAGGTCAGAGTCTGTGTCTCACTTAGCCATGACCTCATTCCCATTCACTAAGATAGGATAGGATATAAACTCTTGTGGTAGTTTGGTACCCTTGTTGCCTCGAGACATAGGATATATGCAAATAACCCTTATGAACATCAGTGTTTCAGCTATATGGCGATTCTGAATGCCCATGACTTTTTTAAGTCATTTTAATGGACAATTTCAGGCTAATAAGGCCAAACATCACTACCTGTGGATATGCATATTTTGGCCTTGGTATGACTGCATCAGCACAAGACATGCAGAGTGTTTGACTAAACATAAGAAACACAGGGCTGTTATACCCAGCTGATGTCCATTACCATTAGTTAGACTGCAAAATAGCCCAACTAACAAACTAATAAGGGTTATTTGCATATACCCCATGTCCCTCTGATACAAGAGGTTTGAGAGGTCACTCAGTGGAAATTTTAGCTTGGCTGGAGTTTTCATTTTGTTTTTACTGATTGTTTTTATCTGTGTGACCTTCTCACTCATTATTTTAGAATTCAGAATCACAGGACATATTTTAAAACAACACTTCAGGACAGTCTCAAGTAAATGCAGAAAACATCTAAACTAATCTTTACTATATTCATATATATATATATATATATATATATATATATATATATGTATATATATATATATATATATATATATATATATATATATATATAAGAGTGATTACTGTACCTTCGTTACTTACTATTAGCAAGGCAAGTGCTAATGAGAGGATGTTTCCAGGTCCAAAGACAAAAACAAAATGCACAGACTCATTCTCTGAGATAGTTCTTAAATTAGTAATACACATTACTGCTGGGTTAGCTGGGATGACATCACTCTTTGTCTCCTGATTGCAGTTCCCAGGCTAAAAGAAACCAACATCTCTGTGTCAGATGTGCAGCTGCTTGGAAGTCACAGAGCAATAAAACCCTTTACATTTTAAACCTAGCAATTATTTATGTTTCAAGACAATAGAAATAAACTTCTAGCTCTAGAAATCCTGGGTCCTTCAGTGAAACTGAGAGATAAACACAATTGTAAACATTTTGTTCTTTTCCAGTAGGATACACTGTGTTTACATTTTTGAAGCTCGGTATATAACATAGAGTTCAACACACACTTCTGCACCAGTAGTTTATTATACATATATCATTTAGTTCTCTTATATTTGTAAGACAAGCCTAGAAATCATATTAATATTCACAGATGGCATATGATTATTTACAAAATTCTAGGTAGCTGGACTGGCAGTGTCACATTTCTATATAAATCATAATAATATTGTCCAGTGACGTATACTTATTTATGTAATTCCTGATAGCTGGACTGGCAGTATTTCCTTTGTATCACAGTTCACACCACCATAGTATCTCCACTGCTCTAATTAGTTTCACATAATCCATAAATCAAACTAGAAATAAAATCACCTGGCATATGTAGTCTATCCTGACCTCTTCAAACTTTCAGTACTGTCTTCCATAGTCTTATTATTCAAAGACATTCTGCCTTTAGCCTTGATGTCCCTTCACTCTCCTGGTTTCAAAGCTATCTTTATGGCTGATCTTAGTCTATTAACTGGATAAATTATTTTTCCTACTTCCTTCCTGTTTCAGTTGGAAACTCCAAGGGTCCATCCCTGGGACACTCCTTTTCAACATCTTCATAAACAACCTTCACAAGGATAGTAAACAAGGCACCATCATATACTGTACCACTAACTTAAACAAATTGCAACAAATCACATAGAAATTCCTTATATCTATTGAAATGTGTTTCTGTAATGCTGAACTATTCCTTAACTCAAAAAAATCAAAATGAATGCTGTTCACCCCTAAGCAGTACATGAGACCAAAAACACTGTTTTCTCCAACATCAAATAATATGCAGATTGAACTTGTACCATACACAAATCTACTGGGAGTTACTATTGACAAAAACCTAAAATGTGATATCCACATAAGGAAAGCAGTAAGAAAAAAAATAATCAAAAACTTGGAGCAATGTATCAGATTAAACCATATCTCACTCCAGCAATCAGAGCACATGTAGCCTCTACATGTCTATTCCAAATTCTTATCTACGTTTCCACAGTGCTAGTCAACCTACAATTTACCATATCCAGGAGCCTAGATCAATGCTATTGCAAAACTGGTAAAATTGACAATAATATTCAAAACAAACCCCACCATTGCCTGGCCTTAAAACAGCTATCATGGCTAGAATTATCCCACTCTTTAAATCTTTCCCAGCCACTATTCACACATAATCTCTTAAAACAGATCTGAACAATGCCCACCTCTATCAAGCAATATGAAACATTACTCTTCGAACAGGCATTTACATTCCTCAGACGAGGCCTTTCTTTTAATTTTCAAGTTATGTATCTTAGCTGGTTACTCATTACATTCCTCTTATGTCTCTAGAATGTAGAACTCCCTGTTTCACGACCTCAGACTGATTTATATCCATAGGACCTTCAAATTACAACTTAAAAAATACATCCAAGACTGTTGGCTCTGATCCTGCTCTGCTCCTGGCTGAGTTCCTTCTCTCAGTAGCACCCCCTCTCCTGTCTGTCCCTACACTCCTCTTCTTGTAGTTATTCTGCTATACCCTTCCTACAGCTGTACTCAAACTATCCCAAACATATCCACTGTGTGTATTACCTTTGCTATGGATCATTGAGCTTGTTTCTACTTTATTATCTACTAACATGGTCATAATTGTCAAATGTATTTCTGTGTAATCTATGTATGCTTTGTGTGGAGCTTTTCTCTCTAGGCCTCCCCAGAAAAGGAGTCACTTTTTGTGTCCAGTCAGACTACCTTAACAAACAAATGCTAATAAATAAATAAATAAATAAATAAAATAATTTAAAAGTGAATTCCTACAGTTGCATGTGTGACATTTATGAATTAAGGCACAATTCAAGAATTATCAAAAATTTTGAAAACATATAATTTGGTACCATACTATTCAAATGAACTTTTTAAAGAATGCTTAGTTAATTTATGGATGACATATTCACTGATTAATATACTTGAATAATCGCTGTAACCTTTTAAAAGCTGACTATTTGCAGGGCGCCATCCTTGGTAGTTATTCCAAGTGTTTCCATTTTAAATAGCTTGCAAAAATGTATACATATGCAACAATTATTACAACCTCTAAACTAAAATATTCATTCAGACCTATTACAAGGTTCATTGATTTTCAGGTTAAGGCATTTACCAACCATTTTAAATCTTGTTGGAGGAATACTAAACAAACATTACATTTGTAATACAAAATGTAAATGTCTTGAGACATTTTTTACTAATTAATTTTGGCATTTGCTTATTTGCTTTTGTGACGGTCTTGAAACTTTTGAGTTATTTTTTTCATTAATTCATTTTTTTTTTATTATTAGTTTTGTTTTGTTGATGGACAAAATTCTTAATTCTAAGATACTTTTCCCAAAAGTTAAACCATATTTTTTCATTTAACAGATTTGGCCATAAGCTACTGTGTCTAACACAACTTTTTTAACTGTGATGACTCATTCTAAAAATGCATCTTCCACAAACATTTTAGGGATGATGCAATTCTCAGTCTGGACTGCTTGCATAATGCTTATTTCAAATATTGGATGACAGCCTTGATAACTTAAATTTCACTCTACCAGGTTTGATTTTTGAATGCAGTAGTGGAAGTCAAGAACAGGGATATTAATGTTTAAGCACTTGGGCTTCAGGCCAGTTCTTTTACATTAAGAAGGTTCGTGGTCTGCACTCTTGTGGGAGGAGATGCTGGATTCTGCCCTTCTGAGCTGGGAATTTCTGGTTAAAGGCTTATAGTGCCTGCATATTTGAACTGTTTCTTACTGAAATTGGTACACCTTGTTTACTGTAGCATAGACTAGATCCAGGCCTGCTGAATCTAGCTTTGTTTGTATGCTTGTTGTTTGTTTGCTTGTTATTTCCATGAAACGCTAATTCCACCTAAAATGCGTCTTTTCAACGCTTCTGTGGATCCCTAGTGATATCTACATTGCTTACTGTACTTATTTCCTTGTTTCACTTGAAAGAAAGTTACTGTTTGTCATTTTTGCATTTAAGTTACCTGTAGCACATTGCATTTAAGTTACCTGGCACTTGCTCACTAAAGCAATTATATAAGTCAGCACTAAAAAATTAAAAGCACTACACCCTCACAAACTCCCCTTGAGTACGTTGTTCCCCATTGGCCCTTTTTTTCAATTATAAAGGAATTCCCAATACTATTCTAGCATGTCCAAAGGTCAGTTGTCAATCTCCTCTCCGGTCCAGCTGGTGAATCTGGGAATCTTGAGGCAATGTTACAACTGCCTCATGTACACAGACAACCCTCTCCTCCTCCCAACAAATTCCAACGTATGTGAGAGATGCAACCATATAGCCAAACTGGAGGCTAAGCCCTCTCAACTCAGTACTGGCATAACCAGTCAGGAGGAGAAGGAAACCACACTCACTACAATTCCAGTCTCACATAGACCTATCACGACAGCAAACCAAACACAAAAACACACAAAAACATACTCGGAGGCTCTAAATAAAAATCTGCCTAAGCAGCAGAGACCTCCAAAGCAGAAACCCAAGCAACCGCTACCCCAAAACAAAACACGTGCAACACATAGCTCACAAAGCCAGTGTGCCGAACAGTCACAGCCCTTAAGGCTAAACAACACACCTGATACACTTGTAATAGGTGACTCTATCATCAGGCACACTGACGTCCCGCTCATCAGGCTGAACAAGGAGAAGGTCACGGTGAGCTGCTTGTTGGGCGCTAGGATCCGCCACATAACACAAGCACTCAGGTCACTCCAAAGCAAGTACAAATATGAATCAGTCATTGTCCATGCTGGTGTGAATGACCTGAGACGTACCTCCCTGGACTACATGAAAAGAGACATAGAGGAGCTGTTTGAGCATGTAGCCCAGGCCGGTATGACCCTGACCTTGAGTAGCATCTTACCCTCACCAAGAATGATGCCACAATATGAAGACAAGATGATCAATTTCAACAATTGGCTTAAGTATTGGTGTCATTCAAAGGGGATGCAATGCATATCAGCCTGGGATGACATGCTCGACAAGCCACGATGCTTCGCTAGGGACGGCTTGCACCTGTCACCCCTAGGCTTTTGGATATTGGCAAAGGCTCTTGCTACCCCCATAGTGCCTTTTTTAGGCAAGGCTCAGAAGACAAACCCACCTCCATAGGTATCACAAGGGATAAGAAACTAAGAGTAATGCTACTCAATGCCAGAAGTCTAAACCTCAAGATGCATGGACTCAAAACTCTCCTTAGCATGGAGAACATCGATATCTGTGCAGTAACAGAAACCTGGTTCAAGGCTCCTGAGAGCACCCCAGCACTACCAGGTTATACCTCATACCATGCTTTTTGGCCCCAAAACTTGAACCGAACCACAAAATGAGGGGGAGTATCAATATTTTTCAAAGATACCCACACCTCCAGGTTGGTGGCACAGCACGAAGCATCAGAGACTATCCATGTGCAACTAACAGTGGGTAAAACTGCCTTCCAATTTATAGCCTACTACTGACCATGCTCCCAAACCCAGGAACCCCACTCGGTCTTCCTGAAAACACTGGAAAATATGAAGGTCTCTCCAAACATCATTATATTGGGCGACTTCAACTACCCAAGCATAGACTGGGAGCATTACTCTAGCTCCAACACCCTAGCCTGAAGGTTCCTAGAATTTATAAACTCAAATGCTATGGAACAACTTGTTACCACTCCCAAGAGAGGGGAAAACATACTGGACCTGATCATCACCGACATGGGGACTCTATGCTCCAGACCAGAAGCGTATCCCTCACTGGTAAGATCAGACCATAAACTAATCTCACTGGATATTCACATCCCGACCCCACCGTCTGCCCAGAAAACCACAGTGAAAAACTTCTCTAAAGCAAATTTCACACTGCTCAAAACTGAGGTGGAATCCTTCAAAGTCCCCGGGCCTGTGGAAAATACGGCCCAGACCGCAGAATCCTTTATAAACGCATTCTATGAACACCTTCAGGAATGCATGGATCATGCAATCCCAAATAAAACCAAGACCCAATCCTCCAAAGGCAGACATCCTGTCTGGTGGACCCCAGCCATAAACAAACTATACAATAGAAGGAGGAAGCTACTACATGATAGAGCAAAATCCCAAAAAGGGAAGGCATCTCTGATCAGTATTAGCAAAATCTACGGACAGTCATAAAATCGTCTAAGGCCAGCTTCGAGAGAAAAAATTGCACAGGACACTAAGGATAATCACAAGGCTTTCTTTAGTTATGTTAGGAACCTTGGTGGGAATTCCCAGATATGCTCAGAATTAGTCCAAAATTACAAAAAATACACCGAACCCACAGACATTGCCAACATCCTAGCTGACAGGTTCAGCGCAAACTTCTCCCCCCCTCTCCCCACCAAAAGGGCAAATATCTATCCCAGCAGAGGGCTGCCCCCCTGATATCTCAGATGCTCAGGTAAGAGCCGCCCTCGCCAAAGCAAAAAACACAGCATCAATGGGACCAGATGGTGTCCTAGGCTGTGCCCTACATGAACTCCAAGAAGAGCTAAACCCAAACATAAAACTACTGTTCAATCTCAGCCTTACTACAGGATATGTACCGAAAGAGTGGCGTACAGCAACAGTGGTGCCTCTCCACAAAGGTGGTGCCTCAATGGATCCTGGAAACTATTGCCCCATAAGCCTGACTAGCTTGGTCTGCAAAGCTATGGAAAGGATCATCATGGACCTCATAAATAAGGATATTGGGGACCTACAGACACTGGATCCTACCCAGTTTGGCTTTGTTAAGGGCAGATCCTGCCTCTTAAACCTTGTCAATTTCTTTGAAACAGTCACCAAGGCCATTGATGAGGGGAAGGTGGTCCACACAGCCTACCTGGACCTTGCAAAAGCCTTCGATACAATACCCCACTCGGGCATTATGGATAAGCACACCAGCTTAAATATAAACTCCTATGTCACTAGATGGGTTTCAAACTGGCTCAAGGACAGAACCCACATGGTTAGAATTGCTGGAGCCATGTCAGACTCCAAACCAGTTACAAGTGGCATGCCACAAGGCTCAGTCCAGGGACCTCTCTTGTTCAGTATATATTTCTCGGAGATACAGGCCAACACGGAAGGACTGTGGCTGACCAAGTTCGCAGATGACTGCAAACTGGGCACCATAATCGACTCTCCAGCCGACACAAGCATCCTCCAAAAGGGCCTCATAGAAACAGACAACTGGTGCCAGAGCCATGGCCTCAAGCTGAACGCCAAAAAGTGTATAGTCATCCCCTTTGGCAAAAACAAAGTGCCCACAAATTACCACATAGGTGGTAATCCATTAAGTACAGAAGTAATTAGGGACCTGGGGACCCAAGTTGATAGCAATCTCTCATTTGACAACCATGTGGCCAAAGTGGTTAGAAAAACATTTTATATAGCCCACCTAATCATGAAGGATTTCTCATCTAGATCAGGGAGGTCATCGTGCCTCTTTACTCATCCCTCATCAGGCCCATAATTGAGTACAATGCCCCTTTTGGGATGTACCTTACCAGACACCTGCAGCAACTGGAAAGACCCCAAAAGTACCTCACCAAGAGGATCAAAGGGCTCAAACAGATGCCATATGCTGCCCGGTTAAAGAAACTCCAGCTCTACTCAGTGGCATACCACCTGCTCAGAGGCGATCTGTGCCTAACGTATAAAGCCATGTCCAACCCGGAATTAATGGACATGCTGCACCTCAGAAAATCCAAATCCCATCGAGCTATGTGCTCAAGAGACTTGAACCTCAGCACTGAAATAAATAGGACATGCTGGAGGGACAGATTCATAACCCAGAGGCTCCCTTCACTCTGGAATAAAATCCCAGTCCAGGTTAGGCAGAGTCTCTCATTGACTCTCTTCAAGAGGAATCTTGATGAGTGGATGGGAGATCGTAGGTTTACCCTGGGTATCACTTCTGTGTCACTGTTAGACAGAGGCACAGTATACTAACCTCGAAAAAGGGCATAGAAAAATTAATTTAAAATGGGTGGCAAAAGCCAAACACACTCTGGCTAGGCTTATAAATGCCCTAGGGCAGATAGCCTAGTATGAACTTATGAAGCTATGAACCTATGAACTGCAGAGAATTTTACAACCTCATTAAACATATGACTTACCTGCACAATAATAACTATTAAATTTATAATAAAATTCAAAACATTCTTAAGTAATGAAACTCTCCCAAAATATACCAGATTAAAATGTTTTATAAGGGAATCTACTACAATGATTATTGATTTTGTGTACATTGGTTATGAACTTAACAACATAGAAAGAAGTACTTTGGAAACCCTTTGCAGTGACTAAATCAAGCTTCCAACAGTATTACAGTTAAAGTTACAGATGCAAAAACTGTTCATTTAGAAACTGTCTGTGTAGACTTAATTTATTCATTACAGGTTATGTATGTCTTTACTAACAGATTAGATGAGATATGTATTAAATGGCTAACTAAAGATACTAAGACTACAATGAAAGGACCTAAGGATGAAAGGATCAGGCCTAGAGTCAGTATCAAAAGAACAAAACTAGTAATCTGAGGCAAACCTACCAAGAACTTCGAAACAAAGCCAAATAACAAATCAAACTAGACAAAAGTAACTACTACAAAAACATGCAGGAAAAATATGCCAACAACCCTAAGAAATTTTGGGCTACAATAAATGACATAATAAAGCCACCATCCCAACCCCAGTACTACCATGACAACATTCCCACAAAATGTAACAAGTTCTTTACCGAAACAGTCCAAACCCTTACCAAAGCACTAGAAAAGCTCAACAGACTATGCTACACTTTGCTGTGAAGGAAAGGTTAGTTTGCTTTTTATTTGTTGTATTTTGTATTACTTTATTGTCTTTTATATTTTGAATACTGTGATTTGTTTTCTTTACCTTGTGTTTTACTTGTATTCTGCATTTAACTGCATATTAAAACTTCAAAAGAGACCACAGCTCTGCCTCTTGTGAGTCAGGCAGAAATTAGCACTGATCAATTAAGGACTCATACATAAGATAGAACTGGTTACTTCAGGTTAATCATTTGTGAACTGAGGGGGTGGAGCTAGGAACTAGACATTCTACTTATTAGTAAAATAAAAATTTCAGAGCTTTACTAGAAAAGATCAACAGACTCTGCTACACATTGCTGTGAAGGAAAGGTTAGTTTGCTTTTTATTTGTTCTATTTTGTATTACTTTATTGCCTTTTTATATTTTGAATACTGTGATTTGTTTTCTTTATCTTGTGTTTTACTTGTATTCTACTTTTAACTGCATATTAAAACTTCAAAAGAGACCACAGCTCTGTCTCTTGTGAGTCAGGCAGAATTTTTCCCCACCCACTCGGTTACTGTCATATTCTTAAATACCACTGTCTTTTTAGCTGCCTGCCTCTTATGTTAATTTGACCATATATCTCATTTCCTCTATGCTTTCACTGGCTTGTGTGAGTGAGCACAAAATTATCATTTTGTGAAATCACTCCCCTTCAATGATTTAAATTTATTGGCCATCCTACTATACTCCATAGTACCAGAATACAAAAGTGACCACCCCTTTCAATCTATCTTGCTATTTTAAAAATAGTAACTCTCCACTAAAACTTAACTTTTTAGACAGGTAAAACTTAAGTTACCTACTTTCACATCTAACTCATCTAGTGCACACTGCAGTGTTTAGGATCAACCATTTTTTTTCATCTTACCTTTAAGCATCCCTGTGACTAGCACTTGCTCTAATACCTGCTGGAAAGCACTAGGAAGCCTTAAACTGATACAAGCACTCAACTCTCCTTGTTAATAAGACAAAATTAATCGTAGGCACTAAATTGTCTATAATTGCAAAGTACCTTGCTAAGGCAAGGGAAAACAGCTCCTGTACTTTGCAAAAACAGCACCAAACCAGGCATGCCCAAAGGTCAACTTCCAATGATCTCTCCTGTCCGCCTGGTGAATCTGGGCATACTGGGGCAATGCAGCAATTGCCTCATGTACACAGCCAACCCTCTCCTCCTGCCACCCAACACTACAACCTGTGAGAGATGCACTTACATAGCCAAACTGGAAGCAAAGCTCTCTCCACCCAAGATTGTGCTAGGCAGTCAAGAGGAGAAGGTTAACACCTGCACTACACCTCAAGCAACACATAGCCCTTCTAAACCCACACCACCAACACACACACATAGCAACATTAAATCCACATATGTGGAGGCCCTTAACTGTAACCTGCCCAAGCAACAAGGACCTCTGAAGCTGAAATACAAACAAATACCAATCACAACCAAAGTACGACATAGTTCACAGCACCAGTGTGCCACCCAGCAAGACAACGTACATAACACTTTAGTCATAGGTGACTCTATAGTCAGGCACACTGATGTCCCACTCACCAGGCTGAAAAAGGAGAAAATTATAATCAGCTGCCTGTCAAGTGCCAGGAACCACCACATAATGCATACACTCAAGTCACTCCACAACAAGTACAAATATGACTCTGTCATTGTCCATGTTGGAGTGAATGACTTGAAAAATACCTCCCTGGACTACATGAAAAGAGATATGGAAGAGCTTTCGGATCATGTGGCCTAGGCAGTTATGACCCTAGCCCTATGACCCTAGCCCTGAGTAGCATCCTGCCTTTGCCCAAAATGATACCACAATATAAGGACAAAGTGATTGACTTCAACAATTGGCTAAGCTTCTGGTGTCATTCAAAGGGGATCCAGTATCTGTCTGCCTGGGACGACATGATCGACAGACCACAATGCTTTGCTAGAGATGGTCTGCACCTGTCAACCCTGGGATTCAGGTAACTGGCTAAGGCTCTTGCCACACCTCTAGTGCCTTTTTTAGACAAAGTTCAAAGGACAAAACCACCATCGTAACAGGAACAAGCATGCAAATTCTGAAGGTAATGCTACTCAATGCTAGAAGTCTAAACCTCAAAATGCACTCTCTCGAGGCACTCCTAAAATGGAGCACATCGATATCAGTGCAGTAACTGAGACCTGGTTCAAGGCTACAAAGAGCACCCCTGCAATACCAGGCTACAACTCTTACCACACTTTTCGGCCACCAAACCAGGACGGAAACATTAAAGGTGGAGGAGTGTCCATATTCACCAAGGATATTCACACTACCAGGCTAGTTGCCCAGCACAATGCGTCTGAAATTCTCCAGGTGCAACTAACACTAGGTAAGACTGTAATCCAAACTGTAGCTTGCTACAGATCCCCCACCATGCCCCAAGAGTCTCACTACACCTTTGTAAACATACTGGAAAATATTAAGATACAACCAAACACCCTAATACTGGGTGATTTCAACTACCCTGCCATTAACTGGGAAAATTACTCATGTATCAGCACCTTTGCTGAATGGTTCTTGTAATTCATAAATTCCAATGCCCTGGATCAACTAATCTATAGTCCCACCAGGGGCTCCAATATCCTAGACCTGGTCATTACCAACATGGGAAATCAATGCTCCACACCTATGGTCAACCCCTCGTTGGTCAGGTCTGACCATAAGCTAATCACCCTTAGCATCCACATCCCACCCTCACCCCCCAGTAAGGAAACCTCCATAAAAATCTTCTCCAAAGCCAACTTCATGCTACTCAAGTCGGAAGTGACAAACTTCATGACACCCATACAGATGGGAACTGAAAGTTCGACTGCTGAATCCTACACTAAGGCACTGTACGAGCACATCCACTCATGCATGAATCGTGCCATCCCAAATAGAACCAAGATGCTCTCCCCCAAAAAAGGAAGCCAATCTGGTGGTCCCCTGTCATAAACAAACTTTACAACAAAAGGAAGAAACTGTTGCAGAAAAAGAGGAAAATCCCATGATGCAAAAAACTCTCTTACCAGCCACAGTAAGAAGCTGAGATCCCTCATAAAATCCTCCAAAACTAATTATGAAAATAAAATTGCCAAAGATTCCAAAGACAACCACAAGGCATTCTATAACTATGTCAAGAATCTAAATGGCAATGCTCAGATCTGCTCTGAGCTACATCAGAATGGCATTAAATATACTGATCCCAAGGATATTGCCAATATCCTGGCAGATCAATTCAGTGCTAACTTCACCCCCCTCTCACCCCTAAACTGCCCATCTCAATACTGGAAGATTGCCAACTTCCGGTAATAATGGCCACACAGGTAAAAAACGCACTCTCCAAAGCTAAGAATACAGCATCCATGGGACCAGATGACATCCCAAGGCACACGAACTACAAAATGAACTTGCACCTCATGTTTAATCATAGCCTCACTGCAGGCTTCATGCCCACTGAGTGGGGCACAGCTACAGTTATCCCACTCCACAAGGGGGGATCCACCTTGGATCCTGGGAACTACCATCCCGTCAGTCTGACAAGCCTGATTTGCAAGGGCATGGAACGCATTATCATGGAACTTATAAAAAAAGACATTGGCAACCTTCAAACACTGGACCCCACCCAGTTTGGTTTCATAAAGGGCCGATATTGTCTCCTCAACCTGATTGACTTGATTGAATCAGTCTCCAGAGCTGTGGACGTGGAAAGGAGGTCCACACAGCCTATCTGGACCTTGCCAAGACCTTCGACACTATCCCCCACTCTGGAATCATAGATAGACTTACTAAGCTGGGCATTAATCCCTACGTCACTTGATGGGTTGCCAACTGGCTTACTGACAGAACCCACACTGTAAAAGTAGCCAACTCCAAATCCAGCTCCAGACAAGTGACAAGTGGAGTACCTCAGGGTTCAGTCCTGTAAGGCCCTTTGTTTGAAGTACAGGTCAACACTAAGGGACTCTGGCTAACAAAGTTCGTAGATGGCTTCAAACTGGGAGCCATTATTGAATCCCCAAATGGTAGGGATATTATACAAAAGGGCCTTACAGGAACAGATACTTGGTGCCAGAGCCATGGGCTCAAGCTCAATGCCAAGAATGTATAATTATCCCCTTTGGGAAAAAAACATGTACCCATGAATTACTACACAGGTGGCAGTACACTAAACACCGAAAGTGTGATAAGGGACTCAGGGACACAGGTGTACAGTGGTCTCACCTTCGATAACCACATTGCCACAACAGTCAGGAAATCTTTCTATGTGGCACACCTCATCACTAAGGGCTTTTCATCCAGAAAAAGGAGGTCATTTTCCCACTGTACTCATCCCTCATTAGACCCATTATAGAATACAATGCAGCTTTTGGTATGTACCTCTCATGACATCTGCAAAAACTGGAAAGGCCACAGAAATACCTCACTAAAAGAATCACAGGCCGAAAGCAGATGCCCTATGCTGACCACCTTAAAAAACTCCAGCTATACTCCTTTGCATATCGTCTACTCAGAGGTGATCTCTGCTTAACATACAAGGCCATGTCAAACCCAGAGCTGTTGGACATGCTACATTTAAAGAAATGCCAATCCTTCAGAGCCACATGCTCCAGGGATCTAAACCTTGTCATCACAATAAACAGAACATGCTGGAGGAATAGGTTCTTGACCCAGAGACTCCCCAGACTCTGGAATAGACTGCCCATGCATGTCAAGCAGAGCACCTCTTTGGCCCTCTTCAAAAGGAACCTTGACAATTGGATGGGAGAAAGGAAATTCACCCAGGGGATCATGTCTTTCACCCTGCTAGACAGGGGTCCAGGGAAGTAAATAATGTGGGAAGAAATAGCCAGGGATTTGTCATGGCTAGGCTTGTATAGGCTCTAGGGCCAATAGCCTAGTACCAACCCATGAACCTATGGAAATATGCCCTCAATATCACTAGCAGCCTTATACCAGGTGCTAGCAAACCCACCCTACTACTCAAAACAATACCACCAACTTTTCCCTACACCCTGTACTCACTAAAATTATTTCAAAGCTCCTTAAGAAACTCAAACCAGCCACACAAGCTGCTGACACCCTATCAGCCGAATTCCCTCAGATATCAGCAGACGTCATAGCATATCCTGTGTCCATCCTCATAAACAGGTCACTTGCAGAATTCAAAGTCCACACCCTGTGGAAAAACCACACATTATTCCACTGCACAAAGGGGGTAACTCCTTAGAACTCACCAACTACCACCCAATCGCAATACTCTCACCACTATCCAAGATATTAGAGAGAGTTGTACATTCCCAACTTCTTCGGTACCTCTTACAAAACAACTTAATCTCCAAAACCCAGCATGGCTTTAGACCATCCCACAGCATTGCTATCATTTACAGATATAGTTAACTACAATAGAAACAAGGGACTATTTGTAGCTTCCATTTTCTTAGACGTATCTAACGCCTTTGATATGGTAGAGCATAACATTCTTCTCCAAACTTTACCTACCCTAAGCCTCAGTCCCTCCACTATATCATGGCTTACTAGCTACTTATCTGGTCGACAGCAGGCAGCCCTATGGCATGACCAGCTGTCCCCCCTGCTGCCAGCATCCATAGATGTCCCTCAAGGATCCATCCTTGGCCCACTATTGTTCTCACTATTCACCAACCAAATCAATTCCTCCTCACTCACCATCAGTAGTACAATATGCAGATGACACCACCCTTATAAGTGCTGCCCCCACATTAAAGGAACTGCAAATCCTCACCCAAAATACTTTTACTCTAGCCAAAACTTAGTTCACAA
Source organism: Protopterus annectens (assembly GCF_019279795.1). Taxonomy (NCBI): domain Eukaryota; kingdom Metazoa; phylum Chordata; order Ceratodontiformes; family Protopteridae; genus Protopterus; species Protopterus annectens. Next base: position 1,206,109,002 of record NC_056744.1, on the reverse strand, counting down.
ACATCAAACTTATTCATAACCCCAAAAAACAAAATTAATTCTTTTCAGCCCAGGTCATGCCCCCCCCCCCAACAACACTTTCATCATTCACTCCAAAGAACATTCGAATCACTCCAGCTGCACATACTAAACTGTTAGGTGTAGAAATAGACAATAATCTCAAATTTGACATCCATACAACACAAACCATTAAGAAAGTTAACAAAAAACTAGGACTTCTCTATAGGAACAAACACTTTATAACTAAAATAAAAATTAAAGAAATAATAAATAATAATTGGAGACTGTTAACTATAGATGATAGGATATCTGAATTGGTAGAGCCAAAACCTAGTTTTACATATAAGAACATGAAGTTGCTAAAGAGACTACTATGTTATGAGGAAACAACAGAGAGAGAGAGAGAGAGAGAGAGAGAGACCCATATTCAAAGGAAAGGGACTTTTCCCTGCAGACGATGTAATCAGTGCATGTACATGGCAGGGGATTCATACACCCAGATACTAGACATGAATATATTTTTAAATACTATGCAGATTGCAGATCTAGGGATTTAGTGTACTTAGCTCAATGTCAGTTATGTAAGTCCTTCTATGTAGGCAAGATGAATAGAACTCTTAGGGAACGTGTTAGGGAACACGTATATGCTATTAATAAAGAGGATGAAGGAAATGCATTAGCTAGACATATAATGAGGCATGGTACAACACACAAGTTTAAGTTTAGAGCTCTGGAATTGATTAAGAAGACTGGTAGGTTAGAGGGTGTTAAAAACTACACTGAAGGGCAAGAGAATAGATGGATTATAAGGCTACAAGCACACAAAATACATGGTTTAAATGATAAAGTTACACTCAAACCTTTTTTAGCTGCACGACCCTATGCACATTAGCTACTCTATGTTATAGTAGTCAGTGTCTGAGTTATAGTTTAATATATTGATTTTTCTATATTTTATACAGACTTAGTAGGAGTTAATGTTTTGGTTATGATATTTTAGCATAAACACTGCTTGACTTTTTAATAAACTGATATTTTCATGATAAATATGGATTATGAAATATATGATTGCTTAGTTTATATATTTAGTAGATATTGTAGAGTTAACGTTGTGATTAGGTATTTAGTTACTGAGAGTCCTAATATATATTTTTATATATGTATTCACCATATTTATTATTTTTAAATGTTTTTATATATATTCTTCATATTCACTATTTTTGCACATTTATTTGATATATTAGACTAGGCTTTACTAGTAATTTATATGGAATAAACATAATAGATTTTGACATTATATGTAGATATGTTAGGCATATTTAGTTTAAACTGTTAGGTTTTATTATATATTATACATGTTTTTATATATTATATATATATATATATATATATATATATATATATATATATATATATATATAAGTATACAACAGTATTATATATGGTGATTTTATGAAGATTGATTGTTTAATTGATTTTTTGTGATGTCATAATTGTATGTAGTAAGAGATTGGAGGAACACACCTTGCAGGTCATATAAAAAGTAGAACAATGGTGACTAATATGTTAAAGTCTGATGAAAAGTTTTTAAAACGTGAAAGAACTTAATAATAGATTTTGTGTCTTGTCCATATTAAATTTCTTTTAATTAAGCCAAGGTGAGCCTCTTCTGTTGTTTTTTGGACTTTATAACTAAACAAACCAAAGCTACTATTGCAAGAACTCATCTCTTAGCCATCCTTCTCTATGCCTCTTCCATACTTACTAATCTCTGCCAGAGTGATCTGAACAAAATGGAATCTTGTTATAACAAAATAGCCAAGTTCGCTACTGAAACCTCATACAAATCCCACCACTGTCTCACCCTTAACCAACTCAATTGGCTCAAGCTACCTCAACTACTTCTGTTTAATCAACTCACAATAGTGCATAATCTCTTCTACCTTCCAGAAAAAAACCCTGCACTTCAAAATATAATTAACCCCCACATCCCTACCAGAGCCTTACGATCTAGTTGTCAGAACCTATTAAGCATTATCAGGCACAAAAATGATGCTGGCAAATCTCTCTTTGCCTGCACTATTGCCAAAAATCTGGAACTCAATAGCCAAATAACCTCCACTGCCTCCACTATTCAATTTGAGAAACCCCTGAGAACCCACTTCTCAAACAGTTGGCTTTGTTCATGCTACTCCCCAGGTTAATTTGCACCAATACCATGTTCAAAGATTCCACTAAAGGTCCCCTAATTCCTTTCACTGTAAAGCTTAATAATCACTGGTTATTTCTGTAACAAAATACTGAGAGCACTCATAATTTAGAAAGGAAAAAAAAATTGTGTGTGTTTATATTTTATATTCTATATAAACCCTACTACTAGAATGTTGTATGCTGACTTTACTAAATGAATTGTTAATCTATACATAACTTGTGTTTCTATGGAACCTATATCTCTCTATGATATTCTTGTGTAATTTCTTTATGATATGCTATTGTTGCTTTTCTCCCCGGGCCTCCGCTGAAAATGGATGTGTCCAGTCAGACTTTCCCGGTTAACAAATGTAAAATAAATAAATAAAATAATAAATGAAGAAATTAGATCATATTTCTTTTACAGATGAAATGATTGCTAAAGTTGTGTCTGTTATACTACATTTTAATAGTAACTATAGCATTATTTTATGGACTTATATAATAATAAAATGAAAAGGACTATACAAACATGGACACTTTCCACAAATATGAAAAGAATACATGTAAACATGCAATGTATACATTAATGTTGGAGCTGTACATAATTCCATATATCCTAATGTTCACAAGATGTTAAAAAAAAACAGAGATTGGGTTATCTGTCAGCCTAACTGCATGGTTTATATTTCAAATTATGGTTGCTTCAAATACTATATTGATATGATAAAAAAAATATAGAAAAGAGTGGATGAACACAGATGTTATAAAGAATGCAAGCATTTTTAATATTTTAAATAAATGTGGATAGGGAGTTTTTTCTCACTGATACATTGCATACATGATGGTAATTTTCGAACAATGTTTTATTATTAGAAGCAGGATGTCACTCTGTTATGGAACACATTTAGAGCTTGGTTTCAGACATTTACTACTAAGTATTTTGTAAAGAATGTGATAAATTTGTCACCATTTTTTAAATATACACTGTGAGTAGAGATACATTTGAACCTGAATGTGAAGTTTAATGTTAAAGCTTTTCATGAAGAACAGGTAACTTCCCTGAATTCATGCAGTCTTCTTCTTTAAATAAACAATGTAATGTGCGCATAGTTTTACTCAAGTAACAATCCACTACAATGTAGGTACTACAATTTAAGTGCCAAGCAACCACCCTTAACATTTTGGTTTGCTGCATGTCAGACACTGGCCAGTCTTTAAAATATGCTTCCTGGCTTCCTGGCTGCAGATCAAACTGTGTAGCAGATGTAGGCATCTGTTTTATAGATCCTGTCAGTTTGAAATGTGGAGTTCCCTAAGGTAGCAATAAATATTTCAGTAGTTATGTCAAGCAAGTATACAAAGTCTGCCTTCTTTTGAGTGGATGCTTACCTTTTACAATGCAAAAATTTACAGAAGTTTTAACATGGCTAAAATCTAGTATGTCAGCAGAACAGTATTTCATTCTGATGCATATCTGACAAAACACATACAGAATCACAAATCAGATATTGCGACACTATTTATTTAGGAAATATTGAAAAATAATACAGTAATAAGGTAGTATTATGCACCACAATTGTTTTGCAAAGCTGAACTTGAGGGCATTTTTGAATACTACACACACTATGCCATGCTGTTATTTAATTTATTTATTTGATTCATAAGGTAGACTAACCCAGCTGTATTTGTAATCATGAACTTGACCTCTTCCTTGGAAACAGGATAAATAATATTTAATACTTAATACTTCCTAGCTATTTATTCTTAATTTGCCAAATTTGACTTATCCCAGTTTTCTTTTTAAGCAACATCTGCAATTGTTTATGAAAAAGCAGAAATAATACAACTAAACAATTTAATAACTATACATCAAATATAATATAATTATTTACATAATAGTATAATACTAGATTAAAAACTACAGTGTTACAATTACAGAAATAGATGATTATAGAAATAAATACATATGGTAGTTATTTACATAACAAAAGATGAGTTAAACATGGGGCAGGATTCACGAAGGCTTGCACGGAGTCTAAGAGTAGTGTAAGACTCCATGCAGCCTTCGCGATCCAGGAACAGCCCTAAAGTCCATGTAAGAGACCAGCTAAAATATCTCTTACATGGAGTGGTCGTGGATATGCTAATCACCTCACTTGCAGCCAAATAGCATGCAAATGAGGTAGATTAGCGATCCAGGAAGCCCAAAGCAGCCCGTGTAAGAGCCGTTTTAACTGCAGAAATGTACTCAGCTGACAACTGAGTACGTTTCTGCAAAAAACACAATGGAGCCATGTCAGCTCCAAATAAAGGGTGCATATGTGTCAGGCAGCATGCCAATGGCCAAATATGTGGCCATTGGCAAGGTACCCCGATGCAAATCTGAGAAATAAATATTTTTTTTTTCAGCAATCGCCGGTGTTTAAACGCAGCGCAGCCCCGCGCAAACGGGCTGCGCTATACAAAACATAAAAATGAAGGTTATAAACCCACAAATGTGGGTCTTATGCAATACATGGATTTTCAATGCAAGGACCAGCAGACCAAAAACAACATGGCCACCGTTTAGTGGTTGCTAAGGGGGGGAAGCTGAGTCTAATATATGTAACTAAGCATTAGTAGGCAATCTGATGCAAATGAGTGTTAGGATACTGAATTCCACTGTCACATAGCAAATGAGCACATTCTGAGTAGTGTAAGAGTTACATAAGGGGGAGGAACAGAGTAGGAGATAGGTGACATCACAGGGGGGAATGGCAGAAAGAAATGCAGTTCATTGGAGGTCAGTGTTACATGACAGATGTCAGACACATATCATGGAAAGAGGAGTGCCACAACATAAGCATGGGAAAGTCAAGAAATGGAAGGTGTACACTGTTGCCTACACCAAAGTTTCTTGCTGGGCGTGCATGCGCACGTCTGCGTGCCATGAAGCGTGAGTAGGACAGTGTGCGCGCGTGTAAGGCAGACTGAGCATGTGGGAGCCTGTTGGTAGATGTTTAACACTGTTTGCACTGGTGTGCACGCGTTTTAACCCGAATAAGCAGATTCTGAACCATGTAAGCATGTATGCGCGCGTGTAAGCCACTGTGAGCGTGTTTCTGCTAGTATGCATGCGCACGTGTGCGCACCATGAAGCGCGAGTAGGACAGTGTGCACACGTGTAAGGCAGACTGAGCATGTGGGAGCCTGTTGGTAGATGTTTAACACTGTTTGCACTGGTGTGCACGTGTTTTAACCCGAATAAGCAGATTCTGAACCGTGTAAGCATGTGTGCGCGTGTGTAAGCCACTGTGAGCGTGTTTCTGCTAGTATGCACGCTGCTCCCCCCTGAGGAAACAGAAAGGAAAAAGGAAGCAACAGAATTCGTAGGAAGCTAGCAGGGAATACTGCTGGAGCTAGCAGGTGAAAACAATTAGAAGCAGGCAATTACACAGGCAGAATAGTAGCCCAGCCCAGCACTTAAGACTCTGCAAACAGCAGTGCAGGATGTTTCTCTCAAGCGACACTGCAAGACAGGAGTAAGCTATTAGAAGTGAAAACTGAAAAAGCTGAACTCAGAGCAGAAATGTTAGGGGCTGCCATAGCTGTCATAATGAGACATAGGCGACTTGCTGAGGGTGGTGACAATGCAGATGGCACCAGACAACCCACAGTGAGGAGACGGAGAAGAGTGTACAGGCCCAGGGTCACCTACCATGGGTTACATGAGCTGGAGATAGTAGAGTGCTATAGAGTGGACAAAGAGCTCCTGCAGCAAATAGTTGAGCTGTGCAGGCCACGCCTCACACACAGAACCAACAGAGGGGAACCCATCCCAGTGGAAACCAAGGTATGTGTTGGCCTAAGAATACTAGCAACAGGTACCTTCCAAAGACCAACTGGTGATATGATGGGGATATCACAGGCATCAGCCTCCAGGGTACTGCACCAGTTCCTGGATGCCATGTCAGCACATGTCGGTGATCATGTATATTTCCCCAATGCCTGTGAGGTATTGGCCAGCAATATGCGTCTCTTCCAGCAAATAGCGGAATACCCTGAGGTAGTGGGTGCAATAGACTGCACGCACATATGCATCAAAGCACCAGCCGGTGAGCGGGGTAGGGCCTACATTAACCGCAAGGGCTTCCCCTCCATCAACTGCCAGGTCGTGTGTGATGCCCAGGGCATAATAATGAATGTGTGTGCTGGCTGCCCTGGGAGCTACCATGATTCCCACATCTGGCATTTGACGCAGCTGTACCAGACATTTGCCAATGGGGACATCCGACATGGACACCTAGTGGGGGATGCAGATTATGCACTGGAGCTGTGGCTGATGACACCCATCAGAAACGCACACACACCTGAACAGGAACGCCATAATGAGGCACACGCACAAACACGTAATGTAATAGAGCGTGTGTTTGGGCTGCTCAAGTCACGGTTCCGGTGTCTGGACACATATGGTGGAGCCTTGCAGTACACACCAACTACATGTACCCAAATTGTCATGGTATGTGCTATGCTACATAATATGATCTTGCAAAAACAGCTGCAGCAGGACCAGCTTAGGGCTAGGCCAAACAGCCCCCCACCATTGCCAAGGCCATCACAGGCAGAGCGTGACTCGGAGGAGGAACAACCTGAGCCTGGCCCAGTAGGCAGAAGGAGGCATGCCCAGTATGCCCTGGCCTTGGCAAAGAGGCAACGCATAGCACATACACTGGCTCAGTAGGAACCCTGGGAATGATACCCCCTCTGACTCACTCAAATAATAACAGGGATGCCTAAAATGACATGACCTGCTCACAAACATGTACAGGGAGTGTAATATGCGCATCCGACAGAGGCAGCCCTGCAGCACCACCTGAGGCATGAATGCCATGTGTTAAGTAATGTAACACCATGTACTATATGCACACCTGAGGACTGTGACTAACATCCTACCCTCACCAATCATCATGCCACAATATGACAATGAGATAATCAATTGCAATAATTGGCTGAAGTATTGCAGTTAGTCAAAGGGGATCCAATGTGTGCCAACCTGGGATGACATGCTGAGCATGACATGATGCTCCACCTGCTTGGACTGGCGTGCACCTATCATTGCAGGCCATATGGATACTGGCAAAGGCTGTTGTTACCCACAGCATGCCCTGAATAGGTAAGGCTCAAAACACAAACCTACCTCCATAGGTATCAGAAGGGATAAGAACCTAGATGTAATGCTACCCAATGCCAGAAGTCTAAACAGCAAGATGCATGCAGTCTAAACTCACCCAGTATGGAGAATGTTGATATCTGTGCTGTAACAGAAAACTGGGTCAAGGCTCACAACAGCACCCTAACATTACCAGGTTACACCTCATACTGTGCTGTACAGCCTCAAAACATGGAACAAGCTACAAAAGGAGGGTGACTAGCAATAATTGTCAAGGATAACCACACCTCCATGTTGGTACAACAACAAGAAGTAGCATGGACTAGCCATGGTCAAGTAACAGTGGCTAAAACTGCCTCCCAGTTTATAGCCTGCTACAGACTGCCATCCCAACACCAGGAACTGCACCTGGCCTATGTTGGAATACATGAATATATCAAGTCCTCCAAACCACATTATATTGGGTGACTGAAAATACCCAGACATAGACTGGAAACATTATACTAGCTCCAACACTGTAGGACAAAAATTCATAGAATCCATAAACCAAAATGCCCAGGAACAACGTACCACTCCCACAAGAGGGGTAAGCATACTGGATGTGATAATCAGCAACATGGGTACTGGATGGCAAGATGAGAAGTGTATTTTTCACTGGTAAGACCAGATCATAGAGTAATCACACTGGATATACACATCCTGACCACAGTCCCTGGTCAGAAAACCACAGTGAAAAACATGTGTAAAGCAAAAGTTGCACTCCTCCAAACTGATGTGGAATCCATTAAAGGCCATGTGCAGGTGCAAAATATGGGCCACACCTCAGAACCTGTTATACAGGCATTCCATGAACACTGCCAGGAATGCTTGGATTATGCAATCCTAAATTAAAACAAGACACAATGCCATACACGCAGGCATCTGGCATGGTGGACTCCAGCCATTACCAAACCATGCAAGAGAATGAGGAAGCTACTACATGATAGAACAAACATAAAAAAAGAAGTAATCACTGATCAGTAGTATGGCAATAAAATATGTCCACACATACAATCCACTAAGGCCAGCTACAACAAGTTGAATCTGTGAATCTTGAGGCAATGTTACACCTGCCCCAAGTACACAGACAACCCTCAACTCCCCCCAAGAAATACAAATATATGTGAGAGATGCAACCATTTATCCAAACTGGAGGCTGAGCTCCCTCAACTCAGTACTCCCAAAACTAGTCAGGAGGAGAAGGTAACCACACACACCACAAAACCAGTCCCACATAGACCTATCACAACTGCAAACCAAAGACATAAACACAGAAAAACATTCCCGGAGGCCCAAATTACAAACACACCACACCAACAGAGGCCTCCAAAGCAGACACCCAATCAAACAACCTCCAAACATAGCACATGCAACACACAGTACACAAAGCTGGTGTGCCAAACAGTCACAGGCCAGAAGGAGAAACAACATGCCTGATACAGTTGTAATAGGTGACTCCATAGTGAGACACACTGCTGTCCCACACACCAGACTGAACAAGGGAAAGGGTACAGTAAGCTGCCTGTAGGCTGCTACAATACGCCACATAACACAAGTATGCAGGTCAGCCCAAAGCAAGTAGAAATATGATGCAGTCATAGTCCATGCTGGTGTGAATGACCTGAGATATACCTCCCCGGACTACATGAAAAGAGACATAGATGAGCTCTCTGATTATGTAGTCCAGGCCGGTATGACACTGACCATTTGCAACATCCTACCCTCACCAAGAATGATGCCACAGTACAAACACAGAATGATCAGTTATAACAAGTGGCACAATTACTGGTGTCATTCCAAGGGGATCCAATGTCTGTCTGCTTGGGATGTCATGCTTGACAAGCCACGCAGCTGTTTCAGGGATGGCTTGCACCTGTTACCCCTGGGCATCTGGATATTGGATAAGGCTTTTACCACCTCCATAGAGCCTTTCGTAGGCAAGGCTGAAAAGACTAACCCACCACCCTAGAAAACATAAGTGGAAAGAAACATAAGGGTAATGCTGACCAATGCCAGATGTGTAAACCTCAATATGCATGCTCCCGAGGCCCTCCCCAGTATGGAGAACATTGATGTCTGTGCAGTGACAGAAACCTGCTGCAAGCCTCCTGACAGCACACCAGCACTACCAGGTTATACCACATATCATGCGTTATGGCCCCAAAACCTGGAACAAAACATAAAAGGAGGGTGAGTATCCATATTCAGCACAGACACCCATACGTCCATGTAACTGACAATGCACAAGGCATTGGAGTCCACCCATGTGCAACTAACCATTGGCAAGACTGCTGTACAGTCTGTAGCATGCTACAGACCACACTCTCACACACAGGAACCCCACCCAGCCGTCATGAAGACACTGGACAGTATGAATGTCCCATCAAATACCAAACAAGGTACTCACAAATTACCACATAGGTGGTAAACCATTATGTATGGAAGGAGTAATCAGGGACCTAGGGACACAAGTGTACAGTAACCTGTTATGTGACACTCACATTGCCAATGTGGCTAGGAAGACTGTCTATATTGGACACCGTATCATGAAAGGATTCACATCTACGTCAACAGAGGTCATTGTGCCCCTATACTGTTCTCTTATCAGACCCATAATCTAGTACAATGCCTCATTTGGGATGCACCTTACCTGACACCTGCAGCAGTTAGAAAGACCTCAAAGGTACCTCACCAAGAGGAAGAAGGGTCTCAAATATATGTCATATGCTGCCTGGCTGTAGACACCCCAGCTGAATGCAGTCACATACTGCCTACACAGAGGCATTGTATGTCTGTTGTACAAGGCCATGTCCAACACAGGAGTAATGGACATGCTCCACCCCAGAAAACTCAAAGCCATCGGAGCTGTGAGAGTGAGAGATGTCAACCTCAACACATAATGAAATAGGATGTGCTGGAGGGACAGATACATAACCCAGAGGCTCCCCACACCCTGGAACAGAATCTCACTCCATGTTAGGCAGAGCCCCTCACTGACACTCTTCAACAGGAATCTTGCCAAGTGGATGGATGATCACAGATTTACACTGGGGGTCTTCACTGTGTCACGTCCAGACAGAGGCACAGCAAAGCAAGTCATAAATGGCCATAATATTCACATAGCAAGGGGTGGTAAAAGCCACACACACTCTGGCTAGGCTTACAAATGCCCTATGGTGGACAGCCTAGTATGAACCTATGAACCTATGAAGATACAAATTGTACAGGACACTAAGGATAATCCCAAGGCTTCCTCAACTGATGTTGGGAACTGTGTTGGGAATTCACAGATATGCTCTGAATCACACAAATATTACAAACAACATACCAAACACACACACATATTGCCAACATACATCCTGACAGGTGCAGTGCAACCCCCCCCCCCCAGAATGCAAAATATCTATCCCAGTAGATTGCTGGCCCCCTGACATTGCAGATGCTGAGGTAACAGCCAGCATCTACAAAGCAAAACACACAGCAGCAATGGTATGAGATGGTGTCCTGGGTTGAGTCCAACATGGACTCCAAGAAGAATGGAATGCCAAATCACACTACTGCTCAATGTCAGCCTTACCACAGGATATGTACCCAAAGAGCAGTGTACAACAACAGTGGTCATTCTCAACAAAGGTGTTGCCTGAATGGATACTGAAAACTACCACCCCAGAATCCTCAGAAGCTTGGTCTGCACAGCTATGGAAAGGATCAGCATGTACCGCATACATAAAGATATTGGGGACCTACTGACACCAGACCCTACCCAGTGTGGCTTTCATAAGTGCAAATCCTGCCCCTAAACATGTCTGACTCATTTGAAATAGTCATTAAGGTCATTGATGAGGGCAATGTGGTCCACACAGCGTAGCTGGACCTTGCAAAGGCTTCCATACAATACCCTACGTGTTCATTATAGATATGCTCACCAGCTTAAATATAAACCCCTATGTCAGTAGAGGAGTTGCAAACCAGACCAAGGACAGAACTGACATGGTCAGACATGCTGCAGCCATGTCAGACTACAAACCAGATATAACTGGCATCCCACAAGGCTTGGTCCTGGGACCTCCCTCGTTTGGTATATATGTCCCATAGGTACAAGCCAACATGGAAGGACTGTGTCTGAACATGTTTGCAGAGGACTACAAACTGCCCATCATATCTGACCCTCCAGCTGACACAAGCATCCCACAAAAGGGCCACATAGAAACAGACAACTGGTGCCATAGCCATGTCAGAAAGCTAATTGCACAAAAGTGTATAGTCAACCCCCGTGGATATACAGTAAGTGCCCACCAATTACCACATAGGTGTTAACCCATTACGTACTTAACATGTAATGAGAGACCAGGGGACACAAGGTGATAGATATCCTGCACTGGACAAACATGTGGCTGTAGTGTTCGCAGAAACATACCATATACCCACCTAATCATGAAGGTTGTCAGATCTAGATAAGGGGAGGTCATTGTGGCTCTGCAGTCATCCTTCATCAGCGTTACAATTGACTACAATAGCCCCTGTGGGATGTACCTCAGCAGACACCTCCATCAACTGTAAAGTCCCCAACAGTACCTCACCAGGAGTAGCAAAGAGCTTGAACAGATGCCATGTGTTGCCTGATTAAACAAACTGCAGCTACACACACTGCCATACTGTCTATATTGGACACCGTATCATGAAAGGATTCACATCTACGTCAACAGAGGTCATTGTGCCCCTATACTGTTCTCTTATCAGACCCATAATCTAGTACAATGCCTCATTTGGGATGCACCTTACCTGACACCTGCAGCAGTTAGAAAGACCTCAAAGGTACCTCACCAAGAGGAAGAAGGGTCTCAAATATATGTCATATGCTGCCTGGCTGTAGACACCCCAGCTGAATGCAGTCACATACTGCCTACACAGAGGCATTGTATGTCTGTTGTACAAGGCCATGTCCAACACAGGAGTAATGGACATGCTCCACCCCAGAAAACTCAAAGCCATCGGAGCTGTGAGAGTGAGAGATGTCAACCTCAACACATAATGAAATAGGATGTGCTGGAGGGACAGATACATAACCCAGAGGCTCCCCACACCCTGGAACAGAATCTCACTCCATGTTAGGCAGAGCCCCTCACTGACACTCTTCAACAGGAATCTTGCCAAGTGGATGGATGATCACAGATTTACACTGGGGTCTTCACTGTGTCACGTCCAGACAGAGGCACAGCAAAGCAAGTCATAAATGGCCATAATATTCACATAGCAAGGGGTGGTAAAAGCCACACACACTCTGGCTAGGCTTACAAATGCCCTATGGTGGACAGCCTAGTATGAACCTATGAACCTATGAAGATACAAATTGTACAGGACACTAAGGATAATCCCAAGGCTTCCTCAACTGATGTTGGGAACTGTGTTGGGAATTCACAGATATGCTCTGAATCACACAAATATTACAAACAACATACCAAACACACACACATATTGCCAACATACATCCTGACAGGTGCAGTGCAACCCCCCCCCCCCAGAATGCAAAATATCTATCCCAGTAGATTGCTGGCCCCCTGACATTGCAGATGCTGAGGTAACAGCCAGCATCTACAAAGCAAAACACACAGCAGCAATGGTATGAGATGGTGTCCTGGGTTGAGTCCAACATGGACTCCAAGAAGAATGGAATGCCAAATCACACTACTGCTCAATGTCAGCCTTACCACAGGATATGTACCCAAAGAGCAGTGTACAACAACAGTGGTCATTCTCAACAAAGGTGTTGCCTGAATGGATACTGAAAACTACCACCCCAGAATCCTCAGAAGCTTGGTCTGCACAGCTATGGAAAGGATCAGCATGTACCGCATACATAAAGATATTGGGGACCTACTGACACCAGACCCTACCCAGTGTGGCTTTCATAAGTGCAAATCCTGCCCCTAAACATGTCTGACTCATTTGAAATAGTCATTAAGGTCATTGATGAGGGCAATGTGGTCCACACAGCGTAGCTGGACCTTGCAAAGGCTTCCATACAATACCCTACGTGTTCATTATAGATATGCTCACCAGCTTAAATATAAACCCCTATGTCAGTAGAGGAGTTGCAAACCAGACCAAGGACAGAACTGACATGGTCAGACATGCTGCAGCCATGTCAGACTACAAACCAGATATAACTGGCATCCCACAAGGCTTGGTCCTGGGACCTCCCTCGTTTGGTATATATGTCCCATAGGTACAAGCCAACATGGAAGGACTGTGTCTGAACATGTTTGCAGAGGACTACAAACTGCCCATCATATCTGACCCTCCAGCTGACACAAGCATCCCACAAAAGGGCCACATAGAAACAGACAACTGGTGCCATAGCCATGTCAGAAAGCTAATTGCACAAAAGTGTATAGTCAACCCCCGTGGATATACAGTAAGTGCCCACCAATTACCACATAGGTGTTAACCCATTACGCATTAACATGTAATGAGAGACCAGGGGACACAAGGTGATAGATATCCTGCACTGGACAAACATGTGGCTGTAGTGTTCGCAGAAACATACCATATACCCACCTAATCATGAAGGTTGTCAGATCTAGATAAGAGGAGGTCATTGTGGCTCTGCAGTCATCCTTCATCAGCGTTACAATTGACTACAATAGCCCCTGTGGGATGTACCTCAGCAGACACCTCCATCAACTGTAAAGTCCCCAACAGTACCTCACCAGGAGTAGCAAAGAGCTTGAACAGATGCCATGTGTTGCCTGATTAAACAAACTGCAGCTACACACACTGCCATACTGCCCACCCAGAGGCAAGCTGTGCCTGATGTATAAAGCCATGTCCAAGCTGGAATCAATGAACATGCTGCACCTTGTACAATCTGAATGGCAGTGAGCTATGCACATGAGAGACCTGAACCCCAGCACTGACATACATAGGACAAGCTGTACTGCATGATCCATAACACAGAAGCCACCCCCACTCATGAGTAAACTCCCAGTATAGGTTATCCATAGAGTCACTCATCGATTCTCCTCAAGAGGAATCTTGATGAGTGGATGGGAGATGGTAGGTTTACCCTCGGTATCACTGTTATGTCACAGGTAGACGGAGGCACAGTATACTAACCATGACATATGTCATGGCAAACTCCACTTACAATGTGTGTCGAAGGACAAACACACTCTCCGACTAGCATTAGAAATGGCCTAGGGCACATCACTAGTGTTTGCAAATGTACACCTATGTTGTGGAATACACTACCAATGTTGGACAAGCCTGGTTTAAGTAGTTCATATCTGAACATAATGCAACATGGTCAGATGTGCACAACTGGCCCCTAACCAGACTGTTGTGCTCACTATGGAAATGTAAAGCATTGATAAGACTAAAGCCCAGGATACTGTCCACCACAGTGAATGTACTGAACCAGTACACTATACAGTACTACAGTGTTAGGTCAGTATGATAGGATGTTGACAACTGTATGCAAAGTATCCCATGCAAACCCTGCAGGCACAGTATAATCCCTGTTGTGTTCACACACAAAGCAGTTGGACAGTAACTACACAACATGACACACAACATACAACCATAAACGGGAGATATTTGTTGAAGTTCACACTCATCCACAAATGTGGTGGGCTGCAGAGTTCAACATATGGAAAGCTCACACTGGGCATGCTCCCACACTTTGATAAATGAGACATATGTCAGACAACATGCCATGGGAAGGCTGAACTGGGCATGCTCACACACTTAGGCCAAATCTCAGTTTAGCAGTTGGCCACACATATCTGGTATTTGTACGTGTTATTCCAGGAACCAACCACATTACAGCAATCTGCCCAGTGCACACAGTTAAATGACTACAGAGACACATGTGATATAGTGGATCCCTCCCATATGCAAACATCTTCCACAGATACACAAGTTATTCATGCAAACAGGGAATGCTATGGCAATAAAGACCTGCAGTCTATCAGCAACAAATAATGTGCATCTGACAATTAAACATATGGGTGTAGAGGCCAACACTAGGCTGTTTGCCCTAGGGAATGACAGCTTAGCCAGAGTGTGCTTGGCGTCTGCCTCCCCAGTACAGTAGGCTACTGTGCCACTGTAAAGTAGGTCACATAAGGCACCGTGTGAGGCTAGTGTGCTGTGCCTCTGTCAAGCAGGGACACAGTGGAGATCCCAGGGTTTGAATTTGCTAAGCCACATCCATGTTGTTGGTGTGTGCTGGAAGAGGGTTGCTGAGGATGTCTAACAGTAAGTGGGCATCAATAACAGACTGAGGGGAGCCTTATCTGCATTGTCTGGACAATTTCACTGTCAACACTGTGTCTTGATGATTATGAGGGATTGAAGTGTCATGCTGGTACTGTTCAGAGATGTCCTCCCTCTGTGGGCTACTGCTCTGCAATGTATTAGCTCACTCTGTCTGTTGGACAGCTCATATATGGCTGGTGTACATCTGACAGGTGTCCTGTTGTGGAGCAGTCATGGGTATATTTGGGATAGCATGATCAATGCAAACCTTCCACATGCTCATAGAATGCAATTGTCAAGGATTATGCAGAGTGGCCTGTATACTCCCCCAGCATGGGTCCTTTGAAGTCTTCCACCCCAGTCTTCACAAGTGTAAAGTCTGCTTTTGATAAATGCAGTTTGTTTGCAGTGCACCCTTGTCTGGGGGTGGGGATGGGATATGGATGGACAGGGAAAGGTAGGTATGGTCAGATATCAACAATGGTGGTCTACCTCTGGTGTGGAACAGTGAGTACCCTTGTTGTAGATGGTCAGGTGCAATATGTATTCCCCCTTGTGGCTGTGGTGAGTGGTTCTGCCATAGCACATGGACTCACAAATTGTAGTGGCTGTAGGGTAATGTTGTAGAGGCCTGAGTAGTTCCCACACACAATATGCCTGTACCTGACTTTAACAACTGGAATGGTGTATGTGAACACCTGCATATCTTGGCACTGTTCCCAGCGAAGCAAAGTGTGTGTCCTGGATGTGGGAGGGGTGGTCAGGACTGGTTGTGTTGTGTGTTACAGGTCCTGTGGTCATGAAGCATGGTATAAAACATAACCTGCCAGTGCGATGTGCATATCTGACCCTGACGTAGGTGGTTGCAAATGCATATATATGCTATCCCCCACCTGACAGGTAGTACTAGATGTACATACCTCTGTAGAAATAATGATGTCAGCACCCTATAAATACTGCAGGTGCAGAACAGATGCCCATTAATTCGGATAGTGCGCTTTGCTAATGCATCTCCCTCAAGTGTCATAATATAGTTCAATAGGGGTTTGAATCCTGCAAATGCTCAGTGTGTGTGTATGGGTGGGTGAGTGGGGTTGGTGTGTGTGCAAGTCTGTATGAAAGAAATGTCACTTTTGGCAACTAGGAGAACACAGTACAGGATGCACATTCCTCTTTCTAAACACTGATGATGTCAGCACCCTATAAGTACAGCAGGCGAAGGGAAACCTCCCAGTAATGCGAATAGCGCGCTCCGCTAATGCGTCCGTCTTGAGTATCATAACATAGTTAGGTAGGGGTTTGAATCCTGCAAATGCTCAGTATGTGTGGAGGGGGTTAGTGTGTGTGCAAGTCTGTATGAAAGAAATGTCCCTTTTGGCAACTAGGAGAACACACTACAGCATGCACATTCCCCTTTCTAAACACTGATGATGTCAGCACCCTATAAGTACAGCAAGAGAAAGAAAACCACCCAGTAATGTGAATAGCGCACTCTGCTAATGCATCCATCTCGAATGTCATAACATAGTTAGGTAGGGGTTTGAATCCTGCAAATGCTCAATATGTGTGGAGGGGGGTAGTGTGTGTGCAAGTCTGTATGAAAGAAATGTCCCTTTTGGCCACTAGGAGAACACACTACAGGATGCACATTCCCCTTTCTAAACACTGATGATGTCAGCACCCTATAAGTACAGCAGGAGAAGGGAACCCTTCCAGTAATGCGAATAGCGTGCTCCGCTAATGCGTCTGTTTCAAGTGTCATAACATAATTAGGTAGGGGTTTAAATCCTGCAAATGCTCAATATGTGTGGAGGGGGTTAGTGTGTGTGTAAGTCTGTATGAAAGAAATGTCCCTTTTAGCAACTAGGAGAACACACTACAGGATGCACATTCCCCTTTCTAAACACTGATGATGTCAGCACCCTATAAGTACAGCAGGAGAAGGAAAACCTCCCAGTAATGCGAATAGCGCGCTCTCCTAATGCATTCGTCTTGAGTGTCATAACATTGGAAGGTAGAAGTTTAAATCCTGCAAATAGCAAGTGTGTGTACAATTACATGTGTGAGAGACCTGACCCTTTTGCCAACCAGTACAACACATCAGCTGCTGCATATTCCAATCTCTACACAGAGATGATGTCAGCACCCTACAACTGCAGCGGAAGAGGGCAAATCTCCCAGTAATGCAAATAGAATGCTCTGCTACTGCATCTCTCACTACTGTCATAGCACAGTTAGTTATGTCTTTGGATTCCAGACATGCCACATGTGTTTTTGTCACACAGAATGCCCATGTGTGTGGGTTGTTGTTCACAATAATGCATGACATCGATTAAACCAGTAATGACAATGGACACAGAGGATGTATGTGTGTGCCAAATACACATATGTACCTGTGACCTTCAATAGTTACCATGTCTGATGCCTGCCACATGTGAATACATGGCATTTGCACTGGATAACATTATGACTGCGGTCTTCTGTGTGGGTGCTGCATGTGGTATGTGTATATACAGTGTGATATGTAGATGGTATCAACCTAGCAGCGAGAGATACACATCTGGTCTGCTGCATATAGTCTACATGTTGTTGATGAACATGTGCTGCATGTTTTCACCTGTTATGGGAGTGGTAACAAGTTGTTCCATAGCAATGCAGTGACTACATGCTAGGAACCTTTCAGCTAGGGTGTTGTAGCTACAGTAATTCATCAGCATTCAGTAATACGTCAGCATTCCTGGTGAGGGTATGATGCCAACCAAGGTCAGGGTCATACCAGCCTGTGCCACATGCTCAGAGAGCCCTTCCATGTTCCCTATCATGTAGTCCAGGGAGGTACATCACAGGTCAGCCATAGTGGCATGGACAATGACTGAGTCATATGTGTCCATGCCTCTGAGTGACCTGTATGCTTGTGTTATATGGTGGACCATAGTGCCCCACGGGCATATCACTGTGACCTTCACCTTGTCCAGCCTGGTGAGCGTGACCTCACTGTACTGGACAATAAAGGTACCTAACACAACTGTAGCAGGTGAGTTGTCTAGCCGTACAGGCTGTGACTGTTTGGCACACAGGATTTTTGTGCTATGTGTTATGCGTGATGTGTTCTGGCATAACGTATGCCTGTGTGCCAGCTGCAGAAGTGTCTGCCGCTAAGGCAGGATGCTATTCTTAGGCTCCACGAATGGCCCAGTGTGTTCACATGCTTGTATTGCTGTCAGTGTAGGTCTACATCAGACTGGTATTGTAGTCACTGTAGTATTTCATGCCACCTGACAGGTTATGCCAGTACTGGGTTCAGAGTGCTTAGTCCCCAGTTTGGCTATGTGGTTCCATCTCATAAATGTGTTGTACGTCCATGTGTAGGGGAGAGAGTTGACTGTGTACATGTGGCAGCTGTGACATTGCCACATGACCCACATATTCCACAACTGTACCATAGAGGTGACTGACAACTGACCTTTGCACATGTTACCATAGTATTGTGATTGCCATGGTGATTAACAGCACATAGGGCCAATGGGAAACAAGGTACATAGGTTCATAGGTTCATAGGTTCATACTAGGCTATCTGCACTAGGGCATTTATAAACCTAGCCAGAATGTGTTTGGCTGTCGCCATCCATTGTAAATTTATCTTGCTATGCCCTTTTTCGAGGTTAGTATACTGTGCCTCTGTTTAACAGTGACACAGAAGTGATACCCGGGGTAAACCTACGATGTCATATCCACTCATCAAGATTCCTCTTGAAGAGAGTCAATGAGGGACTCTGCCTAACCTGGACTGGGATTTTATTCCAGAGTGAAGGGAGCCTCCGGGTTATGAATCTGTCCCTCCAGCATGTCCTATTTATTTCAGTGCTGAGGTTCAAGTCTCTCGTGCATGTAGCTTGATGGGATTTGGATATTCTGAGGTGCAGCATGCCCATCAATTCTGGGTTTGACATGGCTTTATACATCAGGCACAGATCGCCTCTGAACAGGCGGTATGCCACTGAGTAGAGCTGGAGTTTCTTTAACCGGTCAGCATATGGCATCTGTTTGAGCCCTTTGATCCTCTTGGTGAGGTACTTTTGGGGTCTTTCCAGTTGCTGCAGCTGTCTGGTAAGGTACATCCCAACAGGGGCATTGTACTCAATTATGGGCCTGATGAGGGATGAGTAAAGAGGCACGATGTCCTCCCCTGATCTAGATGTGAATCCCTTCATGATGAGGTGGGCTATATGAAATGTTTTTCTAACCACTTTGGCCATGTGGTTGTCAAATGAGAGATTGCTATCAACTTGGGTCCCTAATTACTTCTTCTGTACTTAATGGATTACCACCTATGTGGTACTTTGTGGGCACTTTATTTTTGCCAACGGGGATGACTATACACTTTTTGGCATTCAGCTTGAGGCCATGGCTCTGGCACAAGTTGTCTGTTTCTATGAGGCCCTTTTGTAGGATGCTTGTGTTGGCTGGAGAATCGATTATGGTGGCCAGTTTGCAGTCATCTGCGAATTTGGTCAGCCACAGTCCTTCCAGGTTGGCCTGTACCTCCGATAAATATATACCGAACAAGAGAGGTCCCAGGACTGAGCCTTGTGGGACACCACTTGTAACTGGTTTGGAGTCTGGCATGGCTCCAGCAATTCTAACCATGTGGGTTCTGTCCTTGAGCCAGTGTGCAATCCATCTAGTGACATAGGGGTTTATATTTAAGCTGGCGAGCTTCTCTTGAATGCCCGAGTGGGGTATTGTATCGAAGGCTTTTGCGAGGTCCAGGTAGGCTGTGTGGACCACCTTCTCCTCGTCAATGGCCTTGGTGACTGTTTCAAAGAAATCAACCAGGTTTGAGAGGCAGGATCTGCCCTTAACAAAGCCAAACTGGGTATGATCCAGTGTCTGTAGGTCCCCAATATCTTTATTTATGAGGTCCATGATGATCCTTTCCATAGCTTTGCAGACCAAGCTAGTCAGGCTTATGGGGCGATAGTGTCCAGGATCCATTGAGGCACCACCTTTCTGTAGAGGGACCACTGTTGCTGTACGCCACTCTTTGGCCAGATATCCTGTAGTAAGGCTGGGATTGAACAGTAGTTTTATGTTTGGGTGTAGCTCTTCTTGGAGTTCATGTAGGACACAGCCCAAGACACTGTCTGGTCCCAATGATGCAGTGTTTATTGCTTTGGAGAGGGTGGCTCTTACCTGAGCATCTGAGATGTCAGGGGAGCAGCACTCTGCTGGGATAAATATTTGCCCTTTTGGTGTGGAGGGAGGGGAGAAGTTTGCGCTGAACCTGTCAGCTAGGATGTTGGCAATGTCTGTGGGTTTGGTGTTTCTACTGACATTTTGGACTACCTCTGAGCAAATCTGGGAATTACCACCCAGGTTCCTAACATAACTAAAGAAAGCCTTGTGATTATCCTTAGTGTCCTGTGCAATTTTCTCTCGAAGCTGGCCTTAGACAATCTTATGAGTGCCCGTAGTTTTTTGCTAATACTGATCAGTGATGCTGCCTTCCCTTTTTGGGGATTTTGCTGTATCATTTAGTAGCTTCCTCCTTCTATTGTATAGTTTGTTTATGGCTGGGGTCCACCAGACAGGACATCTGCCTTTGGAGGATTGGGTCTTGGTTTTATTCGGGATCGCATGATCCATGCATTTCTGAAGGTGTCCATAGAATGCGTTTATAGAGGAATCTGCGGTCTGGTCCGTATTTTCCACAGGCCCAGGGGCTTTGAAGGTTTCCACCTCAGTTTTGAGGGGTGTGAATTTGCTTTAGAGAAGTTGTTCACTGTGGTTTTCTGGGCAGGGGGTGGGGTCGGGATGTGAATATCCAGTGAGATTAGTTTATGGTCTGATCTTACCGGTAAGGGATACACTTCTGGTCTGGAGCACAGAGTCCCCATGTTGGTGATGATCAGGTCCAGTATGTTTTCCCTTCTTGTGGGAGTGGTAACAAGTTGTTCCATAGCATTTGAGTTCATGTATTCTAGGAATCTTTGGGCTAGGGTGTTGGAGCTAGAGTCATGCTCCCAGTCTATGTTTGGGTAGTTGAAGTCGCCCAATATAATGGGGTTTGGCGAGACCTTCATATTTTCCACTGTTCTCAGGAAGGCCAAGTGCGGTCCTTGGGTTTGGGAGGGTGGTCTGTAGCAGGCTATAACCTGGAAGGCAGTTTTACCCATTGTTAGTTGCACATGGATAGTCTCTGATGCTTGGTGCTTTGCCACCAACCTGGAGGTGTGGGTATCTTTGATGAATATCAATACTCCCCCTCCTTTTGTGGTTCGGTCCAAGTTTTGGGGCTGAAAAGCATGGTATGAGGTATAACCTGGTAGTGCTGGGGTGCTCTCAGTAGCCCTGAACCAAGTATCTGTTACTGCACAGATATCGATGTTCTCCATGCTAAGGAGAGTTTCGAGTGCATGCATCTTGAGGTTTAGACTTCTGGCATTGAGTAGCATTACTCTTAGTTTCTTATCCCTTGTGATACCTATGAAGGTGGGTTTG
This sequence comes from Protopterus annectens, assembly GCF_019279795.1. Lineage (NCBI taxonomy): Eukaryota > Metazoa > Chordata > Ceratodontiformes > Protopteridae > Protopterus > Protopterus annectens. The sequence continues at coordinate 1,206,086,861 of NC_056744.1, read as the reverse complement.
TCATTTGAGCCTTGCCTAACAAAGGCACTATGGGGGTAGCAAGAGCCTTTCCCAATATCCAAAAGCCCAGGGCTGACAGGTGCAAGCCGTCCCTAGTGAAGCAGGTGGTTCAACAGAAGATGAGTATGTGAGGGTGTAGTGCCTGTGATTAGTTAGCAGTGGCATATATGACTGCTCAAGTGGACAAATGCCAGGTAAGTCATATGCAATGTGTCACAGGCAACGTACATGTGAACAGGACAATCAGTGACGTTCTGTCAAGTGAGACATGGACATACATATAGTAATCTATGCAGATGTCACTAGGAGTCCACAGAAGCTCGGTAACTATGCATTGCAGGTGGGATCAGTATTCCAGGGTAATTGCAAGCAAACATGCATGCAAACAAAGATACAGTAAGCAAGGCTGCATGTAGTCCATTGTACAACAAACAAGCTGTACCACTTCCAGTAGGTAACACTGCAAATATGCAGGCACTATGCACATGTACATGGAAATACACAGGTCAGATGGCTAGGGTCCAGTCTCAGCGCACACAAGTGTACAGACCATGTACCGTCAGGATGTACAATAACTGGATGGAAACCCATGTGCTCATACCTGCAGTAATACACATGTCAAATAACAGACACTGAGCCTTCACTTTGTGGTTCCATACTTAGTAGGATGTATGCTACCTGGCCTGCCACCACAGTATCCCTGACATGTATGGGGACTCTCCCTCCTGTGACAGTTAGTTTTGTGTGTTGGGGCTGTCTAGCATGGTATGAGATGTGAGCTTGCAGTGCTAGGGTGCTCCTGTGTGTCCTGTACCAGTCGTGTAGTACTGCACACATATCAACATCCTTAAACATCCGCATTGCAGAGTCCAGTGTGGGCAACATGCCACTTGCAGTTTACATGTCCATCATTGCGTATTAATACTTTCATTACAGTACCCCCTGTGCTACCTATGTATGTAGTCTTCTGTTGACATCCTTACCACCAGTATGCCAACATGTGCAGATGATACACTATGGTACTTACCATGGGTGTAGATAACAGTACATGACAATCATACCCTTACTGCATCAGGCATGCTGTGATATACCCACAATTATTTCAGCACACAGTACTGTTAACAACATGATACTATTACTACACGTCTATGTAGTCACCCTGTGCATCACCAACATGTTAACCTGTACCTGCACTGATGTTACAGATTGCAGGAGGTGGCACAGTTTCATCATATGCACAGGGTGTGAACTTGGTATGCCTGAGTCAGCCACCGATACCTCCAATTGACATGTATGTGTATGTGTGTTGGTGAGGGACAGCAGTACAAGGTGGGGCAATGTTGATGCAGTGTGTGCATGTATGCGGCAGCCCTAGGTGTTGTCAATTCGCATGTGTGTATGGATGCACACAGTTCCACCTCATGGCTGCCATATACTGATGTTTGTGGACAGCCACAGACTGTACCTGCCAGGTCATACAGATCAGTGTCTCTGGCCACGGACACGGTACCTGTGCCTTGCAGGGGTGCTACGGACTGTATCCAGTACCAACCCAGACTGATTACTGTCATCAGAAGCAGGTGTTCGTTGACTGGACACAGATCCCTGTCAGGCCTGGCCAGAGCCACGTGCACGTGGTCTCCTGGGGCGATCTGATGACAGCACAGACCCAGTATTGCTGGGGCTGCTGCTGGCACTATGGGGGCAGCCGCAGCCCTGTTGTCATCCGCGATGACTGCCAGCTGCTGCTGTTGCTGGCATACGCCCACGTTGACGCCTCAACCGTCCACCATCTCCCTGGCTCATGGACATGTAGTTTTGGAACCGGTCTAATATGTTCCCACAACATCTGTCTATGACATCGGTGAAATTACGGATGGCAGCTGCAATGTCACGCATACTGTCAGTCATGGCTGTGCGATATGCTGTCAGCTCCCTCAGACCCTGTCTGGTGTACCGTTCCATACGTGACTGTGCCTGCATGACAGCCCAAAACATAGCTGAGGTTGTAAGACCTCTGTGGGCACGTCTGACAGTGGCAGTACACCCACGGATGCTCCCACGAGAACTCCTGGACATCTGTCTGTGTGGTACCATCTCAGGGCCATGCCCATGGCTGCTGTGTGGGGAGGCATGTGCCACAGATATCACATTACCCTTGTCAATGCCCACTGTATGCTGTCCATCACCTAGGGACATTGGTGACAAAGGGTGTATTGGCAGGATAACTGTGCGCATTGATGGGGTTGACAGCTGTGTACTGTCAATCGGCTGACCAGTGATGGACCCTGGCATACCTTCCTGTGCCATTACACAGATGTCATCATTATCAGTACCCATGGCACCTGATTCAGGTTCCCCGCTGCATGACACCAGAGCAGCACCAGACCCTGTGGGAGGGAAACAGGACACACAGTTTACAATGTCTACACAATATTACCAGTTATGCACACATCCACACATGCACAGGTCCAGACATGCACAAGTGCACACATGCACACATGCACAGGTGCACACATGCACACATGCACAGGTGCACACATGCACACATGCACACATGCACAGTTGCACACATGCACACATGCACACATGTGCACGTGCACACATGCACACATGCACACATGCGCACATGCGCACATGCACACATGCACACATGCACAGGTGCACACATGCACACATGCACACGTGCACACATGCATACATGCACATGTGCACACGTGCACACATACACATGCATACAGTTGCACACAGTTGTACACTACTCAGTATGCGAGATATCAACACACAGACACAGACACACCTGCATGCATACACAGAGCACTACTAAGTGAGCCTAATATTACTATTACTATCAAGACTATTAAAGGTATTGTTAATACACACTCACTAGCATGGATAGGCTGCATTGCTGTTACACCGGAGGGACCTGCAGAAGTGAGGAAACTAATGTCAGTGGGCACAACTGTGCCATTGTTACTGAGTATGATACAGGTCAGTAGTACAACAGTCGCCTTTCACAGGTCAGCTGCTGATATTGAGGATATCCCACTTGCACATTAAATACTATGTTGACAGCAACAAACCAAGGACACACCTCACACATGCATTAACTACCAGTGTACACAACAGTCAACTATACTTATGGCATATTACCTGCACGCTCATAGTCTTGCTGCTGCGTGGCTCCACCCTCCATCATAATGCATGTCTGCTGCTGTTGTTGTTGTAGGTGGACTGGAGCCACTACACTCATGAGTAGTCCCTCCAGTCTGGTGAGTGAGGGATGTGTAGCCACCCCACCACCTGTGGCGACCTGTTGCCTGTGGATATCCGACGCACGCTGATGGACATTTCTGATTAAATCACTGCAGTGATGTCGTACCTGCTCATATGTCCTATTATGCGTGCCTGTGTCATTTACCCGATGGACCAGGTCTTGCCACAGTGCAGCCCTCTCCTGCTGATTCTGGCTGGTGCGGGAAAAGAGTATTGCATAATCCCGCACCAGGGTCTGGTGTATCTCCTCATCCTCAGCTGTGGAGTAAGCTGGATTTCGCGGGTGAGCCATGTTCCTGAAAAAGGAAATAACCTGATATTAGCAATATATGTCAGCAGAATTTGGCACACATACTACACATGCTACTCGACTGTTATGATACGACATATCTGACATATATAGCATCTGTTTGTCTATTGGTGGATACACATGTAAATGGCCAGGTATCAGTGCTCAGCCAGCAACTGTGCAACAGTACCTGGCACACTCCATATGATATACTACCAAACCCCAGCAGTCAGAACACTGATTCAGTCCACAGCACCTCCTCACTCTGGGGGGTTGTATCTAGGTACTGTATGGGCTACATCATCAACTACTGTGAGCTGACCACAAACTAATTGCCCTGGATATACATATCCCACCTCCACCACCAGAACAAACGACTATAGTGAATAACATTGCAAATGCAAACTTTACACTTTGTAACAGTGACATGGTATCCTTTCAGCCCACTGGGCCAGTGGAAGACACAACCCACAATGCTGACCCCTTCACAAATGCTTTCTACGGACATCTCCGAGGATGCATAGATCATGCAATCCCATATATGACCAAGACACTCTCCACAAAGGGACAGCATCCTGTCTGGTGGACCCCAGCCATAGACAGATTGTATTACAAAAGATGGAAGCTACTGCAAGACAGAGCATAATTCCATAAAGGGAAGGCATGTCTGAGCAGCACTGGTAAGGATCTATTTTCCCTCATACAAACATCCATGGGCAACTTTGAGAGGGAAATCAAGAGGGACACTACAGATAACCACAAGGCCTTCTTCAGTTATGTTAGCAACCTGGTCAGAATCCCTCCACTATGCTCATAGTTAGTACACAACAACAAATAATTCACTGAAACCACAGATATTGACAACATTGTGGCAGACAGGTTCAGTGCAGGTTTCACCCCTCCCTCTCCTCCAAAATAAGACATAGTTATCCCAGCTGACTGTAACCTCCCTGTCATCACAGATGTCCAGGTGAGAGACGCCCTCAGGAAAGCAGAATACACAACATGAACGGGACCTGATGGTATCCCCGGTTGCATGCTGCATGAACTCCGACAGGAGCTAAACACACATATAGAAGTGCTATTTAACACTAGCCTGACTACAGGATATGTACCTGTACACTGGCACACAGCAGCAGTGGTTCCACTCCACGAAGGAGGCACCTCAACATACCAGTACAATACAACACAATACAATACATTATAATATAATACTATACAATATGCTATTGCCCCTGGGACTACAGCAGCATACTGTTCTGCTACCCTGACCATTGTGACACATGTGGTGTGATGGTACCTGCTGCTGTCAAACAGTTACACAGGGTGACCCATATGGCATATTACCTATCTAACTAACATTCAGCAGGGGTATGTGTGACATGTACTCATGGGGAGTCTTGCTTCTTAACACTGTGTGGTTTATTGCAGGGTATGTCTTATCTGTGGGTAGGAACCTTTACCTCCAAATGTGCTCTCTATTGCAGTGGCACGGACAACACACAGCAGTCATTTAGGTTGTGGATGGTGTGAGGTGTTACTATGGTTGTTGGACATCTGTCATGGGTGTGACTTAAGTATGTAAATCCAGGAGTGGTAACCTCTATGTGGGTAGTATGTGTGTACTCTGTGGTGTTGTCAGTCACTGTGCATTGGTAATGTGTTTGAGTGCATTGTCACAGTGTTGTACATGTCACTGTGTCCTTCTCCATATCTGCAGCTGTCATGTGAGGTACATACCATGGCAGCCATTATGTGGTGTGGAGGGTACACTGACCTACATGTCCATAGCTGACACACCATGTCTGCTGACACATACCATGTGCAGGTATTCCAGGAATAGTGTGCCACTGTGAATATCATTGGGGGGACTATTGTACACATTTATGACCCTGTTCACCCCTGACACATGCAGTGGTGGGCAGCCAATCACATATCTGGTGGTTACTGGTGTAGGTGATTTGAAATGGGGTATGGTACTCCAGTTTTGACACTGGTGTTCACTCCATGCCTTTGTCACCAGGCACCTGTTGCAATACATCTGTACGCATGTGCCTCACTCAGAATATATATGCATCTCTCTCTCTCTCTCTATATATATATATATATATATATATATATATATATATATATATGTATATAGATGTATCTATATATATATATATATATATATATATATATATATATATATATATATATATATATATATATATATATATATATATATATATATATATATATATATATATATGTCTGTATATATATATATATATATATATATATATATATATATATATATATATATATATATATATATTCATGTACATATATTGCTATAAATATGGAGAGGGGGGTGTGACAGGGAGGGGGTGAGAGTGACAGAGGGGGTGGGACAGGGGGTTGAGGTCATCATATACATTCATACCTGTAGATAGTCAGATCTGTCTGTCTATGTATATGTATCTACATATATCTATATCTGTATGTGTCTATTACATATATATGTTTGTACATATTCTATCTGTCTACATCTGTCTATGTATTCCTACATCTCTATGTATGTATACATATATGCATATTATATATATATATATATATATATATATATATATATATATATATATATATATACATACATACATATTTTGACATACATATGTATCCATATGATAGATAGGTATATCAACATGTTTGTTTACCATACTGTATACACACACTACATACTGCTAAACATACATAACTGTGAAACCTACTTTGTACATTGCACTACAACCTACATTCAACCTACATTGATATGTGCACATAGATGCTCTCACATACAAATGTATGTACAGCCTTCACTGATAGTTGCTGTATGTCCCCTGCCCGTTGCACATCTTCATATACATATGGATACAGACCAATGACACATATGGAGGGTTCACAGTATGTAGACCTTTATAGTATTACTTTACATTACCTGTGTTTGTCACAGCTGCTTGTGTTGCTGTCTGGTTTTGTGTCCTGCTGCTCCACTTGCCAGTTGTCAGCTTTCAGGTGGCTGTTGCTGACCAGTTTTGTTTGTGTATGTTTAATTTTGTGTTTCTCTGTCTCTGTCTCTCTCTCTCTCTCTCTCTGTCTCTGACTTCCTCCTCATGGTGCAATGAAAGTATTGCATGTGTGGACTGGGAGTACAGCATGCTTTTGTAGGTATCTGCATATGTCCATGTGATGGCCTCTGCACCAGTTGTTAGCCAGCATTTGCTAATTGCATGCAGCCAGTTGTGTACTGATTGCAGTTCTCACTGTGATTTCAGAACAGTGCTATAAAAAGGTATGTGAGATAGGCGTAGCCCTTTCAGATTTTAAGGGCAGGGACCATGCTGGTATGCTGTGGACAATGTTCTGTGAGGGTAAAGGTTGGTATCTCTCTCATATTTCCAGCTGCGTTGTAGATTAACATTTCTCCATTCATTTCTCCAGTTTTCTGTACTAACTGTGTATGTACACTGACACCTACGACTACTACTACTGTTAATGTGTGTGTGTGCGCTTTCCTGTGTGACATGTGGTGTAACTGGTGTATAGCAGTGGCTCTTGCACTTTGTTGCTATGGCTTCAATATTTGCCCTTTACAGTCACTATTTGTATGCCTGCTAGGTGTCCTGACTGTAGTGTGCTGCTGTGGCTTTCCTATTTTCCATGTACATTCACACCTTGGAATGCTTGCTATATCTGCTAGGGTGTTACAGCATGCAGTGTGGTCTGGCCATGGTATGGGCCTTGACATCTATTAGAGCATTTGAGTATGCTGCTGAGCAGGCCCCAGAGACTCTCAGGTGCATCTGTTATCTGCCTCATGGAATGGTACATATCAGTTGGGTACACCCATTAAATTGTCTGGTATGCTGCAGTTGTGACTGTGGGATAGCATGAGCATATGTATTATTATGCTTTTTCTGCCATGCAAGTGGTGCATACTTTCAGGACTTCATAGTTACCATTGCATGTGTTGTAACACCTTTCAGCCTACTGTTTGTACATTTCACATGGAGTCTGTGGGGCATCCCTGTAACTCAGTCACTGTTGCTATGTCTAGGCTCTTAACTATTCAAATATGGTGGTGTCAGACCTCTCATGTGTACAAATATTTGCAGGTTGTACACATTTCTCCCTCATATTTTGGTCAATATCTCATGCACAGCTTTTTCTGGCAAATCACTCTGGGCTCAAGTCAGAATATAGTGACAAACATTTAAGTTTCAGACTTCATACCCTTCCAAACATCCCACAAAATGCAGAACCTGTTACTCTCTGAACTGTCTAAGTTTGCTGAAACATTATTTGTAATGTGTCCCTGGTTTTGGCCCTTTGCTCCACATATTTTATTACTTGGTCCGGATGTGTTCCTGTAACAGGTTGTGGGGTATGGGCAGTGATTATCCTGCTGTGAGTATGTGTGTGGCTTGCAAGGTTCTACAGTGACATTATTACCTACTAGCTACCAACTAGCATGGCTGTTTCTGTTCACACACTACTATCATAGATATCCACTAGATTTGACAGTAAATATACATGACATGCTGTGTGTACTACACACCCTATATTCCCTTTACATTCATTCCTACTATTACATGATATATTTATTTTAGCACAATGTGCTTGTAAAACAGTCATGGCTTAGTGGTAAGTCATGCAGACTACTGTTTCCAAGGTCCTGGGTTCGGGACTGACAGTGGGATTTTATTTTGCTTTTGAACTGACTACAGGACCTGTCAATCAGAGTGACTAAGGCACTTTTAAGCAGTTGTAATCGGGTTAGCGCTGGTTTGCGCTGAGCTCACGCATGTGCACTGGCATTCAGCTCCACGCACACCCGCTTACAACCGCTTAAATGTGCTTACTCTTGTGCACACCCGCGCTATTTTCTTTGAAAGAAATGAAAATGGGGAGACAGGAAAGTGGTGAAAAAGGGGTCACAAAGAGGGTAAGACAGTAGGGAAATAAGCTCGGGTTTTGCAGGAGGGTTGTAGGTAAGGCCCATAGCTGCAAATTTCTTCATCAGCAACAGCTGTGCATATGTATGCAATTTGGTGTGACATTTGAAACCTTCCACCCCTGAGAGAGTTGTCAGGACAACAATAATACTTGTTGTACAGCCAATTGTAATTGTTTGTTTCCATGTCCAGCAGACATATGTGCGGAATGGGCAGCTATGTATGGGGCGTAATTTTTTTTGGGTACAGAGTGCCCCCCTTTTTTTTTTCAGCTGAGAGTGGTATGTCAGGTGAAGGAAGTCAGTATAGCTGGGGAGGTAGGTTGGGTAGGTCAACAGACAAGACAAACAAGACGCATACAGGGGCGGTGTATGACACGTATGACGGGGATGGATGTTTGGATATCCAGAGCCCATGAGCCCACAGATGGCAACAGTGGAACTGATATCCTCACCCATGGGCAGTTGCCACTGTTCCTTCACTGCCCAGGATGGGGCTGTGCTAGGGGCTGTGTAGGCCGGGCAGCAGGCATGCCCGTAAGTTGTACCACCTGTGCCTCAAGCTGGCGTAGGGGCCCAAGAACAGAGTCCCGGATCTCCCTACGCACCACAGTCCGGACGCTATGGAGGGTGAGTGGTGGTTCTCCTCCAGCCACGCTTGCAGAGGGGGGACGGGCCCCATCCCCTGCAGCGCTTCCACCAGCAGGTGGCACAGGGCCACCGGAGGAGGGTCCAGACTGGGCACTAGTGCCAGGTGCACTCACCAGCTGAGGTGGGAGAGGTGGGTCCGCTGGAACCCGCCTTCCCTGTCGTCCTATGTTTTGCATTATGTCATGACAGTTTGGGTTAGTAACATACAATACCATTTGCAATTAGTTGTAACAACATGCATTAGTATTTCCATTAACCAAACACCCAGATATTCACACCATTGAACAGCGAGCATAACACATGCATAATTTGAACAGCAATACACAGTCTAACAACATGCAGGGTTGATTGATGGCAACAGGCCATCAGGTTTGAATGTATGAACAGGGCAGATGCATCAACGTACATGCAAATATTTATGACCCAACAGGACAAATGTCAGGGGTGTTAATTGTGATTGCACATACCAATTTCACGTGGAATGGATTATATGTGGTTATAGGGTGGGGTGAAGAAAATATTATTAACACCTTCGAATACCAATATATATGCTGTACATTTCTAATAGCTACAGATATATACACACTACTGTTCTAACTACAGTTTCCTATATGATAACTACTTCAATTTGGTGATAGGACTGTTACTGCTACATCAATATACATTTTATTGTTATTCATACACGTTCATATCTGGCTTTGTTCAGCTACATTATCCTGCTACATTTGCTTTATATAGCTATAGATAACTGTGGATGTTTGATATTGCAGACAATCATACTATCTGCATATTGCAGACTGAGAGCAACATATCCAGATTTTGGGATACACATTCCAGCTGCAGCAACACTTTGAACACATTTTGCAGTTTGGTTCTACTTGTCACATTCATTTCATTCTGTACTGACTGCAGTATACTTTATTCAGGGGTTATTACTACTTTATTGGTGGATTCATAACTCTTTCTCATACTCTCTCACTTGTTTTCATTTTACTATTCAGGATGGTACTTACTTCTATGCTTTATTGACATGTTTTACCTGTGGTTATTACAATCCTTTCCAGCAGTCTCAATTCTGTCATGTTTCAGTAGTTCAACAGGGATATATTTCACACATGTGATTTGCTCATCTTCTGCAGCTGTACTTTTCAGCCTGCTGCAGGTTGGGCATCTTTATTTCAGACTTTATTTCAGACATTTTCATTTTTCTGTTTGGATTACAGACTGCAACACACTTTTGTAATCAAGCAATACTTGCAAACACTTTTACACTGTTACTTTCACATTTTATTACTTAGTGACTACACTGCACTATTTTGCTAACTGTCATACTTTTATATTTCTTTACAGTTACTGGGAGTGGATTACTGACCTGCCTGGTGGCACAACCGCACCAGCCTATCGCCATAGGCTCTGCGGTTCGCAGAACAGACACCTGCAGCTGTAATATAAATGTAATATTGGAATACACATCTCCATAATATCAGCTAATTTAATTTCTGACATACATAATTAAATGTAACTTACTCAGTAGTGGGGCGTTGGGCATTTGCCGGGCCTCCTGGATCCAAAGGTTCAATAGGTCCCGCTTGCGTCTCTTCAGGTCCGCATGGTGGTGACGGACCTGCTCACCAGTCCTTGGAATCCCTGTGACACTGGTGAGATCATGAGCCAACCGGTCCCACGCCTCAGCCCTATATGCTCCCCAGAGGACCTGGCCCTGCATGAGTTGGGCCTCATGATTGTGGACTAGGAGCCAGACCATGTATCTGGACTCCTCAATGCCCCACCTCTGTGCTCGAAAGCAACTACCCTCACCTACTCCTGACATTCTGGCTGCAAGTCAGTTCTACAATCATTTATGCTGTGTATTCCCGCCTACGGGGCTTATATATGCCGTTTTTCCCGCACTTATCTGTGATTGGCCATTTTGGAATTGTATCAACTTCACAAAACTTGCTTTTTCATGCTCCACTTTCTATTCATTCCTATATATTTGCTATTACTGCATTTCTAAGTACAGCTGTCATGGCTTAGTGGTTCAGTACCTTGACTATGGTGCATGGTATCCTGTGTTCGAACCTGGCCACTGCTTTTTATATTTTATGACTGTCTAGACAGGCTAGAGGGTGTGTCTGTGTAAAGGCAGTTTTGTTACAACTTGCTCAACGTTGCCCATCGATTAGCTTGTTAGCGCGGTGCGCAGCTCCACGCAAATGGATTATGCTGGTTTACGCTTCATTTGGCTGTTAGCACACATATTACGCTCAGCTCAGCTAGGGGCACACAGTTTCAGTGTGTTAAACCACTGCTCACCTACAGGCACTCATTTTGCACCTGTTAAACCACTGCTCACCTACGGGCAGATGCACTCACCATGTTAAACTGTAGCTCAACTATAGGCACATCTCGCATTTTTTATTGTTTTGTTATCTCACATTTCTTCAAAATAAATGGACTATTTCATTACATTTTACATAAAATATGATTTTATATGTGCACATATTTGTCAGGGACTTGTTTCGTGCTTATTTTACTGCAAATACAAATTGATGTTGTGGGGGCTTGAACCATGGATGCCTGCTCTTCAGCCGACATCTCTACCACTACGCTATTGCTTCTTGGCTTACTTTACATATTTAGTTCTTATATACTTTTCCACTGACCGCTAACTGTAGCTAAGCTACGGGCACGCCCGCGCAAACGAGCGCACTCACGGGAAAACATCTTTACGATTTAAAAAAAATATATAATATGTTCATTTATATATTTTATGTTCATAGTCTGTGGGAGCATGTGTTGTGTTGTGTTTATTCACATTTCCATGGCCTCTGTCGTGGGTGTTTACTTTGGACACTTTTACACTTCTGGGGGCGTGTCCGCTTGTAGGGCTCGGCCTACGGACACGCCCAGTACTGTCTTACACGGACCGTGTTAGCCTTAGGTGTGATTCAGCATGCCCTCATGCATATGCATGACATGCTGATGTCACACCGTTTAACTGCAGCCTCCGTGTAAGCCTTGTATCTCTTACACGGAGGCTTCGTGAATCCTGCCCATGGTCTTAGCAGAACACATGATGTATGCACGTGGATTTAGATTCAGGAATTTTAAAGTACAGAAATTTAACTTTTGTATCTGTGTGTATGTGAGTGGAGAGGGTTACTACAGAGCTTTCTGGTTTGAGGATGAAGGCCGTCCCGTGGCAAAGGGCCTAGAAATAAGAATGCCCACTACCCTACATTCAGTGCTATATACAAAATATTCAGCTCCAGAGTGGAACAACAACATAATGCAGCATAGTACTCTGATTCATTTGAGAAGCATTTTTGGTGGGTGGGATTATAGTGGTCACATTAATATATTAAGTCTTTAATTGTTCCTGTATCAGACTAGCAACCATGAAGCTTCTCCAAGTAGAAGTTAAAGTGGCAGAATCTAGGGTTGTTGAATTCATAAAAAAGGGCAGTCTTATATTACACAGGCTGTAAAACTGTAATGCTAGCTAATTAGGTATGACTAATCATAATAATAAGTGATAGGATGTACACAGTTTGAATAGGAAGCATGCATGTTTTTGCCACTTGCCTTTTTGTAATGAATGAAGCATTTACTTTTGAAACAGGACAGTATTTTTATGAATTTTCCTTGAAACATTTTTGACATGATAAAAAAGACAAAACCGCAATTCAGAATATGTTCAAGATGTTCAAAAGTATTAATTTTACGTAGCTATAATCTGCTAGGGAAACAGAAGGAATTCTGTGTGAATTTAGCTTAATTGGGGTGTTAATCATCAAAGCTTACGCCCCTTTTACAGTAGAATTGTTCCTCACAGTAATAGACCATTATGTATAAACTAGCAGCAGATATCTGCAAAACTCTAGTTCAATCTCCTTTTTACTTTTTTTACATATTTGTCTGTTGTAATGATCACATCATATGTAGAATCATCATTTTGTAAAACATAGTCTTTGGACTTAACTTGGGCTGTTCAATGTACCGACAGCAGGGACTGTACCCAAGAAGTAATAATATCAGTGATCCCTTCCAGTCTACTTTTCATGTCATACATAGTACTGGGGTGGCCCTTATTAGGGTATTTTACATTATTGTTATGGTGAGGGATGGACACCACTATTCTGTCCTGCTCGTATTAGATCTGTTATTAGTGTATGATATGGTGGATCAGCCCATCTTACTTGATGAGCATTATTAGCTCAAATATGTAGCTGAGCACTACTGTCTTGAAGTTATAAGTGCTTCTCGTTTGCTCTGTTGCTTTTATTTCATGTCGCATAATGTGAAGAGCAGCACTGAGTGTACCTCCTTTACAATCATAGCTAAATTATGGGTACTGAGATGAACTTTTCCCCTTCATTAGTACTGCAATAGCATCTTCCTTCACCTCTCATGTGTTTTACACCAGACCAGATAAAACTACACTTATCTGCACTAACTTGTTACCAATGTAAGTAGTCTGTGCACTGGTGTTCTAAGTAGCTTGTTAATTCCAGAAACGTCTTTCCTTGTACACACCGTCTGTTCCCACTCCTCACTAATTTCCTTTCACACAATGCACTAGGCATCAAGGAGAGGCAACAAAACAGCTTTCCCTCCATTGCCAGCCTTCTAGCATTTGGTATCCTGAGGCAAAAGTATAAGACCTGCTTCAGTATCACTTAAAATGAGCTCCTGCTAAAGTGAGGAGATTCTATCTGTGAGAGGAATAAAAAAATAGCAAACTTGGAGGCATCCATCTCCCAGGCTGCTGTATGTAGTAAGTATCACACTTCCATACCTCTACCTTACAAATGCAACATCCTCATACTGACAACACAGACTTGTTGTATGCTGATGCAATTAAACAAATATCTACCCAAGACTATAACTCTTAAGACTACGCATCAGCCAAAGCCCCCAATTCATCTACTACACGCAACTACTCATCAACATGCCACCAATAACATACAACTCCTTTATGTGGCATGACAAATACAGCTTCTGGAATCATCCTAGTAAGTGGTGACTCTTTTGTTATACACACTGACACCATATTCACTAGGCTGGTTAAGGATAGGGTTACAGTCGGTTGACCCATGGGAAGCACAATTTCAGATATAAAGGGCTGTCAAGACCCTCCTCCACCAGCAAGTATGTCTATGTCATGATAGTAGTCCACATGACATAAATAGTCTGACATGAAAACCAACAAAAGACATGCAGAAATAAATGTTGGAACTAGCCATGCAAATTTTATACAACGATAAGATTCTAGTCCTCAGTGGAATTTTTTCTTTCACCAAAAATTATGTCTAGATTTAAAGAAAGATAATTGGGTTTAACAGTTGGCTAAGTAACCAGTGTAATTCCAGTGGGGGCATAGTTTGAATTGCCGTAGCTAATATTCAAAAGCCTAGACCTGGCAAAGCAGTGTATCAGTTGACCATCTCATTCCATGCTGACAGATATTGCACCTCCTTAGAATGACACCAGAAACTAAGCCAATTATTAATGTCAATTATCTTTTGTTTGTATTGTGGCATCATCCTTGGAGAAGGTAAAATGCTACTCAATGCTAGGCTCATACCTGTCTCTGACACTTATTCCGAGAGCTCCATGATGTCTTGCTTCATAAAGTCTAGGGAGGTATGTCTCAGGTCATATACTCCCACATGGACTATTACTGAGTCATATTGGTACTTGTGGTTCAATGACCCGAGTGCATGCATAAAGTGGTGGATCCTAACCCCCTGATAAGCAACTGACTGTGACTTTCTCCTTACTCAGCCTGGTGAGAGGTACATCAGTGTGTCTCCCAACTGAGTCTCCAATGACTAAAATGTTGGATTCTGTGGTGGTTTGCCTTATGAGCTTAGAGGTAGAGACTCCATGACATATAGCTCTATGTGTTGATGTGGGTGTTGTTTTGAAAGAGTGCATTTGGGGCTGTTGAGGGTATTTGGTATGTGTACTTTGTCTAAGAGGTCTTCATGGTTTAGGAAGGTTACATTTAAGTGCCTCAGCATATGTGAGTCAATGTGTCTGCTTTGAATTGTGTGTGATGGGTGCAGCATGTGTACTACTGACAACCTTATTGACATTAGGAGAACTTTTATGTGAGATCTTTGCCTCCATTGACATTGTGAAATTACACCTCTCACATACCATATCAATTGCCTCAGGATGCCTATATCCACCAAGCTGGTAATGGAGGATAGTGAGAATGTTCATATCCATGGCAACAGACCCTTTTTAGTGATTAGACAGTTGGAGTAAGAATATAAAACAATGTCAGGAGTATCTGGTTTGCAACTATGGGGGCAGTGCTTGTCAGTGCAATCTAGTTGTGCTGTGTGCAACTAGGTATTGGAGAAATTTCAGTCATGCTATTACAAGAAAAAAAATGTCACTCAAGGTCTCTGAGTCTGTACA
Organism: Protopterus annectens; assembly: GCF_019279795.1. NCBI lineage: Eukaryota > Metazoa > Chordata > Ceratodontiformes > Protopteridae > Protopterus > Protopterus annectens. The sequence continues at coordinate 1,206,071,235 of NC_056744.1, read as the reverse complement.
GGGTACTGCCAAACACTTGAGGGGAAACTAATACGTAGACCATGAAAATCTAAGTATGAAGTATTTAGACAGATATTCTGAAGTCAGAAACAAAATCAAGCAGTATTTACTGAAAATAAAGAATTAGCTTGTCAAGAATGATGAAAAAAGGAGTCACATGAATGACTACTGCCTGGCTGCTACTAGTGCTGGTCTCACCACAGCCTCACACTGCTAGGATACAAGCATCAGAAGTAAACATTAGCACCAATCCCAAGATGAGAAGCAGGTCACAGCCTATTTGGTGATCCATAGTCTTGTTCCAGTTGATTCAAGGGTATGTAGGCTTGTTGTAGCCTTTTCTTGGTAGATACCTTGAACAGCAACCAGACCAATCAGGAATGTTAAGCAGAGACACTCACTGTCAACCAGAAACAGTCAGGAATCAATGCACTCTGATTCCTTCACTCACCAGAAACAGAATATAAATGCAAATTCCAAGCTGTCACCTATAAAGCAATTATTAGGCTTTCTGGTGATTAGCAGTCTCCAGGAAATAATGTCCCTCTGCTCTTTCTCTCACCAGGAGACAACAGAGGCACTAATCCCAAGATTACTGAGAAGCAGAATGTGGGCTCTCCAATAACTGGTCATCTTGCAATAGTCATTTAAAGATAAGGTGAAAAAATGGGTTAATATCCTAAACATTGCAGTGTGCACTAAGCAGTTAGATATGAAAGCTGGCAACTTATGTTTTTGCTGTCTAAGTGTACAGCCACTAATTTTAAAAGAGCAAGATAGATTGAAAGGAGGTTGGCACTTTCGTATTCTGGTTCAATGGTATACAGTGCGATGGCCATTACATTTAAATAGTTGAAGGGGAGTGATTAAACAAAATGATAATTTTGTGCTTAGTCATACCAGCCAGTGAAAGGGGAGAGGGAAGGAGATATGTGGTCAAATTAACATAAGGGGCAGGCAACTAGAATGACAGTTGTGTTTAAGAACACAACAGCGACAGGGTGGTAAGGTGGAGAAAAAATTTAAAAATTTCTTTGTGACTCACAAGAGACACAACTGAGGTCTCTTTCCAAGCTGTAATATGCAATTAAAAGCAAAATACAAGTAAAACACAATGTACATAAAACAAATCACAGTATACAAAATATAGAAAAAGGCAATAAAGTGATACAAAATACAAGAAATCAAAATCAAACTAACCTTTCCCTCAGAGCAAACAGTGTCTTCCCCATAGTGCCTTTTTAGGCAATGCCAGACTGAAAGTACTTCTGACATAGCAAATTCAAACCAAGAAAATCTAAAGGTATTACTGTTCATTATTAGGAGTCTAAATAAAAAGAATGACATTCCTTAGAAGCTCTCTTCACCCTAGAGAATACTGATGTCTGTGCAGCAGTGAAACATAGTTTAAAGCTGCAGAGAGCACACCAACAGTGCAAGGTTATAATGCCTTCTACACATTTAGACCAGCTACTAGACAGGCAGGGACTAAAGGTGGAGGTGTCCCTATTTACATAAAAAATAAATATACCACAAGGCTGGTCAAACAGGACAATGTACTTGATCTGCTCCATGTTCAAATCACAATAGGCAAAATCCAGGACCACTACCTTGCAAGCACTAGGTCTCCCTCTATGACCCAGGAAATCCATACCATGTATTCAAACAGGTCTACTTCAGATGACTGAAATTTCATTTGACCAGCTTTCATTTGACCGAGACCAAAATACCTAATTTTCAAAATACAGAAAACTCACTTGACTGAAACTCATAATACTGAAACCTTACAATGCTACATTTCAAAATACTAACTTGTAAACCATAGACATGCACACTTGCAACACCAATGACTAACTCTTTCTAGAATTTAAAAACTACTTACATACCCTCTTAACAGAAACTGGACGATATAAAAGCAAACTAGGTGGGGGGCTGTGCCCCCCACACCCCCCCCTAACTATATATATTAACTCCAGGATTGTACAGTGGGGAAAAGAGCATACACCTTTACTTACCGTACAATAGCCTACATGCTGCCACTACTGCTGGGAACACACAAAACATCCGTCATATTACTTTAGATACTTCCCATAAAAATGTAAACAGACATACCCACATTTAGAAACACTATAACACTACTTTCTACATGACTATCGGTATTCTGACAATACGCACTATAAGTTACAGTAATTGTTTTTATCACAAGCAAGTCACAGGAGAAGGGAAACCCACATCATGTCTATGGCTTACAATTCAGTATAATGAGATTCAGTCAAATGAGTTTTCAGTGTTTTGAAAATTTGGTATTATGGTTTTGGTCAAATGCAATTCAGTCAAATGAGATTTCAGTCATGTGAAGTAGACCAATTTAAACTTATTAAAAGCACTATCATCCAATGCAGTAAAATATTCATAGGTAACTTTACTTACCCCACTATTAACTGTGAATTCTATATGACACCAGATGTACAAGCACAAAGATTCCTGGATTTTGTAAACACAAACTCCCTGGACCAGATAGTCAGTACACCAACCAGGGGTGCAAACATTCTGGATCAGATCCTCATTAATATGGGAGAGTGTTCACACCCCCATTGCAATGTCTTCCCTGGAATGGTCAGACCACAAAATGCACTCCTTTAAAGTAAAAGTAAAACCGGGACCCTCAGCTAAACCTGGAATATTCAGGACCTGCTATAAGGCTAAGCTCCTGCTATTAAGTGATAATCTGGCAAACTTTCAAGCCCACATAAATCCTGAAAACACTACTGCCTGCACAGAACTGCTCACAGAAACCATGTACAAGCATGTTAGCTGCATAGAGGCAGTTGTACCTACCAAGAAGTACAGAACTAACTCCAAAAACAAGCCTCCCTGGTGGAATCACAACATCAATAAGCTGTATAACAGATGGAAGAAAATGATAGCAAAAATTAGGAGGTGCATCACCCAGCAGGATAAAATTGCGCTCATCAAATTAAACAAGTCACAAATAAAATGTACCAAAGCCAAATCTGATACAAATTTAGCCTCACAGGACAAAGACAACCACGAGACATTCTTTAGCTATGTCCGCAACCTCAAAGGCAACACAGAATTGTGTGCAGAGCTCATTGTAAATGGGGGCCCCTATACTAAGCCAGAAAATATAGCAAACCTACTGAAGGATAAATTCAGCTCCAACTTTACCCCTCTGTCTCCCTCAACCTTTCCTCAGGCAATACCATTAAATATAAATCCCCCTAATGAACAGGTCCCTAATGCTCTCTCTAATGGGCCCAGTAAATGTCCCATTATGCCTTCTAATAGCAAGAAACATGACCTATCAGGGCCTCTGGAATTACTATTTAACTGTAGCCTCCAAACAGGCTTTGTGCCTCATGAATGGAGAACAGCAACAGTAATCACTCTGCACAAAGGGGTGCCATCTACAGACCCTGGAAACTACAGGCCCATAAGTCTCACTAGTCCTATATGTAAAGACATGGAAAACATTATCATGAAAATGATCAATAGTGATGTAGTAAACCTCCAGACACTGGACCAAACCCACTTTGGTTTCGTCAAAAGCAGATCATGCCTACTCAACCTGGTGGACTTCTTTGAGAAGGTAACCAAAGCAATGGATGAACGCAAAATGATTCACACTGCCTACCTTGACCTGGCCAAGGCATTTGACACAATACCCTACTCTGGCATTGCTGATAAAGTCAAGAGGTTAGGTACAAACTCTTATGTCACCCAGTGGATATACAGCTGGCTCATAGACAGGACCCAGGATGTTATAAATGGGGAGTGCACCTCTACAAAGAGGCCAGTCACAAGTGGATTCCCTCAGGGATCAGTCCTTGGACCGCTTCTTTTTGGCATTTACTTCTCTGACGTCAAGGCCAATGTCAATGGTCTCTGGCTAACTAAGTTTGCAGATGATTGCAAATTAGGAGCTGTCATTGAATCCCACACTGACACAAATGTTCTCCAGGACAAGCTGACACAGAGAAACAACTAGTGTCAGAGGCATGGAATAAAACTAAATGCCAAGAAATACATAATAGTATTCGTCTGGAAAGCATCCACCCCTGGTAAATATCATATCGACAACACACCCCATAGAATTGACCCACAAGTCAGGGACTTAGGGACATACACAGATAGCAATCTAGCCTTCAAACATCACTTGTCTACAGTAGTGCGGAAATCATTCTGTGTTGCTTAACTTATAAACAAAGCTATGGCATCTAAGTCCAAGGAAGTTGTTGTTCCACTGTATTTGGCATTAATCAGACCTACCATTGAGTACAATACACCCTTTGGTATGTACCTAACCAGGCATATCCAACTACTGGAATGTCCACAGAGATTCCTCACTAATAGAATACAGGGAGTAAGTAAAATGCCCTGTGCAGACTTCCTCAAGGGCCTATCCCTGTATTCTGTCTCCTACAGGCTTTTGAGGGGAGATGTATGCCTGGCTTATTGTTAGACTCCACTCTGATGGATCTTCTGCATATCCACAAAACAAACAGCACCAGAATTACCCATTCTAAAGACTTATACATTGTCTGTGATATAAACAGGACCTGCTGGAGAGATAGGTATATTTATTTTATTTATTTTATTTATTTTACATCTGTTAACCGGGCTAGTCTAACTGGATATATTTTCATTTTCAGTAGAGGCCCGGGGAGAAAAGCTCCAGCAGTTATACAACTTAGAAAATCATCCACAGGGATTAAATAAAAATAAAAATAAAAATTACAAGTAAATAATGTTTAAAATTAAAAAGTATGCCTTGTAGGAAGTAGTAATAATATAGTGTAGGAATTACTCTTTAGGCATATCAAATTAGGAACAACAGTTAGTAACTCAAACAAGGAGTGAGCATGTAACAATCAATTTAGAGTAAGTAGTTGAAGTAAGAGTAGTAGAAATAAGAAGTAGCAGGAGGTGAAATTAGAAAAAGAAGAAGAGAGGAAGAAGATTAGTCAGGATTGCTGCAGGGGCATAGCCAGTGAGAATTTAGGTGTTTTTTGAGGTTGTGTTTAAATAGAGGCAAGGAAGAAAGTAATGTTAGTTCATTTGGCAGTAGGTTCCAGATTTTTCCAACTGTGTTAGAAAAAAGAGAGTCTCCAGCCAAGTTGTTAGACTTGCATATGCAGGCAAGGAGTTTGTTGGAAGAGCACAGGGAGTTAAGAGTTTTGTAATGGAGGATGAGATTGGAGAGTATAGGAGTGTTGTTGGGTTGGTAGAAGATCTTGTGGGCAATGGTGAGTTGGGATACTATCAGTTGGTTTTGTAGTTCCAGCCAGCCTAGTTGCCTTAGATTCAAACAGTGGTGGGTTCTAAAGGGCTTGCCAGTTGCAAATCTGGCGATGTTATTATAAGAATTTGTTAGTTTGGTAAGATTATTTTTTTTTAGGTTAGTATATATGGGCGAAGCGTACAGAAGAGTTGATATTAAGTGAGAGTGAGCAATTTTAGTTCTGGCTATAGGGGTGAGGAAAGGTTTGATCCTGTATAAGGAACCAGTTTTTCTATTGACAGTTTTGATAGTGTTATTTATGTGGGTATCAAAAGTAAGGTGATTGTCAATAGTTATACCGAGCAGTTTGGTGGTTGTATCAGGAAGTATCATAGTGCTGTTATTGGAGGACACAGAGAAATCAATGGGTAAGGTTTTATTGGTGGGTGTAAAGAGGAGGAGCTTAGTTTTTTTAGCAATGAGAAGGAGGCATCTCTTAGTAAACCATGTTTCTACTATGTTAAATACATCTTGGGTTAGAGAGTGTAGTTCTGAAGGGGAGTTTGCTGAGCATACTAGGGTAGAATCGTCAGCATATTGAATGCAGGTGGCTTGTGGGAGTGCTAGATGGAGGTCATTGATAAATAATGAAAAGAGCAGCGGTCCTAGAATAGAGACTTGAGGGACTCCAAGGGTCACTAGCTGGAGGGATGATATATTGTTTTGGCAGAGAACTGCTTGTTGCCTATTGCTAAGGTAGGATCTGAACCATTTAATAGTCAGGTGATCGAAGGCAAGGGATTCTAGAGTGTTGATGAGGAGGGCATGGTTGACCATGACAAAAGCCTTTGAGAGGTCAATAAATAGAGCAGATGAGAGGATATTGTTATTGTGGTTTCTGTTGATGGTATCAATAAAAGATAGTAGAGCAGTTGTGGTACTATGTGATGGCCTAAAGCCATGTTGACAGTTTGCTATTATGTTATGTTGAGATAAATGATATAGTACTTGTTGGTGAATGCATTTTTCCATTATTTTAGATAGAGGCGATAATAGGGCTATTGGTCTGTAATTAGAGTAATCATTTGAATTGCCACCTTTATGAAGGGGAATAATATGGGAGATTTTCCAAATGTCAGGAATGGTTCCTTCTTTAATGGTTCTGTTAATGAGAATGGATACAGGGTATGCAATTACCTTAGCTGCTTTTTGCTGGTATTCTGATGGTATTTGGTCGGCAGAAGGGGTACTAGGTTTAAGTTTTTGGATGATTTTACAGATGAAAGTAGTAGAGATGGGTTCCAGTTTAAAAGTTGGTAGAGAAGATGATCTGGTAGTAGAAGGGCTAGAGTTATCTGGGATTAGTTGACTAGCTAGAGATTGAATGGTCTCTGTAAAGAAAGCATTGAATGAATTGGCAGTTTGAAGGGGGGTATTAGGATCTGTGTCAAGAGGGGTAGGTGTGTGAGAGTGTCCAGGGGAAAGGAGTTTGTTTATACTGGACCAAAACTTTTGGGGATTATTTTGATGAGTTTGCTGTAACTTACAGTAATAGTTCTTTTTGTCCATAAGAATTGCCTTTTTAGTTCAATTTCTCAGTTCCCTGAAGTAATGTTGATCAGAGATATTTTTGTTAGCCCTCCACTTAGCCCAGGATTTGTTTCTTAGTAGAATTTTTTTGTCTAGTTTCTTTAAAGAGCCAGGGGGCTGTTTTGGATTTCATACGGATAGACCGTATAGGTGCATGTTTGTCCAGGATGGATAAAAATGCAGAGTTTAGATATTTTATAGCTTCATCAAGTGGTAGAGTTTTTAAGGGGTTCCAGTTACAGGCACTGAGTTCATTTTGGAATGATTCTTGGTTGAAGTGTTTATTGGAACGTGCAGTCCTAAAAGTAGAGGGTTTAGGCAGATCTTGTTTTTGTTTAATAATGTAGGTTAAAGCATGATCACTTAAATCATCTGGGAGAGTGCCTACCTTATAGGCATATTCATGTCTGTTTATAAGTATCCAGTCTAAGGTACTCTCTTTATTGTTTGGTTTGTTGATTCTGGTTGTGGAGGTGATTGTTTGAGTGAAGCCATGGAGGCTAATGTGAGAGGTGGGGTTGTCTGCATTAACACTTTTCCAGTCAGTATTAAAATCACCTAGTATTACTGTTTCTTGGGGATAAGCTGAGGATATCCAGTTTAGTATACCTTCGATAATGCTGATGTTATTGCCAGGTGGTAGGTAGATACAGATAATATATAAAGCTTTATTTGGGTTCATTTGGAGTTTGGTGGTCAGGATTTCAGCATTGCTATCATGAGGTGGGTTACATGGTAATGTGGAGATATGGAATCCATCTTTGAATAGTACTGCTACACCCCCTCCCTTTTGTCTTATTCGGTCATGTCTAACTATGTTATATCCTTGAGGGGTAACTTCGTTGTCTTTGGTTCCTGGTTTTTACCAAGTTTCTGTCAGGCAAAGGATATCAAAGCAGTGAGTATCTAAAAGGGCATGGAGATGGGCTACTTTATTGTTAAGACTGCGGATATTCAGATGTCCTATTAAGAGTGAGTAGGGGAGTTTAGGTTGGGTAGTTAGGGAAGCAATATTGGCTGGGCCAGGGTTAGGGTGGATGTCCCCATCTAGGAAGGAGACATTGAGGGGTTTTATTTGTAAGTTATATTTTAGAAAAAATAGATATTTATCTTTTTTTATTGTAAGATTGTTATATTTAAAGTGAGGGAGGCAGTGGTATTTGGGTAATAGATAGGTAGGAGTGGAAGTGATATAGGTCACATTGCAAGTGAGTATAGAGGTGTATATAGCTGTTTGTTTTTGAGAGTGATTAAAAAAGTAATGGTGCTGTTTTTCGAAGGAAGTGAGGAGGTAGGTAGAGGTGAGGATAGTAGTAAATATAGCTAGGAATATTGGATACATTGGAGTTGAAGTCATATTTACTGAGGTTGGTTATAAGAAGAGTTATACAGCAGGTTAAGGTTTTATAAAAGAATGGATAAGGTGGGTGTAGATAGGGGGAAATAGTTCTGTTAGTTATTAGAAGAGGGGTATGGTAAAGGTATCGAAGGAGTGGTGTGTAATAGTATAAGTGATGAGTAAGGCTGAGCCTAATTGGTGTAATTGGGGGCTAAGTGTGATTGGATGATAGAGGAAGAGGGAGTGGCTTAGGAGGTTTAAGTTTAGGAGCAGTGGGGGTGGGATTTGGGGGTAGGGTAGGGGAGTGGAGTGTGCCCGTAGGGCGAATGGAGCAGGTAGACACAAGGAAGCTGACAGCAGGAGAGAGAGGAAACAATCAGTCAGGAGATAAGTAAGAACAGGGGGATCTGGGTGGGAAGGTTTAAGCAATATTATGTTAGAGTGAAAGGGAAGCAGGCAGGTATCTAGAACTGGCTGGAGGGTATGACTGATAGTGAGTGTAAATAGAGAAGAAGTGTTCTGAAGAGAAGTAGTAAGTGGGGAGGAGAGAGAGGGAAGAGAGATAGTAGTTGGGTGAAGACTGCCACCTAGTGGCAAATCCTTATAGTACAGGGAGAAGAGCCACTGCCTCAGTAAAATAGATGAACAGGCAGCACGGATATAAGGAGAAAAGGCACGGGGAGAGGTATGAAAAGGGGTTTTACAGTTAAAGAGTAGGGGGGAGGCTGCTGGGTATACTGGCTGTAGTCCTGCACTAACACCAGGTATGTGGTAGAGCAAATTCACAAGCCCATTTACATTGCATATAGCAGGATAATTACGTACTTTCTTTCACCCTTTTTATTTCACTTCTGGGAGAAAAGTAGAACTGCTCCTGTAAGGTGTCAGGCAGCGAGGGATGGCAAGGTGACTTGGAAGTAGTCTTGACAAATCCAGTAGGGTAGGGCCAGTACACCAATGTGAAGTGGGAAGTAGGGTTGTAAGGCTACAGGAAAAACAGAGAGGAAAAGTTTTAAAGTTAACAACAAGATAAGCAGTTTGATAGGACATACATCTAAGGTTAAGTAGTTAGATATAGAGACTACAACAGTAATATGTTAGGCAGCAGAGGACAAATACAAAAAAACATAGCACAGATATCACTGGTACAAAAAAGCCCCTTGATACAAGGTCTGTGCCACAATTACCAGCAAGCAATAGCGATAAATGCCTAGTAAAACTACAGATATTCAGTACAACAATAATCTTCAATTGTTAGTGAAGACACTGTGTGATTTCACCATTAAAACAGTAATTCAAACATTTTACATAGATTAGCTAGACATGTAGCAAAATATAATCGCAAAATACATATTATGAATGGCAACTGTAGCAAAGGATTACAATTATAGGTCGAAACATCCCTTTCCTAAATTGGAAGAGCCTTTTAGAATCGCCAGGAATTATGTATAAGGGGAGCATCGGTGAGTCTAATGGAGCTGTTTAGATAGTGGCGTTCATATATACCTAGTAAGGAAATGCACAGAATTGCAACACCCTCTGTAAACAGAGCTAAAAATGCTTACAGCATAAAGCTATGAACTACAGCTGTGAATCAGTAGATCAGATATAAGGTGACTACATTCCAGCAATTGAAACATTTACAGGTAATTGTCATCCTATTATAAAGAAAAACAAGTATTATCTCTTGTTAAGTGAAGGGGCAATTGGCGGGAAGCACCACTGCTTAACAGACACTCAGCAAAGCCACGTGGAGGCAGTTAGCGACCAAGAAGCACACCAGTAGGAGTATAACCCACTAACCCTATTTAACACCCCGGGAAGAGTATTACCCGCGAGCCCTAAAAAGATCTCTAGTATGAGTAAACCCACATGCTCTTAGAGAGAGTAACCCATTTTAAAATAAAAACAGCACAGCTGGACGGAAGCTGCATACTAATTATAATCTGAATAAGCTTAGGGTATCTAGTAAGCCAAAGGGTAAAAGAAGAACTAAGACCTAAAGGTAAATGTGGAGAGCAATGTATTAATAGCGGCATGAAGATCGGGATACTACTAAGTGTAATTAGCGATCCCAGAGACTACCTTGTCTATGGAACAGGCTCCCCATCCATGTGAAGGAGAGTTCCTCCCTAACCCAATTCAAGTGCAACTTGGACAGTTGGGTGGGGAACAGGAACTTCATTCTTGGTTTAACACCTGTGTCTCCAATGGACACAGACAATCTGTAAATGTTTCATCTCCCAGGCCCCTGCTTGTAAATGTTTAATCTCCCAAGTCTCTGCTTACACTTATCAAGGGTAGCTGAACTTTTCAGAGATTTGGAATGCATGGCTAGGCTTAAAATGGCCCTTGTGGTCATTAGCTTAGTAAACACCTGTGAAGCTATGAACCTAGATCTATCTCTCCAGCATGTTCTGTTTAAGTCACAGACAAAATGCAGATCCCTAGACATTATATTTCTGGTACAGTTTGACTTATGAATATGCAGGAGATTCATAAGTATGAGGGTTGTTGATACTTTATATGCCAGGCATAGATCACCCCTCAGCCATCTATAGGAGACTGAGTAGAGAGAAATGGCTTTAAGGCAGTCTGCATAAGGTGGGTTTGTTATGCCTTGAATTCATTTTGTAAGGAACCTCTGAGTTGACTGTAGTTGCTGCATATGCCTGGTCAGGTACATACCACAGAGAGCACTGTCCACTATTATTGGACTGATAAAGATGCAGTACAGTGGGATAATGACCTGTTTGAACTTAGATGCCATGGCTGTATAAGATGCACAACATGAAAGGATTTCCTCACCACTGGCCATGTGGTAGTTGAAGGTAAGGCCACTGTCTCCATGTGTATCCAGATCCCTGACCACTGGGTTGACTCTTAAGGACATATTATCAACATGGTAATTAGCTGGGATGACTGAATTCCCAAAGGGCACAATTATGCATTTTTTACCATTGAGTTTAAGACCATGGCTTTGGCAACAATTGTTAGTCAAAGATAGGCCTTCTTAAAGCATGCTAGTGTCTGCAGGGGTTTCAGTGATAAACCCCAACTTGCAATCATCTGCAAACTTAAGCAGCCATAAACCTTCATCATTTCCTTCCATTTCAGAGAAATGGATGCCAAAAAGGAGCGGGCCCAGTACTGAGCCCTGGGGGACTCCACTACTGACTAGCCTCTTAGTGGAAGTGACCTCACCTGTTTTGACTACTTAGGTCCTATTGGTGAGCTAGTCGGATATCCAGTTGGTGATAAAAGGGATTAAACCTAAATTATTTTGTTTGTCTGTAATGTCTTAATGGGATATTGTATTAAAGCCTTGGGCAAGTCAAGGTAAGATGTGTGCACAGTCTTGCCTTAAACCAGTGCTTTGCTGACTCTCACAAAAAAGTCCACCACATTTAATAGGCATGGCCCTCCTTTAACAAAGCCAAACTGGATGGGCCCAGCATTTGCAGATTACCTATGTGCACTGCTTTCATTCCCTTATGTATGAGGCTGGTCAGGCTTATGGATCCATAGTTACTTGGATCAGTGGTTGAACCTCCTTTGTACTGGGGAATGACTGTAGCCATCTTCCATTCCTTGGGCACAAAACCAAACTGTAGGCTCCAGTTGAAAAGCAATTCAAGTGGACCAGAGAGGTCATGTTTCATGCTTTTTATTAAGTATCACAGGAGTTATCAGGACCCATTGATGCTGTGTTTTTGGCAACATGCTTTTATAGGTTCATAAGAAGTCACCACGCTAACAGCCCAAGAGTCTTAAAAGCCTAGCCATATTAATCCTGATTTCCCCCAATTATCCATACTTAGGTATGCAAATTCACAGAGGTAAGAGTCTATGGTAATTAACATCAATTACCTCTGACCATGAGGGACATGGGTACAACCCTAGGAATGAATTTACAGTCACCCATCCATTGAGCTAGGTTGCATTTGAAGAAGATCAGGGAGGGGCTCTGCTTCACATGAATGGCTAGCTTTTTCCAGAGAAGGGTTAGTCCCTGGGAGATGTATCTATCTCTCCAGCATGATCTGTTCATGTCAGAGACTTGGTTAAGATCCCTTGTGTGAGTGACCCTCATGCAGTTTGATTTACAAATGTGTAGCCTTTCCATCAGGTCTGGGTAAGTGACTGCCTTGTAAACCAAGCACAGGTCACCCCTCAACAGCCTATAGCAGACAGAATACAGTGATAGTGCTTTCAGTCTTTCCATGTGTTTTGTGTTCTTGGTGAGAAATCTCTGTGATTTTTCCAGTTGTTGCAGGTGTCTGGTGAGGTTCATGTAAAAGGTAGCATTGTGCTCAATTATTGGTCTGATGAGAGCCGAGTATAATGGAATTATAAGATCCTTAGATGTAAATGTGATGTCTTTGCCTATAAGATGTGCCACATAGAATGATTTCCTTACCACCATGGATACCTGGTGGGCAAAGTTTAGATTGCTATCAACCTGAGTACCCAGATCCCATACCACTGGGTCTACACTTAGTGGGGTGCTGTCTGTATTGTAATTAACAGGGATGTAAGCTTTCCCAAAGGGAATAATAATGCATTTTTTGCATTTTGCTTCAATCTGTGGTTTTGGCACCAATCATTTGTCTGTATTAACCCTTTCTGCAGTATATTAGCATCATCAGGTGACTCAATGACTGCTCCAAATTTGCAATCATCAGTGAACTTCATCATCAACAGACCATCCACATTTGCCTGAAATTCTGAGAAATAAATTACGAATGGTAAAGGGCCCAACATAGAATCCTATGGTATGCCACTGGTGATTGGTCTTTTGCTAGAGGTTAAGTCACCCACTTTGACAGTATGGGTCCTGTCAGTAAGCCAATCGGCTAACCATATGGTGATGTAGGAGTTTATACACAACTGGGTGAGTTTGTCAATAATACTTGAGTTAGGGATTGTGTCAAATGCCTTGGCTAGATCAAGGTAGGCAGTATGCACTCTCTCTCCCTGGTTCAGGGCCTTGGTGACTTTCTCAAAGAAGTCAACCAGATATAACAGAAATGATCTACCCTTTACAAATCTAAATTGGGTTGGGTGCAGAGTTTGGAGATTACCTTATGTCCTTGCTGATAAGGTCCATAATGATTCTTTCCATGGTCTTGCAGATGAGGCTAGTCAAGCTTATGGGTCTATAATTCCCAGGGTCAGTTGATAGTCCCTCTTTGTGCAGAGGGATTATGGCTGCTATCCTCCATTCCACTGGAGCATAGCAAATCCACAGCCAGTAGTTAAACAGAGCTTCAGGTGGATCTGCTAGATCTGGTTTTATGTTGTTTTAAAAGCAACCTGGAATATTGTCTGGTCCAACTGATACCATGTTTTTGGCCTTGGACTGCACATAGATGACCTGCTCTCTTGAGATAATAGGCTGAAAATGGTGGCAGGTATACTTTGAGGGATAACCGGTGGTGACAGGGGACTGACGTTTGCAGCAAATCTATCAGCCAGCAAGTTGGCTATTTCCTCCAGTTGAGTATGGGTGGTGCCATCCACAACCAGCTCAGCACATATCCCCTTTAGATTTTGGACAAAGTTAAAGAATGCCTTTTGATTACCCATGTCCAGGGAGGCTATTTTTGCTTTGTAATTAACTTTGGACGACTTGACAAGATCTCTAATTTGCTTGTTTAGGCTAAAGATGGATTTGTTTTCCTCTGCTGAGTGAGTTCCCTCTTGCTTTTGGGCATTAGTTTCTTTCTTTTATTGAATAGCCTGTTTATACTAGAGGTCCACCGGGGTGGCTTCTTTTTCTGGCAGGACCTAGTTTTAGTCCGGTCTGGTACAGCTGATTGAATACAACTGCTTAACTGATTATATAGGGCATTAGTGTACACCTCTGCATCGGAATCAGTATTATCTGTGTTTGGGGAGGGGGGGGGGGTTGAAGCTTCTTATACCATCTTTTAGTAGGAGGTAATTTATCTTGGAAAATTTTGTAAACATGTTTGAGCTTGATGGGGTATATGACATTAAAATTACTTTGAAAGTGACTGATTTGTGGTCTGATCTTACCAGGAGGGACATCACATGGTGAGGTGGGGTACAGTGCTCTCCACATTAGTGAGTACTGTATCTAGGAAGTTTGAGCCCCTTGTGGGTGTGCTGACTAGTTGTTCCAGAGCATTTGCATTGGCAAAGGTCAAGATCCTCTGAGTAAGCATGTTTGTGATCATGTTTGTTTCCCATTTTATGGTAGGATAATTAAAATCAATCACCCATGACTAAGGTGTTGGGCTATGTACTAAGTGGCTACAGTAACTCCAGGTATTTGGTATACTTTTCCTGGTTTATGGTGGGGGACCTATTCCTAGCTATGGTGTGGTAGGGGATTTTTCTCATGGTTAATTGAACATGGAATAGCTTGAGACAGTCATACTGTATGCAACTCTCAAGGTGTACTTATCCTTAATGAAGATGGATGCACCTCCTATTTTAGTTCTTTCACACTCAGTTTGTGGTCTGAATGTATGGAAGGTGTCATAGCCCTGCAGGACCAGGGTGCTTTCCGTGGCTATGAACCATGTCTCAGTGGCTGCACAGGCATCAGCATCTTCTAAAGTAAGGAGAGCTTCCAGAGAGTGTAGTTTCCTGTTTAAACTCCTGGCATTAAGCAGCAGTACCTTGAGTTTATCTAGAGAAGACTTTGGTATTTTGGAAGGTTTGTTGTTTGACACTGCCCAAGAAAGCACAATAGCACAATAGGCATGGCTAGTGCCTTTTCCAGTAACTGAAAGCTTAGAGGAGACAGGTGCACACCATCTCTGGCAAAGCAGCATGGCCTGTTGACCATATCCTCCTGGGCTGACAGAAAATGGATCCCCTTGGAATGACACCATAAGCTAAGCCAATTGTCAGTCAATCATTTCTGTTTGTATTGTGGCATCATCATTGGAGAAGGTAGAATGCTGCTTAAGGCTAGGCTTATACCTGCCTATGCCACATAATTTGAGAGTTCAGTCATGTCTCTCTTCATATAGTCCAGAGAGGTACATCTCAAGTCATCCACTCCCACATGGAGTATGACAGAGTCATACTGGTACTTGTGGTTGACTGACTTGAGTGAGTAAGTTGATGGATCCTGGCTTCTGATAGGCAGCTAACTGTAACTTGTCCTTTATCTAGCCTGATGGGAGGGACATCCGTGTGTCTCACTAGGGAGTCTCCTATGACCAATACATTGCATTTTGTGGTGTTACACCTTATGGGCTTATTTGGTGAGATACTGGTGTGTGTGTTATCACATGTATTGGTTGTTTTTTTGCACTGTTGTGTGTGTAAGTGATTTGTGGAGGCACCATTTGGAAGGCTTCTGGTCTTTTGGTAAGTGACTAGTGAGTATGTCCACGTAAATAAGTGGGTTTATGTGTTCTGGTGTATTTTAGTGTGAGAACTGATTTGTATGTGTTGGCAACCTGTTAGGCATTTAATTTATCTGTGTAAGAATGTCTTGCCTCCAATTTAATAGTGTAACTACATCTATCCCATAAAGTGTTTGCCAGTTTCAGGAGTAGGCAGTTGTTGATATACATAAAACAATTGATACATTGCCTCAGGATGCCCACGTCCATCAGGCTGGCCAGAGAGATGATTGGAAATTGCCCGTCCATGATAGCGGGTTCTTACTGTAAGTTTTTATTAGGGAAGGAAATAGGTTAATTTGACAGGACTGTGCTGGTAGCTCAGAGACTATAAGAGAGGCTTATAATATATGTAGGCAAAGGTTGAGCAAGAAAAACAACGCTGCCCAGTGTGCAACTGAGTTGCTCTTCGAGCAGCCAGAAGGCTAGGGTTTTACTCACAGCTGTATAGGGAAAAACTAATCTTCAACGCCTTTGAACCTGCACAGGACACTGCCAAGCAAACACAAGGCTTGAATACAAGCAAAGAGGAACAAGTTTTAAGCTAACTACCAATCAGAAAAGCACACAATAAGCCTTCCTCCAGCAATCCCCAACTCATATAGATTAGTTCAATACAGTTCTGTCATAAGAGTGCAGAAAGAAACCTTCTTAACATGGAATAGCTGGTGTGGAGCCAAGTGAAAGAAGACAAGACAACTAACAGATACAATGTAAAACATGCAATTAACTTCTTACAGCAGCAGTAGACAGTTCAGTTCTTTTTAGAAATTGCAGCCAAAAAAGTAAATAACTGAATAAACTGCTAAAATACAGTTGCAATTAATAAGAGAAGTGCAGGAAAAATACTTATTTTTCTCTTTTTCAATAATGGATTTTTTCAGGTGAAAGCAGATTCTCAGCGCTCCTAAGCAATTTTTCCACTCCAGCTTACAGCCTACTTCTTTTCTGCTATAGCATTTTTCTTCCAGGTAACCACGGATACATCTATTTCTTTCATACATGTTTGTATCTTCTATCTATCCTACCCTCTACACTTATAGTACCCTACTATAATTCTTTTTTCTTTAAATAATGTTTTCACTTCCTGTGCTATTCATCTTTATCCACTCTAACCAAAAATCTCACTAGATAAGTTAGCTGCTCCTAAATGCCAAATCTGTCTGTAATCAACTACCTCATGTTTCAATAGCTCAAATGTGTATGGAACGTACTCTGCATTTTCCTCTGTAATGTGATATTATATTACAGGACCGGCTTTAGGTCAACTGGTGCCCTAGGCAAAAAGGCTCCATGGCACCCTTCCCACACCACCTGTTGCCCCACACCGGGTCTACCTCCATCAAATAAATATTGAAAAAGTGCCCCTGCTAGAGCAGCGCCCTAGGCGGCCGCCTAGTTGGCCTATGCCTAAGGCTGGCTATGCTCATTGCATCTATATTGTGTTATTTTTTCTGTTATGTAATGTATTTGTTTTTAACTGTGGAGCTTTTCTCCATGGGCCTACTCTGAAAATGGGAGAAACCGCATTCACAATTTCCCAATAAACAAAGAGGAATGAATAAATAATAAATAAGTCCCCAAACAGGATTTTCTGTGGCATTTGGTTGAATTTTAGAAGATGCCTTCCTGTTATCATAGTTGTATGTTCAAGGGGGGAAGAGGCCAGATGAGAGAGAGAGAGAGAAAGAAACCCAACAGGCTACTATTGAAATAAGACAACATAATTTTTTTGACTTAAAGCAGCATCTTCCGAAGAGCATTAGCTTTGCACTATAAATGTGTACAGTAAAGAAGTAGAAATAATTTCATTTTAAAGGGGTGAAACAGTTTCACAGCAGATTTTCAGCAATATATCACTTTTATACATTTTCCAAATCATGTTTTGCTTAAAAAATGGAAAGCACAATACAACCTTTGTACTTTTATTTTAATTTAATCTAAATCCTGATCCAAAAAGTCTTAACTGGCTAGAACCTATAAATTGCCTGTACTACAAACAAGTTACTGAAGCCCATAAACTAATAAACTCCTAAAATAAATGTCCAGCTCTAAAAGGAGCACTACAACCCTATACTATTAATTGAGTACTACATTCTAACAACAATGCTGTTCTGTCTATCATAAGATTTAATACCAGCAATGGTGACTCATATTCTATGCAGGTTGTGAAAACCTGGAATCAAACTCCCCTCGAAATAAGACAGATAAATAAGATAAGTAGCTTTAGTGTCACTGAAGAAATATCTACCTAACATCTGGCTGTGCTCTTTCACTACTCCCGGCTGAATCTCCAGAACTCAGCCATACTCCTCCTCCTTCAGTTTAACACTCGATTATCATAGCTGAATCTTTCTTTACTCTAATCTGCGTATAACTTTTCCTTCTTTTATAATAACACAATTACGGGGTGCTGTTCTGACCTCTACTTCTTTCTGTAAGGTTGTACATGTCTGCTACTGCCTACACTCTTCTTCTGTCCCACCCACCACATATAGTATAGTATTTCAATGTATTATATAATGTGACATTATAGAAATCATAGCATTGTGTAAATTATGTTATATTCCCTGCTATGCCATATTTTGGAGTTGGAATTTCCCAGTAAACAAAGACAAATAAAATATAAATAAATAAAATTATTTGATATGTCTTTAGTACAACTTTGCATATATTTTTCTTTAAAAAATCAATACCATTATCTCATTTAATTATAATTTTCCTCAGAACTGTTTAAAGCTATCAAGGAATTACTGATGGCAATGTATTTCCCATTAATCTCAGATGTAGATATGTCACAGCTTGGATTATTCCATCCCTGTTCTGTACATTTGGCTTAAAAAAGGCATTTCAGATCATTGAAATTAGCAAGAAGTTTTGAAATGACTCAAAAAAGAAGGCTTCGAATTATGAGTTCACTACAAAACAGGAATTAGTTGTATTAAAATAATTTTTGTTTATGCCAATGGCACACTTTCTTGAATGCAAATTTAAGGTCTTAGTAGATTTAATTACCAGATTCTCAAGGATTCTGCAAAAAAGCAAATAAAAAAAAGTCCATTACAGTAAGTTATCGGAGAACTCCTGGCCTAAGCAATGTGTGGTTGTTTTATTAAAATTAGATATCAGAAGTTTTTCTTGTTTAAGATGTTACTTAAATTGCACTAGCACCCTCTGTCACTATAAAGAACTGGATAGTCCCAATTTCAGTGGAAATGTAAGTACGGCAATAATAAAAACAAGTCTTACTGCTATAGATTGTGTTGATATTCCAAAAGCAAGAAAAAATATTAATGTAGTTTAGTGGAAATGGGTACAATCCTAATATTTTTTAAAAACTGAGAATAATCTAAATATTTAATTTATGCAAATGCAAGTCATTCTGATTTAGTCTCCATATGTACTCTGCAGAAATTTATCATTAACATACCAGATATAGGTGACACTCAAGTCTTTAAGGGGAACAGATTAATTTATTACGATTATGGGTGAACATCAAAGGTATACATTATTTCATTAATGGAAAACAGTTCATCATACATAATGTTCTTTCCTGTACCATAAAACAAATTCAAAGTGAGCATCCAATGATTTCCAGATAGTATTTAAAGGCAGATGCAAACATTTTTTTCTGATGAATCCTTTTGTTTTCCATACCTGCTAAATATGCATACATTCTTAATTAATCTGTTACTTAAAAGTAGAAAGCTGTTTCATGTACCCACTACCATTTCCGTGAAAAACAATTCTTTTCAATGCCCCTTAGCCAGCATTTTCTCAGTAGCTAGATTGTGTAGTCTATTCTTACAAGTCAATTTCTGAATGGTGATACCTTCTCGAACGTCATAATTCTCTTGATTTACTGCAAGGTTTCAGTCACATCTCCTTCTTTTTCCAGACTGTATATTCATAAACCTTCTTTAAGCTGTTTTCTTTACTTGTTTTTCATATAGCAGGCAACATTTCAGCTCCTGTTTATCAGAACTTTCTCCATCTTATTAATTTCAATGCATATTTGGAGTCTTCAGGACCATACAACGTAGAGTGATAAGATCCTATCAGTCACCTGCAGTGTTAAATTAAAATGCTTGGTTGGTACTTGTAATGTCATGTTCTTATAGGTGGCATTACTCTGCAGCCATACTTACTGGGTATCAGATCATTTCTTTACTGCTAAGTCTTTTAAGATGACTTCCCTAAACTTTTTTCACTTTTATTTCAAGGAATTACTCCATCCTTTCTTTCCAGCCTGTAACATCAAACTTTTTTCAGTGTTGTTAAGATTCCTACTGTCTAGTCAGAACTAAAGACTTTTATATGACACATGATCCTGGGATTCAGGATTATGCCTTTTGTAACCAAGAAAGGGCTCTTACAGAGATGCCGAGCTGATTGATGAGGCTCAAAGGTAATTATCTGTAAAGAAACAGGAATTTTGCTGCCTGACCATTATCTAAATAAGAGATCTGTGATCATAAATCACAGTGTTTTAGCGAGTGTGGATAGAGAATTCACAAGCAGCAATAGTGAGCATGTAGCAGCAAGTACCCATATGTGTGCACAAGTGCTAATTCATGACTCTGTGAGGATAACTGCAGTTCACAATAATCTCGCAATAGAGTTCTTATTAAGCCATATTCATTGAATTCTGGAGGAAACTGGAGTACAGGAAATTCAGAAAGGGGAAGAACAAGCACATACACAAAAACAATAGCAAGGAAAATATGAAAGTGGGTTTGGTAGCAAAGACAAACAAGTAACTGTAGGTAACACAGGTAGTTAAAGAATATGTTTTTCAACCAAAATAATATAGAGCACTAGACACATTGGAATAGGACTTTAGTAACACACAAATGACATTGGTATGTGAGTTGGAAGTAGAAACTTTGGAATGATGCATGGTCCAAATGATGAGGTGCATGCCCAACATGCCATACACCCTCCTCTGTATGAGTATTCACACCAGTGTATTGTGCCAATAGCCCTATAAGCCAGATACTCTCAGGTAGAAAATAGTACTGCTACACACGGGGATAAACAGGTAGCTCTACATAATATAGCAGTAAGTAATGCAATGATGCTCCGATATACAAAATCACTTGTATGATGATAGGCATCAATCTCATCACTGCATTTAGAGAAATGCTCTATTCTCCTTCAGTAAAGGATCTTATTTTCCATGGTCTGCTCTTGAACTAAAAAACAAAAATAAAACAATAATACATACTATCATGAATTAAATATACTGCAATGGTCTCTTTAAATCTGTCTTAAATATTATGGCAGTAAACTGCTCTTCATAGTTGTATCTTGTTTAATCAATAGACAATTAAATGAGCCTCAGAAACATGAATGGGTCATAGAACAAAACAGAGACTCTGCCAAAGTTGTAAAACACACAAAAGCCTTTGTCCACTTGCATCCTTTGGCACAGAGGCAGCAAGCCTCCAAACTCCCAAACCACACACACACACACACACACACACACACACACACACACACACACACACACACAGATACACGGTTGCAGAAAATCAGACAAAAGGGGGAAAGTGAGAAAAAATGAAATACTCACCTTCTCCCTCATCCCCAATTCAAACATTGGTTAAGCCAACCGATCAGTCTTTCATTTATGACATTTTACACATTCCTTAATTAGAGGTTAACAGGTAGTAGGTTTCTTGGTTATGATTCATTGAATTTGAGTGACGTAAGAAACAATAAGTCATTATGGACCAATTTAGAAGGTTGTTACTTTCAGAACTAAGACCTCACCCATATCTATATATAGATATATACATATACCACTAAATCTGGTAATAAATGAAGGCATATGTAGAAAGATATTTTTTTTTGTTGAACAGACTTGTCAGTCCTATGGCAGTTTTGGTATCTGATATGTGCCTGACACATAGTTATTAAGTTTGGTTTAATTTCCAAGCAAATTCTAGAATGCAACATTGTATTTATGCAAACTAAAATAAGCCAGGTAAAGAGCTCCTGAGCCATCAGGGAACTGATGCAGTATAAAGTTATCCAAACAATGAACACTGATGGCTCAAATATGAGCCATCCATGCAGAAGGACTCATATGATTCCAGTTTCTGGGCAATCCAGAAATCCATATATGAAGTTTTTTTTTTTTTTTTTTTTATTCTGATGGCATTTAGCACTTAGGTTAGTATTCATATTCTCAGGTTTCGCACTTGAGTAGCAGATGTTCTTCGTGTTTCACTGTTGCAGTCATCACATTTGGGTTATCTGCTTGCAGTAACCCTCAGTCGGCCTGATTATCAAAGTCTTGGGTCCTGCGTTGGTTGCTGTCTCATCATCGTGACGTCAGGTAGTCAGGGGTATAAAGCATGCAGCTGACGCCATTACCTCAGTCTTTCTTGCTGTGCGGTACCCGAAGCAGAAGCAGTTTGCAAGTGCCGGTCGGCCGACTCCTGAAATTTTTGTTTTCAAGTTTCAGAACCAAAGTCTTCAACTAAAGCTATGTACCCCATTGGGGAAACTTTTTCTTGCTCTAAACCGATGTCAGTAAAAGTCAGTAATTGTATTTCTTGTGGAAAGCAAATACCTCACAAAGATTTTCATTTGTACTGTATTCGTTGCCTAGGCCCTGACCACGAAATACCTCGCTGTCAGTTTTGTGCCTTATTTAAGCAATGAACTAATCGTCGTCAGTATATTTACACTTCTAAATGTTTTGGCACTTGGTTCAATTATCCAGATATGTCTTCAGTAAGCCATCCGACTACCAACATTCTGAAAAAATGCAAAGATTAAGACAGAGACAGGCCGCCTAGGTCCAAAGCTGCCGACGACTCTTCTCCTAAGCCAGTCACCAGTTCACCAGTACTCAGTGAGGTACTTTTGCAGCCCCTGATACCCGTTACTTCAGATTCGCAGACCTCTACTGAGACCCATTTGGAGTCCGGTATGCCGTGAAATGCTTCAACTGTGGAACCTGTGGATGTCTTTAACTTGGATGGGTCCGGAGCCGCTGTGCAGGCACTGGCTTCTGAGGGTGTATTCAGGCCTACTGACTTGCATATTAAACCGATGCTATCTTCTTCTTCAAGGCCTAAAACTCGAACTATGCCTAGGAAACTGACACCCAGACTGCATGGTCAGGCCTCTATACCTAAAAAACAGATTATAAGAATGGCTGAAGACCTTATTACATCAATCAGGGGAAGCCAACCTTCCCCCTCTAAGAGACCTAGAACTGAATTTGCTTATGATACTTCTGACCAGGATTCTGAAATTTCTGTTTCCTCTGATGACCAGGATTTACCCTTATCTACCTATGAAGATTCTGATGCAGAGGACTCTATTCCCTCTGCTTCCCCCCAGAGGATTTCTCTTTTGGTGAAACCCTGCATACTCTTAGGGAGCAATTTCGCTGGGAAAGCCAAGATTACTCTGATTCTAAAAAGAGGCTTATGGATTTCTTACTCCTGCCCCAACACAGGCCTTTAGCTATCCCTCCTGTACTAGACATTGTTGATGATGCCTTTTCTGACTCTAGCTTGGCCCTGACTCTTTACCTCCTGCTCCCAGAAAACCTGATAGATATTACAGGGTTCCTGACTCTCACAGGTTCCTTTTTAAAAGTCCTACTGTGGATCCTGAGACCATTTCACAGGGACCCAAGGGCATCAAGGCTACTACTGCCAAAAATCTTACCCCCTCTGATAGAGACTCCAGGGCACTGGATAGATGGGGTAAGAAAGTATACACTTCTGCAACTTTGGCCATTAGGGCCTTAAATTGCCAGTTTCATATGTTAAAGTATCAGCAGCATATCACTGGATTGCTAAACAGAAAATTATGTTGATTCCTGATTGTGCTGAAAATAAGGATTGACAGGATTTAATGCATTCTGTTGAACAGGTTGGTAAGCATACTTTGCAATGTGGTTTTCATTCACGAGAGGCATCTTGCAGGACTGCTGTCACTGGGTCTGTACTTAGAAGGCATGCTTGGCTTAAGGAGCAATCTTTGCCAGATCATGTTAAAGCTAAATTGCTGGATGCTCCCTAAAATCAGGACCGCCTGTTTGGCAACAAAGCAAAAGTTCTTAAAAAGATGGAGGAAAAAGCTAAATCTATGCAAACTGTTAAAGATTTCCTACAAGTACAACCTTCAAGATTTAGTAGGCATTGGCCCACTAAGAATTGGTCTTTTCCTGCCTCTTCCAGGCCTTCTCAGTCCAAACCCAGAACCAGCAGAACACCCAGGCTTTAGTGCCAGGGTTCACACAGGACTAAGCAGTGGGTGGCTCCCACTTCCAAATCAGGGAGTAGTAAGACTCTCCCCTATGGTAAACTGCCTCAATGACTTTACTTTAAAACTTCCAAGCACCTCTCAACTGACTGCTCCTTTAGGGGGAAAGATTGCTCTGCAGGCAAAAAACTGGGAACTCATTACCCAGGGCAAACGGGTGTTAAATGTAGTTTCCCAAGGATACAGATTTCACTTCCATACATTACCAACCCCAAACGGTTGGCCAGATCTACCCCCAAATCAGTGGGCAGAGGCACAAAAGCAAGTACTCTCTCTCTTAAACATAAAGGCTATTCGAACTGTATAAGAAGAGAAAAAGGGACAAGGTTTCTACTCAAGACTTTTCCTGGTACTCAGAAAAGACAACTCTTGGTATCCTATCCTGGACCTTTCCATATTAAACACCTTTTTGGTGATTCCAAAATTCAAGATGCTAACTTTTCATCAGTTACTTCCTATGCTAGGCAAAGATGCCTAGTTGGCAACACTGGATTTAAAAGAAGCCTACCTGCACATCCCAATCAGGGAATCTTGCAGAAGATACCTGTGCTTCAAAGCAGGCTACATGCATTATCCATTTTCTGCACTGCCCTTTGGCTTATCTACTACAACCAGGGTATGCACATAGTGCCTAGCTCCAGTCATTGCATTTTGCAGGCAAAGAAATATTCAAATATACCCATACCTGGAAGATTGTCTAATTCAGGCAGAAAGCCAGAACATACTTTTGAATCATCTGGCATTTGTACTAAAGGTACTAACTTGTCTGGGGTACACCATAAACAAAAAGAAATCACATCTGGTACCCTGTCAACAAATTATATTCCTGGGCGCAAGCTTGAACACAACTTCCCAGATGACTTTCCTCATGCCAGAGAAACAAATTCATTTGACAACTTACTTCAAACTAATGGGCACAAAAACCCTGCTATCTGCAAGGCTAATTCTGTAAGCCTTGGGGTTCATGGCCTCCTGCATTCTACTAATTCCATATGCAAGACTGCATAAGAGGAAACTACAATGGTATCTAAAAAGCCTATGGTGTCAACATTCTCAGGATCTAGAAGCAATGATCCCTATCATACCTTGCCTGCAGTTAGAGTTCCTTTGGTGGGCAGAGGCTTGCCACCTAAACAAGGGACTACCATTCACTCTACCTCTTGCCGCCTAAACCCTAACAACAGATGCATCAGACTATGCATGAGGGCTCAACTGTCAGCGAAGTGCATTCAGTGCAAATGGAACCGAAGTCAAATGCACCTGCATATCAATCAAAAAGAAATGTTAGCTGTACAGAATGCTCTGACAGCCTTCAAGGACCACATTCTTCCAGGACAATTAATGGTAAGAACAGACAACACCACTGTTATGTGGTACATAAACAAGCAGGGGAGTACCCATTCTTACCCCCTCTGCAGACTAGCCATGGCTCTGTGGAAGTGCATCTACGGGCTGAATTCCTGCCAGCAAAACTAAATACACTGGCAGACGAACTAAGCAGAAATCTCATAGACCCACATGAGTGGAAACTGAAACCAAAGATTTTCAACATGTTGGTAAACAAATGGGGGAGCCCAGATATAGACCCGTTTGCCTCCCCCCAGAACTACCAATTGGACAAATTCTGCACAAGGACTCCCCACAAACAAGCTTGAAAAGTGGATGCTCTGTCCTTCAGCTGGAAAAATCTATCAGTTTATGCCTTTCCTCCCCTGCATCTCCTCTCCAAAGTACTACTAAAGATCAAACAGGACAAACCAAGGACGATACTGATTGCACCAAACTGGCCACGCCAATACTGGTACCCCCTCTTATGCAATTTGTCACTGCTGGCTCCATGGCACCTGCCTCAGTCCCCTATCCTACTGTCACAGCAGGAGAGCCAGATTCTGCACCCTCAGCTTCAAACACTGACCCTGGCAGCCTGGCTAATTTCCTAATCTCACCATTACTATCCCTCAGTAAACAAGTGTTGGATGTCATTTTGGAGGCAAGGAGGCCTAGTAAAATCTTATGCTGAAAAATGGAAAAGATTCTGTGCCTGGAACCAAACTCAAGGGATGGCCACAGCAGCACCCAATTTACCTCAGATTCTTCAATACTTAACTGAGATGCTTCACAAGGGTGTTTCTTTTTCCTCCATCAAAATTCATGCCTCAGCCATTCCAGCTCATTACAACACAGAACCACCCTTCTTCTCTCATCCACTGCTCAAGCAGTTCTTCAGAGGGGCCAAAAACTTAAGACTACCCAGGAGAGCCGTAACACCAGCCTGGGACCTTAACTTTGTATTGGAAAAACTCACTCTTCCTCCTTTTGAGCCAGCTGCAAGTGCAGAGTTAAAATTTCTTTCTTGGAAAACAGCCTTCCTTTTAGCAATTACTTCAGCAAGAAGTGTATCTGAACTACAGGCTTTTATGGCTGTGGAGCCTTTCATCATCTTTCATGTGGACAGGGTGTCCCTCAGGACCAAGCCCTCCTTCATGCCCAAGGTGGTATCCAGTGTGGCTGTTAATCAGTCCATTCATTTGCCAACCTTCTTTTCTAATCCACAGAACAAAGGGGAACGGATGCTGCACTCCTTAGATGTGCACAGACAACTTAGATTTTACTTGGACAGGACTAAATCTCAAAGGAAATCTGAACAACTGCTGGTGGCATTTGCTACAGAGGCAGAGGAGAATGCTATTTCAAAGCAAACCATGTCTAAATGGATAGGCCATTGCATTCATTTCTGCTGTAAGCACCATGGAAAACCCACAGGGGATTAGACCCCATTCAACCAGGGCTGCATCTACCTCTACAGCCTTTCTCAGAGGTGTACCTAACAGGGACATCCTAGGAGCTGCTACCTGGAGTTCTGTACATACTTTCGCCAAGCATTACCATTTACCAACTTTTTCTAAATCCAGAGCTGGCTTTGCCACTGCAGTCTTGCAGGGCATTATAGCTGGTCCCGACCTAATGCTATCTAAATGCCTCCTCCCATCTTTAGCTTTGGGAATGTACCCAAATGTGATGACTGCAACAGTGAAACACGAAGAACATAGTACAGTTGTGTACACTTAATAGAAATGTAGATGTTCAAGTGTATTCACTGTTGCAGTCCTGGTTACCCTCCCTCCAGCCCCCTGACTTCTTCTGGCTATACCTTTACTCTCCTTTACTATGCTTAAAAGCTTTTTGGTGTATTTGCTTTTTTGTTTGAGGTGTAACCTAGTATGTATATATATATATATATATATATATATATATATATATATATATATATATATATATATATATTTTTTTTTAATTGCTTCCTATTTTCTATTTATATTCCTATAAGACCTATACTGTATTATAATACTACATACTGTTTTCAGCTGACGTGGGTCTTAAGGCACCACTAATCCGTCCCCCATAGTAGTCTGACTCCCTCCATATTTTCTTAAATAAATCTAGCTGCCCCTAGCTTCCTGTATATAACTACTTACTGAACCTAACTCTGAACATTCTACTTTCACACTGCTTTCCCTCACCTAGCCCTGAAATTGTATTCTGCATCCCTGTCCTGTAGCACAGAAATACCCTGCTAGAGCACAAAACACAGTCTAAACACTACCCTTACCTTAGTACTAAGTACAGATTATACCAAAACTGACAAACATTCAGTTAAAAACTCAAAGATTCAGTTTAAATTCTAATTTACATATAAGCATCTATTTAACACTACTTAATATAGCTTATTTAACACTACTTTACATAATATAGCTTCTTTAACACTACTTTACATAATATAGCTAATTTAACACTACTTACATAATATAGCTTACAGATACACTTGAAGTCAGTGTTAGCCCTGCTCCACTCGCCCTCGCTGCGCTCAGGTTCGTTTCACACCCCTCCCTGCCCCCAATTTCCACCCGCCCCCAGTACCCCTTCACTTATAGGTACTTTAGCACACCCCTATTATAACACCCAATCACCCTCACCATCATACTCCTTCTACCCTGCATTACCACCCTATCAGCTTTCAAATAACACAATTATTCCTCCATCCACTCTACAACCTCCATTCTGATCATCTGACTTTATATCTGTTGTGTCATCAAACTGATTCCAACCACTTGACTCCTCCCTCATTATGTTATACTACTTTTTACTACCCCTTCTGCTATCCACTTATATACTCACTTTGTATGAAAACCAACAGCTTAATGGGTATCAGTTCCCTGCTGGACGTACCATCACCCCAGCTTTAGAATATCCCACTTTTAGCCATACCATTAACATTGGGTACAACTCAACATCACTTTCAATCTTACAGCATACCGTCCCCCGAAACATTAGCTCAAGGTCCAGACACTACTACAGACTTTTAAACAAACTCCTGAGGCTTATCACTGAGTATAGGCCTAGTCTTATACTCAGTGGTGACATTCACCCCAATACATGCCCATCCACCACCGATACAATTTCCCTCTCGATCTGTAACCCAAGGCACAAAACTATAACCAGTAGACCAACTAACTCTCTCCTTGTCTGTCATCTTAATATTAGGAGCATTAATAATAAGGTACATGAATTGCATGCCCTCCTGGCTATCTACTCCCTCGATGTTCTCTGGCTATCTGAGACCTGGTTAAAAGCTAACGTTACTGACAATGAAGTGCTACCACCCAGATATAATATACATAGGCTGGATCGTGCTTCTCGGAAAGGCAGAGGGGTGGCTGTACTCTATAAATCTGAGTTGAATGTGACCATAGATGTTATTCAACCACCTCAGATCAATAACTCAGAAATTATTGCCACTAGATTGCAACTTAACAAAAGTAAAAGCATCAACATCATCCTTATGCATATTCCCCTAGGTAATAATGTAGCCACACTTGAAGACACGCTTCACTGGCTATCTTGTCACTACCCCCAAGAAACACTAATACTAGGAGACTAACATCGACTGGGGCTCTTGTTCCAAAGAATCCTCTTCTACCCACATCAACTTGCATGCATTTACACAAACCATTACCACCCCTACCAGACTAGGTAAACTCAAACCAAAAAGATAGTATACTCTTCTGGGTACTCATAAATAGTAATCCCCAGCTGTACACTGCTGGTACTCTCCCCAGTGACCTAAGTGACCATCTTCCCACTTACATAGTTAAGGATAAAGCCATTACCCCACAACAACCCCTACTCAGAAAAGTCAGGAGCAAAAGAAACTTTGACCCTGACAAATTCCAACTGGAACTTAGCTCTTGCAATTGGTCCATGCTAAAACACCTACCCTTAGAGGAGGCAGTTGCCTATTTTAACAACAAATTTCTTGGATTTCTTGATCTACATGCACCTGCCCGTTCAAAACATACAAAAGCAAGAACTGCACCATGGCTATCTAAAGAGACAAGACTAAAAATTACCAGCAGAAACAAACTATGGGCTCAATGGCATTCCACAAAAGACCCCCTTGATCATGTTAAATATAGGTATGCTAGGAATGAAACAAAAAGAAAAATATTCTACAGGACAAAAAACAATACTACTGCAATTTACAGATAACCAACAAGGACAATCCTCAGAAGTTCTGGGCAGGGCTGAACAATCTACTCCACCCTGGTAAAACATCTACACCTATCCCTGCTGCCACCATTGATAAATCCCCAGAGGAGGTGTCTGACAGTTTTAATCATTTCTTTACTGAGACAATTCAAGCTCTAGCTAGACAATTACCTTCTAGCTCCACTTCCCCTAATACTTCTACCTCTAAAAACTGACTCTCATTCTCCTTCCAACCAGTGTCCACATCTCTTATCCGTAATATGATCAAAAAATTAAAACCTACTACACTCTCCACTGACCAGCTCCCCGCTGAGTACCTTAAAAAAATTAGCTGATGCCATTGCCTATCCAATATTGGTACTAATCAACCATACCATAGCAGAAGCAAACATTTCCACCATCTGGAAAACATCCTACGTAATCCCACTACATAAAGGAGGTTCCTCTACGGAATTCTCCAATTATAGACCTATAGCTATACTTTCTCCACTTGCAAAGATTATGGAAAAATGTATACAAAAACAATTTATGCACCACCTAATCTAAAATCACCTTATGGCGGATACCCAGCATGGTTTTCGTCCACACCATAGCACAACCTCAGCGTTAATGGCTTTTACCAATACCATAAACAATAACTGTAACAATAATCACATATCCTCTGCCCTATTCTTGGATCTTTCCATGGCATTTGACATGGTTGATCACCAACTTCTGGTTCACACCTTGCAAACTTTCCACCTTGATACTAATGCCCTTCTTTGGTTTACATCCTACCTTAATGGATGGCAACATGCTATCCTATGGCAGAACAAGCTCTCTAATCTATTACCAAACACCCTTGGAGTACCACAAGGCTCCATATTAGAGCCCCTACTGTTTTCCATCTTTATTAATGACTTGTATACAGTCATACCAAACGTCAGCTGTATCCAATACGCTGATGACTCCACCCTGATTTACTCAGCTACTTCTCCCACAGACCTGAGGGTCACTGCCCAGTCCACCTTTAATACCATAGAAAATTGGCTCTCTGAACGTAGATTGTTGCTAAATCCCAAAAAACTAAAATTCTGTTATTCTCTCCAACTCATAGGTCTTCTGCCTTCACCTTTACCATAAATGCAAAAAGAAGGGACAATAATTTCCCCTGACCCCTCTACAAAATTGCTAGGTGTCATTATTGACAATAACCTAAAGTTTGACCTACATGCAAATCAAACAATCAAGAACATCAATAAAAAACTTGGGTCACTGTATAGAATAAAAGCCTTCCTAACCCCTCCAGCTAAGATGGCTATAGCTCGCTGTCATCTACTCTCAACACTTTTATACACCTCCCCCCTTCTCTCCAGTCTAAACAAATCTGTACTAAATAGACTGTCAACCTGTTACAATCATATTGCCAGGTTTCCCACTGGAATGCCTTTTAAAACACACCACTGCACCAATCTAAAACAGCTTGGGTGGCTAGAACTTCCCAGTCTCATCCAATATAACCTGCTGATCATGGCTAACAAAATCGTCTATAACCCAGATAACATACCAGCCCTTCAAAATATTATCACCCCCCACAACAATCCAAGACTGCTTTGATCCTTGAACAAACTTCTAATTCAGACAATCAAAATCAACAACGCCGCTGGAGATGCCCTTTTTGCTAATGCTGCAGGCAGAGCCTGGAACTTACTTACATTGCTCTCATCCCTAGGACAATTTAAAACTAAACTCAAACAACATATGGCATTTAACTGGCTTTGCCACTGCAACAAGCCCAGGTAACTCACAACATGAATGTGAATAACCCAAATAACTATTTTTTGTTAATTTTCTCCTGACTATAACCAGGGGTATCTCATGTCTGTCTATGTATTCGTTGGTAATACTACTTATGTACTCTTGTTTTACTTGTATTATTGTATCTGATAACTTGGAGCTTATCTCCCCGGGCCTCCACTGAAAATGGACATGGCTCCAGTTGGACTATCCCAGTCAACAAATGTAAAATAAATAAATAAATAAATATTTTGGGTGCACCTGACATATGGGACAAGAAAAACTGAGGTAATGGCGTCAGCTGCATGCTTTATACCCCTGACTACCTGATGTCACGGAAGATGAGACAGCAACTGACGCAGGACACAAGACTTTGATAATCAGGGTGACTGAGGGCTACTGCAAGCAGATAACCCAAATGTGATGACTGCAACAGTCATTTATGGTAAGTGTACACAACTGTACTTTGTCTAGAAAGAGCTCCACTATAACTTTACGCATATATATTAATCACATGTTATTCCAGCTGAATAAACAAATTTGAAAGCATTTTGATAAACATGTCTACTTCAGGCAAAAGCATAAACTAGCTGAAGTTAATCATTAAATATGTGCAAAGGACTATGTGAAAGCCATAGGCTTCATATGATTTCCTGTATACTTGGATATTTAAGATGAATGCAGCAATGTGCAGGCAAGCATGAAAAAGTCAATGCAAGAGGCAGACAGCACAACATTTCTTACTAATATTAAAAAAGGGGGGGGTGTTAAAATGTTCTATATATGGGTATACTTATTTGGGGTCTATATTACAACATCAAAGTCTAAAAACTTTGAATGTTATAATATCAAACCCATTCAATCGAAACACCAGAAAACCGAACAGTCAGAATAGCAAATTTTTTCCCAGGGAAAAAAGTCACTGTTCCGACAAACATACACACAACTCAAGCACACCAAAATAAATAATCTACACACATACACTTCACAAAACCCTACACTAAACCAGACATACACCACTTGCTATCCACTTACCTTAACCCAACCCTAACCCTAAGGTCCCTAACTATCGCACACTCACCTTACCTGCTCCCTAACCCTAACTCACCTACCCCACCCTAACCCTCACGTCTACACAATTGCATATTTACCTGACCCACGCCCTAACCCTAACTCACCTAACCCATGCCCAATCACACACTCACCTTCATTCGCACACTTACCTTAACCCGGTCCTTGACCTTCGCTCCACAGTTGAGGAAATAACAAAGATGTAGAAACGGCCCACTGAATATTTTCCCTAAGAAAGTATTCAGTGTTCTGCAGCTTCACTATTTCAAGCGTTTGCTCTACTGGGTTCAATATTATAACATTCAAAGTTTTTAGACTTCGATGTTATAATATAGACCCACTTATTTGGACTCCCTGATTGTTTTCTTGAAAGAATGGAAAAGGGGAATTAGGAAAGACTGAATGGGCCATAAAAAAGATGTTATCTTTCAGTAGGCTCCTTGATTACTGGGCCAATGGTAGGGCATCACATATATTGGTTGGTAGTGGTGGGATATCCACATATTAGAATTCAGTGGTGTGGATACTGAATTCCTGTAGCCTGTAAACAGTGGTCACTAAAGAAGGTGTTTGTAATCTCAGTCAGCCACACAGTGACCATTCAGAGTTTCATGTAACAATAGTATTATTTTTTTGTTAGCTTAGTTAGTCAGGGAGAGCAGGCAAGGATGTCAGCAGGGAGTATGGCAAGCTGACATGGAACCAGTTGGCTGAGATTTGCCAAGACAAAGGACTGGTGCATGCCACCCTGACTAAAGCACAGATGATTGCACCCTTAGTCACAGCTGCATCATAGAACAGAAACCAGGAAGAGAACCAGACTGGCCTTGCAGATGTACATCTCCCAGAAAATGGACAGTTCAAACTTTCCCCAAAGGACTTAAAAATCCATCTGGAGTTAACGATACTTGAACTGGAGGCTAAACGGTTAGAACTAGAATCAGCAGAGAGACTGCGGCAGGAGAAACAAATGGAATTAGAATCAGCAGAGAGACTGAGATGTCTGGAAGCTGAAGAAAATGAGATGAAGAGGCAACATGAAAAGGAGATGCTGACTGTTCGTCAGGGTCATGGAGATAATGAGGAAGGGAGTAACCGAACCCCAGAACAAATGTCAGTAAATTTCTTCAACAATTTACAGAGGATGATAAATTTGATAGTTTTATTCACGTTTGAAAGTGTTTGTAAACATAAGGGCTCTGGGTATGGTTAGTGACCCCCTTACTCCATGGTAAAGCTGTAACTGCTATTTCTATATTGTCTGATATTGATTGCTTAAATTATAATACTGTTAAAAATTGTTTATTTAAGTTAACACCTGACGCTTATAGAAAAATGTATTGTGAGCATAGACGCAAGGCAGATGAAAGTGTGTGCAAATATATTGCTGAGATAAGCACTTATTTTCATAGATGGGTGAGTAGGAGTCAGGTCACCACTTTTGAAGGGCTGGCAGATGTTTTGGTGAGGGAACATGCCCTTAGCACTTTGCCTAAGGACATGAGATTCAGGTGAGAGGATAGAGAATGTAACACAGCAGATGAGATGGGGAAAAAGGGAGACTTATACCTAGCAAGCAGGACATCACTGCACAGGAAAGGGATACCCAGTGCTGCTCATGAAATGACCAGGTGGGCAGCCTAAACCTCCGCAACAGAGTGTCTCAGTAGCAGGAGATGCCACTAGTTCACGTACATGGCCAGGACCAAGGGTTAAATGTTTTAAATGCAACCAGTGGGGCCATGTAGCATACAGATGTCCACAGAAGCAAGGTAGTGAACAAAAGGTGGGAGAGACAGTAAGTAGAAATGACAAAATGCCAGCAGTAAGTTGTCTGGAGGCAACAATGGTACCAAACTACCACAAGAGGTTATATCTGATCTTCATAGATGGGAAACAGGCCACTGCTAAGAGAGACACAGCCTCTGACCTAATCATTGTGAAGCCTGCAATAGTTAAAGAGGAGCACTACTTGCTTGGGCACTCTACTCCAATCAGAGCTTTAGGAGGGACCCCATTCCAATACCTGTGGCTAGAGTTCACCTTGACTGGGAGGATGGAAAAGGAAGCAAGCAAGTAGGTGTATTTGAGGATATTCTTGCAGATGTCCTGATAGGGAATGATTTTGATAATGCAGTACCTTGTGTGCATGCAGTGACATACAGTCAGGCTTGGAGACAAGCATGTGGATCTGGTAGCCTGGAGGGGGACCCAGACAGACTGCACACTTCAAGCCAGGACTGGTGTGGTGGTTACTTCAGAGAGGGAGCTACCCTGTAGCAGTGAGACTGAAGATGAGCCACAGCTGCTTGTGAGTACTGATGTCCCCTTGGACAGATTAACTGCAAGGGCAGAGGTGAGCAGTAGTATCCAGGTTGACAGTGAGGCACTGCTGTCAGAGAATACCAGACTTCCTGTCAAAGGGGAGCTGGGAAGGGTTACAAAGAGAGAGCTGAAACAGACTAATCTCTCAGACCCTACATTACAAGGCCTTGGACAGGCAGCCAGTGAGACACCTAATTGTCAAGGAAAGGGAGAATCTGTATACTGGGACAAAGGGTTACTGTACAGAGAGTGGACCCCTGAGGGAGGGCTAGATGGTGAGAGGATACAGCAGTTGGTAGTGCCCAGAGCCTACTGTCTGGCACTTCTAGCCATAGTCCATGGCATTACGTTTGCAGGTCATATGGGCATAAAGCTTACAAAGTGATATATTATGCAGAACATTTATGGCCTGGGATTTCCAGAGATGTAACAGGGTACTGCAGGGCCTGTGAGTAGTGCCAAGAGGTAGGCAAGGCAGGAGACAAGGTGAAAGCTCCTTTGATGCCTTTGCTTGTGACTGAGGAGCTGGTTCAGAGGGTAGCTATGGATATTGTGGGGCCTCTGAGTACCCCAAGTTCCACAGGGAAAAAGTATATCCTTGTGGTAATAGTTTATGCTACCAGATACCCTGAGGCAGTGATTTTGTCCTCCAGTGGCCAGAAAACGCGGCAAATGCTTTGTTAGAGATTTTCAGCAGAGTAAGTTTCCCAAAATAAATACTGACTGACAGAGGTGCCAATTTCATGTCAGACGTGCTGGCTTGTCTGTGGAAGCACTGTGGGGTGAAGCACCTAAAGACAACCCTTACCATCCCCAGACTAATGGTCTGGTTGAAATGTTAAACTCTACACTAAAAAACATGTTACTGGCATTTCCAGATCAGTTTAACAGGGAGTGGTACAAATATTTGCCTCATCTGTTGTTTGCTTACAAAGAGGTGCCCCAGGAATCCACAGTTTTTCACCCTTTGAGTTTCTGTATAGGCATAGGGTAAGGGGACCTCTAGATCTGATTTGTGATGAGTGGAACGGTGAGTGTGAATCCCACAATGAGTCGGTTGTGGCATATGTCCTAAACCTTAGGACAAGGCTCAAGGAGGAAAAAGGTCTGGTATGACAGGAATACTTGAGCTAGAGAGTATGCTGTGGGACAGCAAGTTATGGTTCTCATTCCTGTCAGACACAACAAGCTGTAGGGACCCTGGGAGCGACCCATCAAAGTGGTAAGGAATGTCAGTGATGTTAACTACATGGTAGAACTGCTAGGCAGGAGGCAAGGGAACAAAGTACACCATGTGAACATGATGAAACCTTAAATGATATGAAGGCCCTGGTGCAAAGTATTTACAGTAAGAGGCAGGAGGAGTCTGAGGGGGATTTATAGCTATAGGGAGCCAGCCATCAAAATCCCAAATTACTATGGTGAAGCCTAGGATTGCAGGCATATGATAGGTGAGTGCAGCACTGTACTGGGGTCAGCAATGCCAAGACAACTGGAATCTTAAGACAGGGAATGGGGTAATGTATTCCCAGATAGGCTCACCCCTCTCAACCAGCGTTTTTTTTTTTTTATTACATTTGTTGACCGGGTATGTCCGACTAGGCCAAAAGCCTGTTTTCAGCAGAGACCTGAGGAGAAAAGCTCCACAGTAATATATGACAATAAACAAAAACAAAAACATAATAACAGTATCAGTAGACATTAGTACAACAGAATTATTTTACAGCATCTAGAAACAGTACAGATCAAGGTCCCTTTAGCTACTGGAGACCCAGGGGGAAAACTCCACAGTAGTACAACACAAACAAGTAGCAGTAAGTATAATGCAATAAGTAGAACTCTACAATTACAGTTGCAGGGACAACCCAGTAGCAGTAAATATAATATAATCAGTAGGACTGTACAGAGTAAACAGTAGATAGTATATAAGATAAAGTTTACAAAAGGGATGTTAGATGGTCTGGTGAGAAAGGAAAACTAAGGGTAGGGAAGTAGATTAACCTAGGGAGAGGTAGGAGCACATCCAGTGACTGGTGAGGTGTTCCTTTAGGAGTGATTTGAATTGGTTATGTACTAGAATTTTTGTTATAGTGTCTGGAAGGGTGTTCCAGAGTTTGGCTATTCTGTGTGAATAGAGGGAGTCGCCATGTTGGTTGTGGGAGTTGGATACTTTTAGTTGGAGTTTGTTGGAAGATCTGAGGGATCTGCTATTAGTATTAAGTTGAACTAAAGAAGAGATGGCAGGGCAGTTGTTGGGGTGGTAGAATATCTTGTAGGCTAATGATAGTTGATTGAGAGATACAAGGTTGGGGAGTTTTAGCCAGTTTAATGTTAAGAGCTAAGCAGTGGTGGGATCTGTGTGGGTGATTAGTGGCAAATTTAGCAATTTTATGGTAACACAATTCTAGATTGTTGAGGTTACGAGAGTTAGTAAATATGAGAGAGCCACAGACAAGGGTAGATAGAAGGTGTGTATGAACAGTGGCTAGCCTGGCATTGGGAGTTAGGAATGGTTTAGCTCTGTGTAGGGTACCTAGTTTGACGCAGACTTTTTTGATGGTTTGGGCAATATGTATGTCAAATTTGAGGTTGTCATCTGTGGTGAAACCTAAAAGTTTTGTGTGGTTAGCGGGGGCAATTTTGGTACCATTTGCAGAGGTGATTGATAGTGGTACCTGGGAAGTTTTGGGTTTTGGGATTTGTGGTACTAAAAAGTATGATTTTGGTTTTGTGGGGATTTAAAATGAGTTGGTGTTGGGAGAGGTAAGTTTCAATGTCCTGAAAAGAAGATTGCATTTTTAGTTGGCGCTCTTGAGGTGAGGGGGCAGAGCAGATAAGGGTAGCATCATCCGCATACTGTACTATGGAGGCATGTTGGGTTGCTGTACTGAGGTTGTTTGCGAATATAATGAAGGATGAAGAGAAGTGGACCAAGAAGAGAACCTTGGGGTACTCCATGGAAATGGGGAGTAGGGGGGAAGAGAGTTTTCCCACTTTGTAGCTTGTTGACAGTTGGAAAGATAGTTGTGGAACCAAGTTAGTGAGGGTATACTAAGGCCATAGGAAAATAGTTTATTTAGAAGAAGCTAGTGGAATACGGTGTCAAAGGCTTTAGACATGTCGAGAAATATGGAAGAGACATGCTAGCCTTCATTCATGAGATGGTGCATGGTGTTATTGAAGGTTAGGAGGGCAGTGCTGGTGCTGTGCTTTGGTCTGAAGCCATGCTGAGAGTTGGAAAGGAGGTCATTGTTAAGGAAGTAGGTTATGAGCTGGTTATGGATGCCTTTTTCTAAAATTTTCCTAAGGGGGGGTATGGTTATGGGATGATAGTTGGTTACTTCTTTGAAGGGGCCAGCTTTGTGGAGAGGTATAATATGAGATATTTTCCATAAGAGTGGGACATAATGTTCTTTGATAGAGTGGTTGATTATAATTGAAATGGGGTATGCAATTAAAAGGGCTGCAAGTTTTAGAAATTCATTAGGGAGTTTGTCTGCAGCTGTGCAGCATGGTTTGAGTTTGGACAAGAGAGTTTTTATGTACTTAGTTTGTATAGGTGAGAATGAGAAGTGGCTATGCTTGTCTATGGCTGTGGTAGCGACAGTAAGTGGCTGGGTTGGTTGGCTGTCTAGAAGGGAGATTATGTTAATGAAATGGGTGTTAAACTGAGCATAGATAGGGACTGAGTTTTTTGAAGTAGCAGGTGGGGGTAGAGGTATGTCCTGAGTTTAGGAGTTGGTTGATGGAAAGTCAGAATTTTTGTGGATTGTTTTGGTTTTTCTGCTGACAGAATAGGAAGTATATTTGTTTGTCTATTTTTATTTGTTTTTTTGTTAAGTTTCTTAGTTGTTGATAGTTAAGGAGGTCAGCTTTTTCTTTGGATATATGATAACCTGACCAGGCTTTGTCTCTACGTCTCATTAGTAGGTTTGTGTCTTTGACTAGCCATGGGAGTGGCTTGGTCCTAGTGTAATTTTTTCTGGTAGGGGCTAGATTATTAAGAACTGTAAGGAAGGTTTTGTTGAAGTACTGAACAGCGTCGCCTAATTGTTGGTGCTTAAGTGGGGACCAGTTTCATTGTTGCAGTAGAAGGTTGAAAGTAGTAGGAGAAAGGTTTTTCTTGGAAGTGATGTATGTGTAGAGGATGTTGTTTTGGATGAACACGCATTTCCTGTAAAGAAAGGTTGGATAGTGGTCACTGAGGGAGTCAGGTAGGCACCTTGCTAAGAAGCCTAGGCTAGGTTTGTTAGTTAGGATCCAGTCTAATGTTGACTGTTTGTTAGAATGTTTGTAAATACGAGTTGGGCAGTTTATTGTTTGGGTGAAGTTATAGAGATTAATAAAATTGGATGGGTTATTAGTAGTACAGGAGTGTCAATCTAAGTTGAAGTCAAGGATCACTTGAAAAACTAGCTTGAGTCTTTGGGGGGATATCAAGATAGGAGATACTGCCAGCCCAACTATCTGGAATTTTATAAATAATCATATGTAATTTGTGAATATCAATATGATTCATATGCTTGTGTTACAAATGTATTAGAACGGTATGTCATATAAGATGGTTTATACAGACGTGTGCCAAAGAGGTATTTTATAAAGTGCTGTTTAAAGATGTAACCACAGCATGCACTACTGGATTAGAACAGAAATTTACCTGCACTATTGTAACTGTTTAGATGTATATATTTTAACAGTAGAAAATGGAACACAAGCGGCTAACTTCAGAAAAATAGCTGAAATTAAATTATCGTATGGCCAAGTAATAAAAGGGTGTTATCTTTCAGTTTCAGTGCAGTAACAGACAAAATGTCTAGAACTAAAAGTTTTTTGTATTATCTTGGAAGTGTTTTATGGCTTTATGACTTCCAGGTTCTGCCTTAGATCTAAAAAATCCCCTTGACTATGTGTTTCCACAGGTAGATGTCAAATGCTACCAGCTGCATCAGTGCAGGTTTACCTGGGATAGAGTCAGATGACAAGAAATGATGTAATTCTCCAAGCTATCCCAGCAATAATATTTCAGATATTAATTTAAGAGCTGTCTGAGAGAGAGATAGTATTCTGTATTTGTCTTTGACCTGACAACATCAGTATCCACTAACCACATCTGCCTGGCTTGCTCTGAAGTAAGTTATTAGGGTGCAGTACTTCTCTTAGATACAGTTAGGAATATAGTAAAGCTTAGCTTAGATGTTTTTCTTTATCTGTTTGAGACTGCCCTGCTATGTTGTTTTAAATATATATTTCCTGTGATTTTGAACTCTGATGTAAGTATATACTGAGTATTTTCTTGTTCTTTTATTATTTATTATTAAATATATTTAAACCTTTCATTATGGCTGATCTGTGTAGAGATGTACAGTGGATATAAAAAGTTTACACACCCCTGTTAAAATGCCTCGTTTTTGTGATATAAAAAAAACAAGACCAAAATAAATCATTTGAAAACATTTCCCACCTTTATGTGACTTATAACCTGTACAATTCAATTGAAAAAGAAACAAATCTGTTAGGGGGAAAATATAAAAATTTAAAAAATGTACAGTATGCTGGTTACATAAGTGTGCACACCCTTAAACTAATATTTTGTTGTGTGTGCACACCCTTAAACTAATACTTTGTTAAAGCACCTTTTGATTTAATTACAGCATTCAGTCTTCTTGGGTACATACATTTCGTCAATTAAAGAGACTCTGATTAACCCCAAATAAAGTTCAGCTGTCCTAGTAGGATTTTCCTGACATTTACTCAATTGCCTGCCACAGCAAAAAACATGGTTTGCAGAGAGTTATAAAGCATCAAAGGGATCTCATTGTTGAAAGGTATCAGTCAGCAGAAGGGTAAAAAAAATTTCCACAGCATTGGATATACCATGGAACACAATGAAGACTGTCATCAAAAAGTGAAGAAAATATGGGACAACAGTGACGTTGCAAAGAACTGGACATCCTTCCAAAACCGATGAAAAGACATGACAAAAACTGGTTAGAGAGGCTGCCATCAGACCTACAGCAACACTGAAGGAGCTGCAGGAATTTCTGGCAAGTACTGGTTGTGTACTACATGTCACAACAATCTCCCATATTTTCTATATGTCTGGACTATGGAGTAAGGTTGCAAGACGGAAGCCTTTTCTTACACAGAAAAACATCCAGGCCTGGCTAAAATTTGCAAAACAATTCATCAAGTCTCCTAAAAGCATATGGGAAAATGTGTTATGGTCTGATGAGAGCAAGGGTGAACTTTGTGGTCACAATTCCAAAAGGTACGTTTGGTGCAAAATCAACACTTTGCATCACCAAAAGAATATCATCCCCACTATGAAGCATGGTGGTGGCAGTATCATGCTTTGGGGTTGCTTTTCTTCAGCTGGAACTGGGGCTTTA
This sequence comes from Protopterus annectens, assembly GCF_019279795.1. NCBI lineage: Eukaryota > Metazoa > Chordata > Ceratodontiformes > Protopteridae > Protopterus > Protopterus annectens. Next base: position 1,206,030,276 of record NC_056744.1, on the reverse strand, counting down.
GTCTAGGTGGAGGGAATTATGAAGAGTTCCAAATACCAGTCACTTTTGGCCCAAAACCTTCAGGTGTCTGCTAGAAAGTTGAAGATGAAGAGGAATTTCACCTTTCAACATGACAATGACCCCAAGCATACATCCAAATCCACAAAAGAATGACTTCATCAGAAGAAAATTAAAGTTTTGGAATGGTCAAGCCAGACCCCAAACCTAAATCCAATAGAAAATCTTGGGGTGAACTGAAGAGGGCTGTGCACAAGAGATGCCCTCACAATCTGACAGATTTGACAGATTTGGAGCACTTTTGCAAGAAAAAGTGGCAAAATATTGCCAAGTCAAGATGTACCATGCTGAATACCTCCTACCCAAGAAGACTGAATGTTGTAATTAAATCAAAAGGTGCTTCAACAAAGTATTAGTTTAATGGTGTGCACACTTATGCAACCAGCGTATTGTACTTTTTTATTTTATATTTTATATATTTTATATTTTATATTTATATTTTTTCCCATAACAGCTTTGTTTGTTTTTCAATTGAATTGTACAGGTTATAGGTCACATTATTTATTTGGTAACACTGTATAGGCCACTCCTAATAACCTTGCTCCTGGTCAAACTACCATTTGTATTGATAGTAACATTACACAGTAAGACTGGACACCCTTTATTAATGGCCTTAAAGTAGCTGACAAAGGGGTGGCTGATGGCAGTAATAACTTCCTTATAGTCTGGGCCAAAAGGAGTATAGCTAGTAAACCTGTGCCAAACTTTCCCAGGTGTGTGTGTGTGTGTGTGTGTGTGTGTGTGTGTGTGTGTGTGTGTGTGTGTAAAACAAATCTCCAGGAGTGTGTGCATCAGCTACTTGGCCAGGGACACGAAGCACTGGTTGGAGAGAGAGAGAATGTTGAGAATGTTGGAGGTCTTGGCTTGGCCACTGACCTGAGATTTCAACTTTATAGCTGTGGCAGTGGGGAGCCTTATTGGGGATCTGAAGAAAGAGGGAGAAACCAGCCCCAAACTCACTGTGTTCTCTGTGTGCTTTTAAGGGAAATTACACTTGATGCAGTGAGCTGCATCTGGAAATACTCTGTGTGTACCTGTCACTCCCACAGAGTACATCCCCCACTGGTACTAGTGGTGAGGATTGAGGCTCCTTGATTACTGGGCCAGTGGTGGGACATCACAATAACAAAGAAGGGAATACAACATGAAAAGATCATGAGGGTGGTGCTTGAGGAGGTTGTATATGAGGTGTGCTATTTTTTTTTTGGTGGGAGATAGACCCCCTGCCTTTTCCAAATTTTTTATATAAAAGTATAGTGTGTGGGAAGTAGGTACTTAGTGTTATATAGAGGATGAGGGAAGGAAAGTGGTAAAGAGGATTCCAGTCCAACAATGGATTCCAGTCCAAAAGGCCTTAAATGTTTCCATAACCTGATGGTGTTGCAGTGGATGACCCCAATGTTGAGGAGGTAGTGGCCTGGAGTGGGACTTTGTTTGGCACTGACTGAGATAGCAAGTCTTCTACCCACTGAAGAAAATCCTTGATTGCCTGAAGTCATCTGTTCATAAACTGCCCCACCACATTTTCAGCCATGTTCCAAAGCCTATGTTCAGTGAGGCTTGCCAGGCTGCCTCATGCTGGAGTGCCTACAGGTCTGGTGACACTGTCCCGACCTTGTAAGTATGTCATTGGATTGACAGAGGATGAACATTCCTTAACCTGGGATGCATGCAGCTGGGTTGCTTCTGAGGAATATGGATCTGTAAAACAATCACCACAAATAGGAGAGCAAGAAAATAAAATACAAAGTAATGTATAATTAAAATAAGAAAATGAGAAAAAGGGATGGGGGCACAGATTAGAAATATACACAATAAATGCAAACATTATCCAGATCTCTGTTATCAGTTAATTTGATTTCTATTAAATTTTTAAAAGTAAAACTTAATTTATGGGAAATGCTTAGGAGGGGCACTAATTGCAACATGGATATAATTGATTGCACTGAGTACCTTAGGGAAATATGCAACCTCATTAAAAGCAGTCATCCTGGCTCAGACATCAGGTGACACCAGGAGATAGATATAGAGATCCACATATGCCAAGAGTACATCCAATAATTGTCAAAGTATCCTCAAGGTAGAAACCTATGAGATATTCAATGTGTTCCTAGTCTGTCACTGGATTGTCACTGTGGTAAATATAGTATGAGCTACACATACCTTAGAATCCACAGGGATAGAAAGGTCACACACACACACACACACACACACACCCCAGTGCCTCTGTGGGGCCATACATACTCATGAAGACCCTTACAATATCTCCATCTACTCTGAACCTTTAAGTATCTCCTGACTGAGTGTCAAAATTAAAGTGAGTTACTCCCTGCCTATACCTTTGCCTCATTGGGGGGCAAGTGCTACTAGGTGCAAGGAGTTTTGGCTTGGCCAAGACAAGCATCTCACACTGGGAAATAGCTAGTTTAACAACAAGCGACATCATAATTGTGAATTGCGAAACAAATGCATCAGGTGGAACTCCTCCTTTTATAACTAATTTGTGGACAACATTCTCCTGCCTATTTGCAATTTATAACCAGATATTTTCCTTGAATGTTTCATTATGAATCGCAAATAGCTGGGAGAAGGCTCATTAGCACACACACTATTTTATATAAATTCTCATTTAAATTTCATTATGATTTAATTTGCTTAACGTTATTCACAGCCATCACATATTTGCAAAAGTAGCTTCTATAATTTATGCTATTGCTGCAGAAACATGTGGACAGTATGGAAAGCATGTCTGCATTCATGTAACATCTACCTCTGAATACCACTATTAAACTTTTGTTCTCCTTTAATCAGCAGTAGAATCACAGTCAGCTGGAGCATGTTCCTTCTTAAGGCACCATGTGAATTACTTAGTGATCATGACTACAAAGGGTAGACAAAGTAAACTTCCCTTAAAGCTTGATCGCCATGCTTAATGTGCAGATGTGAATAACAGGGATAGAAGGATTCATTCCTGGAACAAAGGAGCTATGTTTTATAATATGGTCTGGATGGTCCATCATTTTGTTACCTTTTATATTTGTTTTGGTCCTGGTTAGAAATTTTCTGGGTGGCAAGTTATTGATGACTCTTGCATTTTTCAGACATTTGACTCATCTTTAAAGCATAATTATACTTGTTTTCCAGATAAGTTTACTGCTAGCATTGTTTATAGTCTTCATATCTGGAAAAAGGGCTTGCTTCTTCAATAACTAACTTTTCAATTAAAAATATTTTGATTTATAGCCTCAATAATGGTCATTTTCAGTTTAGCCACAATAACAATATTCTTTCCCCCAAAATGTATAAACAAAACAATGCATTAGCCAAGTAATTCCTTCTGAATGTTATGAACTTTGTTAATAGTGAAGTATTTAATTTATGGATATATAATTTATGGATAAATATTCTTTACTTTATTACATTTCTCTGAAAACAGGACATCATTTAAGTACATGTGAAAAAACTCTCCAAAAATTTAGCATTCAGAGTGCTTCACAAAGATGGAGATATGCAAGAAATTGACAACAGGGTGCTATTAAATAGATCAGTAACTCATGTTGGACTTAACTTTAATGGATACTTTTTGAACTTCTTGTACATGTGAATGTCATATGGCAAATTGTTCTTAACCTTGGCAAGATGTATACACAGCATTTGACAAAATCCTTTGTTTCACAGTATTTTGCATTATTACATTAGAAGACATGAGGACAAAATATATACAGAGTATTTACTATTCATAGTACAGTATCGTTTCAGATTTTAACCTCTTTTAGTTATTACTTTTTTCACACAAAAATATCTCCTTGTTCTCAGTGTAAAAGCATGATACTAAAAATTAACCTTCCACACACAGCTGTCTACTGCTTAGTGGAAAAATCAGGAACACCACCAAAAATGATGAGGAGACAAAGGCCAAAAATCAGGTGCATGTATTATCCAATGATTTTAATATACTTAAAAAGTTGTTGGAATAAGAAGTTTGGCATCAGCATGTGTTTCTGAAGGATATGAACTGTGAAACTCAAATGTCCTTACTATTTAGTGACTGTAATACTCAATGATTTGCCAGAAAATGTCATCTTTATAAGGAACTGACCAAAGTATGAGGCAAAATCAGTGTTTACGGGCAGGAATGGTATTGCATGGGTCTATGCATGTTTGTGCACGTGTTTGACTGTCCTGGTTTCTGTGTTAATGTGTATTTATATCAGAATGTGTATGCGTGCATTTCTGTCTGTAGATGCCTAAGCAACAATGTTTCAGGGTTGGAAGAGGGAATAAAATGTATAGGAGTATGAGTGGTTCACCAGTCCTAACTGGCTTATTATGTGTTTGAGATATAGATGCCAAGAAATTCACTTCAAGTGCTCTGTGTACTACTAGTTCATGTAAAAAAGAAAAAAATGCTATCTGGCTTTCAAAGCTGTAAAACACTTAGCACACACTGTCAGGAAGACAGTGTAGCACAGTCTCTACTGTGTACACTCACCTTTCCATGCCTTTCAATTGTCCAGATTTTTACAGAATGCCCAGATTTTTGCCATATATGTTTGGTCTGTTCCTCATAAAGTCTGTTGCTTTCAGACAAATTACTAAGGAATGAAGACACTAAATAATGACATACATTTGGGTTTCAGACTTTGTGTCCATCAAAAAATGCAGGTGAACATGCATATTATTATTCTGGTAACTTTCTAACAGGAAATCAGAACATGCGACTGATGGACATCAGGCAGAACCAAATCTATTATTCTGCATCTGTCATTTGCTAGTCAGTCGTAGTAGATTTTAACAGTTTAAGTAAGGGGTGCTTAACATTTGTTAAGATCAGATCTCACACCACTCTGGAGCTTACCTTATTTGTCCTTTTCTGAATATTGAAGAGAAATCATTGCACTCTATGCACTAAAACAACATTGTGCTCAGTCCATCCTTTCATGTCTCTGAATCACGTGTTATTATGATTGTGGTACTAGACCTTACCAATCTTACTCAGTACAGAATAGATGTAAAATAATGCACTCTGCCATCTCCTTTTAGCATATGAGATGTTTTAACACTTTAAATAACTATGTGTGAGACTGACTATTTTGAGCTACAGGGTAATATCTATTTGGAATGTTATTTTAAATTGTATCATGGCAGAGCTAGGAATGAATCCTGATGACTTATAGTCTGGTTGTTATCTAGTACTGACAAAAATATTAGCTTAGTAACATAATGAAACTATCAAATAGAAAAGAGAAGCATCTTTTACCTTACGGTGCCCACTAAGAGGTAATATGAGGTTACAGAAGTAAAGGGGTAATTTCCCATAGTGAATTTATTACAAGGACTGACATTGGGTCCTTAGTCATTTATCACAGACTTTAACCTTACTCACTGTATATGTCTGACAGGGTCTATATTAGATGAACGAACGCTTAAAATGTCAAGTATGACATGCTCAACAGCTTTTAAGCAAAAGTTCATCTAAGCAAAACCCCATAGAGTCGAAACAAAGGGTTTCAAAATGTTATATTTGGCCAGCCATCAGGAAGCCAGTGGCTGATGGCTAAAATGTACTGTACACCATTAACCCCCCCCCAAAACAACAAATCAACAAACAAAATAAAGTGGGGGGCTGTGCACCCCACAGCCCCCCTACTTAAATATACCAACTCCAACATCGCACCACAGTGGAGGACTGTCAGAACATTAAACAGGGTGAACGATGACACCACACTACAGTGGAGGACTGTAAGAATGGCTAGACAAGGTGAACATTCTGACGTCAACCACTGGCTTCCTGATGGCTGGCCAACTATAACTTTTCAAAACTCCTTGTTTCGGCATTCTTAGGTTTTGCTTAGATGAACATTCACTTAAAAGCTGTCGAGGATGTCATACATGACATTTTAAGTGTTCGTTCATCTAATAGGGAACCTTTCTGACATGTACAAGTAATTTCAACTTCTGTTCTGTTTTGCTTGGTTTTCAACCAAACAGCAGTCACAATAATACACAAATTATTAAAATAATAAAATTAAATTAAATGAAAAACAAATAACATTGAAACATATAAGCAAGTTTAAATCATTAACAGTGAAATCATTAAAATGCATCCTAGGTTAATAAGAATGCCCTGCTGCTCTACTGTTATTATCAGAGCTAAATGCCCTTAGCTCTCCCTACATGCATTAACACAACCTCTACAGTTAAGAACTAAATAATGATATAGATATAAACCTTCAGAAATTATGGCTATATAAGCAGCCGAATTAGAAAGTTATGCCTCGGTATAAATTACACTAATCCACAAGGTTACAACCCATGAAAAAAGAAGTTATGTCATAACATAACGTTCCATCTGTGTTGTTCATCTTCTTTCATTCATCGTTGATGGGTTTGGTTCCGAGCACTCGGAACCTAGTTGGCCTTTTTACCAAGCTCGCACCAGCCCAAAAGCACTCGAGCTAAGTCTCTACCCAGAATGCCTTTCTCCCTGTTACCTCAGATCGAGTTTGCTAGAGAAAAAGAAGTAAAGTTGAGGCCACTTCTGTGCAAATACCCTAAGGCACCACTTAGACCCAAAGCATCCCCCAGGAGCCTTTGGAGGGGGAAGGAGGGTGAGAAGTGATGAATGAAGAAGATTAACAACACAGATGGAACATTATGGTAAGACATAACTTCTTTATCGGATGTTGTTGATCTTCTTTCCATTCATCACTGATGGGATAGAATCCCAAGCTACCTTGAGGTCCATAAGTGGACCTTACGGAAAAACATTCCTGAGTACAACTGAGTCGAAGGCAGCTCTTCCTCTGGAGACCAAGTCCAATTTGTAATGATTGATAAAGGTATGAGGCTTAGCCCAAGTAGCTGCTGTGCAGATGTCATCCATAGAAGCCCTGGAATGGAACACTATAGATGTTGCCATAGATCTAGTGGAGTGAGCTTTTAACTTTTGGCATAGGTTCATTATTGAGGGAATAGATGAAACATATGCAGTCCCTTAGCCATCTTGATAATGTAACCTTGGAAACAGCCTCTCCCATTCTGGGTCCAGAACAGGAGATGAATAGCTGTTCAGATTTACGCATAGGTTTGGTCCTGTCTAGGTAAAATCTCAATTGTCTATATACATCTAACGAGTGAAGGCAATTCTCTTCTCTGTTGGCAAAATTTGGAAAGAACACTGTTAGGTCAATGGTCTGGTTAATGGAGAATTCATAAACAACTTTGGGAAGAAAGGATGGATTCATTCAAAGTGATCCTCTGTTTTTATGAAAGACCAGATAGGGCATCTTGATACACAATGCCTGCAGCTCTGTGACTCTTCTGGCAGAGGTAATGGCTACCAAGAACAAGGATTTCCAATACAAAAACTTTGCATCAGGTTCAAAAGGTTTTTAAGTCAAAGACTGAAGGACTAAAGTGAGGTTCCATGGTTCCATGGGCTGTCTGACAGGAGGCCTGATATGAGAGGTCCCCTTGAGGAAAGCCTTGCAAAGGCATAAATAGATAAGAGGGGTGCCATCTATATCATTGTGGAAATTGGAAATTGCCACTAGATGTACTTGTACACTAGAGGCAGGGGCTCCATTATCAAAAAACTTAGCCAAGTATTGAAGTACTGCAGTAACTGGAGCCAAACACGAGTCTAGCGTGTTATCCTTGGACCAGATGGAGAACATTTTTCCATTTATCTTGATGTAGTCTTCTGGTGGATGATTTATGAGAGGCCAAAATTATGTCTCGAACAGGTGAGGAGCGATTCGCTTGCCTGGTGGCTAGTGGAATTGGAGAAACCAAGCTGTCAGCTTGAGACTGGACAGATTCAGGTGACTCAACACTTGGGGGTGAGTAATCAGATCTGGTAGGAGGTCCAGAATCCACAGCAGGTATACTAGGTGAAGCCAAAAGAAGGGGAACCAAACCAGTTAAGGCCAGAATGGGGCTATGAGGATCACATTGCATCTCAACCAAAGAGCTTTCTTTAGAAATTGTGGGATCAGAGGAATGGAAGAATAAGTGTAAAGAAGTCCCATGGGCCAATTATGGATCAGAGCATCCCTCGGTGATTCCCCCTGCAGGGGAAGTAGGTCGAATTCGCTGCTGCACTTGTGGCTGGATGGGGAGGTGAAAAGATCACAGCAAGGCTGGTCCCCAGTGGCTGATGGTTATTGATGCCACCTCGGGGTTGAGGGACTACTCTTGAGACATGAGGATACACCTGTTCAGTTTGTCTGCAATCATGGAGCTCCTTGGGATATGCGTTTCTATCAGAAAGTGGTTGGAAGCTATCGACCACTGCCAAATTCTCATGGCTTCTCAACATAGGGGGTAGGACTTGGTTCCTCCCTGCTTGTTGATATACCAGACCACTGACATGTTGTCTGATTGAATCGCAATTGTCCTGGAAGGGAGAGCTGAGTGGAAGGCCTGAAACGTTAACAGCACAGATGGGCCTCTGAGGTAGACCATGTGCCTTGGACAGTCTTTCTGTGGAAATGGCCCCCATCACCGTATCAGGGAAGCATCCTTGGTCACAATGGCTGTGGGCTGAGGGGATTGAAATGGACAACTCCAAAGTTCTACGTCTGGCCTCATCCACCAAAGCAGGTTTTGTTTGCAGGAGTTGGTTATTTGAATCTGGTAACTGAGGGGGTGATAGTTTGGGTACCATTGACACAGAAGGAGCCATTGCAGAATCCACATATGTAGCTTTGCTAGAGGCACTATTGGGATTGATGCTGCCATAGAACCTATGGCCTGAAGAAGTACCCTTACAGAGACTCTTGTTTGAGAGAGTATCACCCGAAGATGAAGCCTCAGTTGATGGAATCTGTGAATTGGGAGTGATACCAGACAGGACTGAGTATTGAACACTGCTCCAATGAACTCTATCTGTTGTGTAGGGGTAAGGTTTGATTTCTCCCAATGTATTGTTATTCCCAACAATTTTACCAGAGAGAGAGTATAATGCAGTGCTGTTACCGGAAGATGCTCGGTTGGGGCCGTAAGGAGCCAGTCATCCAGATATGGAAACTCCTGGAATCCTTTTAGTCTCAAGTGAGCTGTTACCACTGCCATGCATTTCGTGAACACTCTGGGGGCTGTAGAGAGATCGAACAGCAGGGCACGGAATTGATAATGACTGGCTCCTAGCCGAAAGTGAAGCAGACTCCTGGAGTGTTTGTCCTTCTTGATGTGGTAATATGCATCCTGAAAGATCTATAGAGCACATCCAATCACCTTCTCTTAAAAAGAGGAGAATGGACTGAACCATGACCATCCGGAATTTGGTTTGGGTGACAGACTTGTTTAAGCTGCTGAGATCCAAAATGGGTCTCCAGTCCCCTGTCTTTTTTTGCACCAAAAAGAGTCTCAAGTAAAATCCGGATCCATGCTGGTCAGGTGGGACTGGTTGGATGACTCTCTTTTTTGAGACAGCTTTATAATCTCTAAAGCTGCTTCTTCCCTTTGACTGGGTGAAACTTTGGGAAGTTTTCTTGGAAAATTTAGTTGACAAGAAATGGGAATGGTGTAACCTCTGGTGAAGATACTCTGCACCCAATGATTGGTGGTGATAGATTGCCAGGCAGCTTGGTACAGAAAGAAATGGCCCCTGACTGCTTCCAGAGGTAAGAAATTGGGCTGCTCCTCAGGAGCGCTGATAAGGTTGTCCAGAGACAGAGTCCCTGGAGCCTTGGTTATGAGGACAACTCTGCCTCTATAGGGGCATCTTCTGGAATTGTTACCCCCTCTACCTCTGGGAATATCATCACCACATGCAGCACAGAGAGGGCCCTGACATTTCTTATGCTACATTTTTCCACTCCTCTGATTCCTTGAGAAGGTACGTTGAAGGTTGGAAAACCATAGGCCTATGGCAAACAGGGTGTTCCATCTTGCTTGCACCTGGCTAGTGTGTCCTTCACTTGGGAGCCAAAAAGGGATGAAGCTTTGATGGGAGCATTCAGAAAGGAAGACTTGAAGGGATCCATGAGGTCACAAATGTGCATCCAGGCATGATGTCTCAAATCAATGCCAGAACCCACTGCTTTAGCTGCCCCTTCAGTTGCATGTGACAGCAACCTCATGGACGAGTTGGATATTGATTCCAGAGTTGCGAGTTGTGAGGCCACTTTGTCCCTGACTTCGTCAGACAACTGTCCTGTGAGTGTCCCAAAGAGTTCAGAGATCAAATCCCTCTGGAGCCTCATAAAATGTGCAAAATAATTCAGGGACTGAATAGCAAAGTCCCTGATGCAAAAACACACTTCCCAAGTCTGTCCACAGCATGGGACTCCCTGTTGAGTGGGTGGACAGCAGGACTTTCCTCAGCCAAGTCCTTTTTTGTGGCCACCACCACCGTAGCATCAACTGGTAACCCTTTGGACCAATGCGGGTTCTTCTCGGGAGGGGAAAGAATTTTGTCTGGTCTCAGAGGAATCACCTCAGTGGAATCAGGGTTCTTCCAAGCACGCTGCTGGATGAGCTTGTCGACAGGCAGGGTCACCCAACAGGTAAGAGGGTTGAGCACGAAAAGCCTGCAGGAACACAGACTCCTCAGATGAAGGGTTGGAGGGCTTCCAGTCACCTCTTTGCTTTAACATTTCCAGGATGTTTCTGAAAGAGAAGAAGGAGCCTCAAGTAGCCCTACAGGGTGCCCCCTGCTCTTCTGAGACCTCCCCAGATCCCCCCACTGAGAAGGTACCCAGGAAGAGACTGTGCAAGAGGAGGCACTTGGACTGCCCACAGGAGTCTTTGACATTTGACACTGACTTGGATGAGTCAAAAGTTTCCCCTCGACCCCCCTCTGAGGATATCTCCTTTGTGGAGATATTAGAGATCCTTAATCAGAGGGGCGGTTGGCAGTCCAAAAGCCCTACTGAAAATGAGTCAGTGCTCTTGAAGGCTTTCGGGTCTCAACTTTCCACTTTTTGGGTGTCTCAGCCTTACAATGAGCTCATGGAGCTGATCTCTCACAAGGCGTGGGAGTCTTAGGAGGTCATTGAACCTGTTCCTCAGAAGCCAAATAAGTTCATCTCTGCCCCAGTAGACAAAGCCTTTTTGACTAAGGGAGTGCCTGTTGATGCCATGGTGGTGGCTGCAGCCACCAAAAAGGAAACGTCTGAGATGTCCTCATCTATCCATCCTCCTAACAGAGATTCTAGGATCATGGACAGATATGGGAAACGCATGTTTAGTTCAGCGACCTTTTCCCTTCGATCACTGAACTATTTAACCCATTTTACAAGACTACAAAGAGATCTCCTGAAAGAGCTAGGAGATACTCTCCAGGGTACGGTAGCTGCAGGGGCTGCCAACAAAGTTAACACACAGCTCGCTACCCTAAACTCGATTGTGAACTTGTCCATGCACCTCATATCTTCTGCAGCTGATGGTTTGAGTAGAGCCGCTAGTTCAGGCATTGCTCTGTGTAGACAAGCCTGGATGCATCTCTTTTCCTTTGTGGAGCCTTTCAAGTCTTACTTTATCAACACCCCATTTGATGACTCATCCCTGTTTTGGCCCAAGGTGAAGGAAACTCTAACCAGGTGTGAGCAGAAAGGCAAGACTCTATCTGCTGTTGGAGTCCATTTTTCTACCCCTACTCGGCCCTATCCCAAGGGTTCTAAGGGCGGAAAAATGTGGTTCCGAAAAGCACAGGGAGCCTTTCAGGACACATGTGGAGAAACCCCCTCTAAAGGCAGAGGAGAGGGTTAAAATGGAAGATGCCACCTGCACGGCAGGGGGGCCACAACAGCAGGGTGACAGAGGCCAGTTCTCTGGTCAGCCCTACCAGTGCTCCTGAAAGGAGACTGGCTGCCTGGCTCTGGAGGCAGTTGGGGGTCACTTATCTTTGTACCCAGAAGCCTGGCTAAACCTAACATTCGATAGTTGGGTACAAAGCATCATTTCCAGAGGGTATTTCATACTGTTCTCTTCCCCAGCCACTCCAGCAAACATAATCCTGGATGTTCCACCCAGTCTCAAGGAACAAGAACCATAGAGGTCTGCAAGTTGCTAGAAAAAAAGAGTCATCCAGCCAGTTCCAGCAGACTAAGTTGGATTCGGAACTTACTCAAGATTTTTTTTGGTTCCAAATAAAACAGGAGACTGGAGACCTATCTTGGACCTCAGCAGACTCAACCAATTTGTAAAAAAAGAGAAATTCCGAATGGTCATGCTTCAGGCCATTCTTCCCTTTCTAGGGAAAGGCGATTGGATGTGCTCCATCAATCTCAAGGATGCTTACTACCACATAAAGATGGACAGATGCTCCAGAGATCACCTGCGTTTCCAGCTGGGAACCAATCACTACCAGTTTCAAGCCCTGCCTTTTGGTCTCACTACAGCCCCCAGAGTGTTCACCAAATGCATGGCAGTGGTCACGGCTCACCTGAGGCATCTAGGATTCCAGGTGTTTCCATATCTAGACAATTGGCTCCTCACTGCTACCACCAGACATCAATTGATTCAGGCAACACAATCTACTCTGACACTCTGCCACCACTTAGGTATTACAGTCAACTTCGAAAAGTCTGCCTTGTTGCCATCGCAGCATATTGTCTTTATAGGAGCAGAGTTAGAAACCTCAACCACCACTCTACGTCTTCCAGTTGAGAGGGTCTCACTTCTTCGCCAATACATCAACTCATTGGTGTCAAAGAACAAAGCTACAGCCGCAGAGGTCTTGAATGTACTAGGTTTGATGGCAGCAGCAATGCTAGCCATTCCACTCACAAGGATGCATATGTGAATTATTCAATGGCTCCTGTTCGCTCAATCTTACTAGAAGTTACCAATGAACCATATGCTTCTCATCACAAATTCTTGCAAGAGAGACCTTCATGGTGGTTGACGTCTCTTCATGTCACAACAGGAAGACCCTTTGTACCCCCCCCCCCAGTAGCCACTGTGACCACGGACGCTTCCCTGATAGGGTGGGGGGGGGTTTCAGGAAAGACTGCCCAAGGCACATGGACAGATTAAGATTCACATCTGCATATCAGTGTTCTGGAGTTGAGAGCAGTACTTCTGGCATTGCAGTACTCTAGGGACAATTGCAATTCAGGCAGACAACATGTCAGTGGTCTAGTACTTGAACAAACAGGGTGGAATCAAGTCTTACCCACTTTGTCGACAAGCCCTTAGGGTATGGCAATGGGCTGAGTCATCCTATCGTTTTCTGTTAGCAATGCACATCCTGGGGAAATCCAACGTGATAGCAGACAAGCTGAGAAGGGCAATCCTATTGCCTTATGAGTGGTCTCTCAACGAACACATTGTAGACTTGATTTTCCACAAATAGGGCCAGCCTTGCTGCGACCTCTTTGCCAGTCACATCAATACCAAATGCAGAAGCTACTTTGCGCTAATACCACCTCCAGGACATCCCCTGAGAGACACACTCGTACATGATTGCCTCCTGGTCTCCTATATGCATTCCCACCTATTCCATTGATACTCAGGTTTTTACAGAAAGCAAAATCACTGGGAAGGACTGTTATCCTCATAGCCCCCCATTGGCCACAACAGATTTGGTTCCCTTTCCTTCACCATCATCTGCTGGAGGATCTATGGATCCTGGACTCAGTTCCAGACCTCCTGACACACCCGTCAGGGGACCTCCATCCTTCATTGCAGTCTCTAAAGCTGACTGCTTGGCTGATCCACTTCCCCAAATAGCCAGGCTTCATTCACTCTCAGATGACATAAGACAAATTCTATTGTCTTCTCATAAGCCATCCACCAGAAAACTATATTGCAGTAAGTGGAAAAGGTTCTCAGTTTGGGCCAGTATACAAAAAATTGACCCTTTCCGAGCTCCTCTGTTGTCCATTTTAGAGTTTTTAACAATGATTTTTAAGGAAAGAGCAGCAGCTGCCACGGTTTGGGTTCACTTAGCCGCCATATCAAATTTCCACCTTGGATTCGATGGGTTAAATGTTATGGCCCATAAGTTATCTAAGGTTTTTCTTAAAGGTGCTTTTCATATGAGACCTCCTGTCAAAATCCCTTATTCTCCCTGGAACCTGAATTTTATGCTGCCTCAAATAATTCTTCCCCCCTTCAAACCAGCATCACCTTGTGATCTCAAATTTTTGTCCTGGAAACTATTTTTCTAGTGGCCATTACTTCTGCTCGCAGAGTATCAGAACTTCAAGCATTATCTATCAGACCTCCTTACATGATTTTCCATGCTGATAGAGTATCTCTTAGAACAAACACCTCCTTTTTGCCTATAGTCTGTTCTGAGTCCAATATCAATCAGGTCATTGAGTTGCCAGTCTTTTTTCCCAACCATTCCAACAAATTGGATACATGCTGCACAAACTTGACGTACATAGACAGCTCAGATTTTATCCTGATAGAACTAAGGATATGAGAAAACAGATCAACTCTTTGTATCCTTTTTGGAGTCCAGAAAAGGTAGACCAGTGGCTAAAGCAACCCTTTCAAAATGGTTATCTGATTGTATCTCACTTGTTCATGCAAATGCTAACATACCTTTGCCACACAAAGCAAAGGCTCATTCAATCAGAGCCATTTCTACGTCTTCTGCTTTTCAAGTTAAATTGCCCCTTGACAACATTTGTGCTGCAGCCACTTGGTCTAAGCCTCATACCTTTATCACTCATTACATAGTAGATAAGGCTTCCAGGGACAGGTCTTCTTTTGGTTCCACGGTCCTGAAAAATGTTCTCCCATGAGCCACCCAGGATTGCGGGTGCTAGGGACGCTACCCATCAGTGAGAATAAATGGCGAGATTTAACAACTTCACATAAAGAAGTTATGCACTCACCATAATGTTCCATGTGAGTTGTTTATCTCGCCTTTATTCTCATGTCCCTCCCTCCATCCCGCTCCTGGCTGACAGTTGACCTAGAGGCTAGTATCATCCTGGTTGTTCAATACTTCTTCTTCCTTCTTGGAGAGTGCTCCCCTTGCAGGGGTATATATACATGCAGCAAACAAGATCTGAGGACATTCCAGCAGTGCATCATGGGATAAGAGGCTTGGTCTTGAGCTACTGGCAAACCTTGAGCTTTGCTATAGGCCGTGTCGGAGCCGAGGATCGGCTCCAAACCCATCAGTGAGAATAAAGGTGAGATAAACAACTCACATGGAACGTTATGGTGAGTACATAACTTCTTTTTTCATGTATCTACCCATTTCAGTAACTGCATCTATTAGTCACAACCTCAGTTGATTCTGAAATGATATATCTGTTATCCCTTTGCTACCCACCTGGACACTAACAATATAGAAGTGTAGTTTGACAATCCACAGCTATCAATGCAGATGCTCATTCACTGATTTTTGAAGTGTATGAAGTTCTTCATCTATACAACTTTTTAATCACAAAGCTCTGACGTGACCACCCCATCCAATTAAAGCTGGAATATGGATTCTCATTATGGCTAGTGAAGTATATTTTGATAGCACTGTGCATACAAAAAAGGCTGATTACTAAAGAATATATGGCACAAAGAATCTAACTTATGAACAGAGACTAAGAGATTTACAGCTGTTGTGGATG